>NC_000087.7:47865846-48210846 GCF_000001635.26 Mus musculus
ACTTTTATCAATGGACATATCGTGGAAACAGAAACTAAATAGGGACACAGTGAAACTAACAGAAGTTATTAAACAAATGGACTTAATAGATATCTACAGAATGTTTTATCCTGAAACAAAAGGATGTAACTTTTTCTCAGCACATCATGGTACCTTCTCCAAAATTGACCATATAATTGGTCATAAAACAGGCCTCAACTGATAAAAAATATTGCAATTGTCCAAAGCATCCTATCAGACCACCAAGGACTTAGGATGATTCATCTTCAATAACAACATTAATAATGGAAAGCCAACACTTATGTTGAAAATGAACAACAGTCTTTTCAGTGATACCTTGGTCAAGGAAGGGATATAGAAGGAAATTAAAGACATTTTAGAGTTTAATGAAAATAAAGCCACAACATTCCCTAACTAATGAGACTCAATGAAATCATTACTAAGAGGGAAACTCATAGATTTGAGTACCTCAAAAAAGAAACCAGAGAGAGCACATACAAGCAGCTTGAGAACACATGAAAAATCTCCAAAATAAAGGAAGCAAATTCACTCAAGAGGAGTAGATGGAAGGAAATAATCAAACTCAGGGGTGAAATTAACCAAGTGGAAACAAGAGGAACTACTTAAAGAATCAACCAAAGAGGAGCTGGTTTTTTGAGAAAATCAACAAGATAGATAAACCCTTAGCTAGCATCCCTTAAGGCACAGAGACAGCATCCTAATTAACAAAATCAGAATTGAAAAGGGAGACATTAAAAACAGATCCTGAAGAAATACAAAATACAATCTGATCCTTCTATAACACACTATACTCAACAGAACAGGATAACCTGGACAAAATGGACAAATTTTTAGACAGATACCAGGTAACAAAGTTAAAACAGGATCAAGTTAACTATCTAAACAGTCCCATATACCCTAAAGAAATAGAAGCAGGCATTAATAGTCTCCCAACCAAAAAAAAAAAAAAAAAGCCCAGGAACAGATGGGTTTAATGCAGAGTTCTATCAGACCTTCAAAGAATATCTAATTCCAGTTCTGCACAAATAATTCCACAAAATAGCAATAAAAGGTACTCTAACCAACTCATTCTATGAAGACACAATTCCTCTGATACCTAAACCACAGAAAGATCCAACAAAGATAAAGAACTTCAGAACAGTGGCCCTTATGAATATCGAAACAAAAATACTCAGTAAAATTATCCCTAATCATATCCAAGAACACATTAAAAATTTCATTCAACCTTACCAAATAGGTTTTATACCAGGTGTACAGGGATGGTTTAATATATGGCAATCCATCAACATAATCCATTATATAAACAAACTCAAAGACAAAACCACATGATCTTCTCATTAGATGCAAAGAAATCATTTAAGTAAATCCAAAACCCATTCATGATAAAAGTCTTGGAAGGATCAGGAATTCAAGGCATAACAGGATAAAAGCAATTTACAGTAAATCAGTACCCAACATCAAATGTAATGGTATGAAGCTGGAAGCAATCCCACTAAAATCAGTGACTAGACAAGGCTGCCCACTTTCTCCCTACCTATTCAACATTGTTCTTGAAGTCCTAGGCAGAGCAATTTGACAATGAAAGGAGACCAAGGGGATACAAATTGGAAAAGAAGAATTCAAAATATCACTTTTTGCAGATGATATGATAGTATATATAAGTGAACCTAAAAATTCCACCACAGAACACCTAAACTTGAAAAACAACGTCGGTGAAATAGCTGAATATAAAATTAACCAAACATGTCAATGGCCTTTCTCTTCACAAAGAACAAACAGGCTGAGAAGAAAATTAGAGAACCATCGCCCTTCTCAATAGTCACAAATAATATAACATACTTTGGTGTGATTCTAACTAAGGAAGTGGAAGATCTGTATGATAACAACTTCAAGTCTCTGAAGAAAGAAATTAAAGAAGATTTCAGAAGATGGAAAGATCATCCATTATCATGGATTGGCAGTATCAACATTGTAAAAATGACCATCTTGCCAAAAGAAATCTACAGATTCAATAAACTCTCCATTAAAATTCCAACTCAATTCTTCCATGAATTAGAAAGGGCAATCTGCAAATACATTGGGAATAAACAAAACCTAGGATAGCAAAAAATCTTCTCATGGATAAAAGAACCTCTGGTGCAATCACCATGCCTGACCCAAAGCTTTACTACAGAGCAATTGTGATAAAAACTGCATGGTACTGATATAGTGACAGAGAAGTAGACCAATGGAATAGAATTGAAGACCCAGAAATGAACCCACACACCTATTGTCAATTGATCATCTACAAGGGAGCTAAAACCATCCAGTGTAAAAAAGACTGCATTTTCAACAAATAGTGCTGGGACAATTGGTGGTTATCATGTAGAAGAATGTGAATCAATCCATTCCTATCTCCTTGTACTAAGGTCAAATGTAAGTGGATCAAGGAGCTCCACATAAAATCAGAGACACTGAAACTTGTAGAGGAGAAAGTGGGGAAAAGCCTCAAAGATATGGGAACAGGGAAAAATTCCTGAATAGAAGAAAAATGGCTTGTATTGTAAGATTTAGAATTGACAAATGGGACCTCATAAAGCTGCAAATCTTTTGTAAGGCAAAAGACACCTTCAATAAGACAAAAAGGTCACCAAAAGATTGTGAAAGGATCTTTCACTGTCCTAAATCAGATAGGGCACTAATATCAAATATATATAAAGAACTCAAGAAGGTGGATTCCAGAAAATCAAATAAAAAACGGGCCTCAGAGCTAAAGAAAGAATTCTCACCTGAGGAATACCAAATGGCTAAGAAGCACCTGAAACAATGTTCACCATCCTTAATCAGCAGTGAAATGTAAATCAAAACAACCCTGAGATTCCATCTCACACCAGTCAGAATAGCTAAGATCAAATATTCAGATGACAGCAGATGCTGGCAAGGATGTGGAGAAAGCAGAAAACTCCTCCATTGTTGGTGGAATTGCAAGTTTTAAATTAACTCTGGAAATAAGTCTGGCGGTTCTTCAGATAATTGGACATTGTACTACCATAGGATCCCACAATACCTCTCCTGGGCATATCTGCAGAAGCTGTTCCAACTAGTAAGACACATGCTCCACTATGTTCATAGCGGCCTTATTTATAATAGCCAATAGCTGGAAAGAATCCAGATGCATGTCAACAGAAAATGGTTACAAAATTGTGGTACATTTACACAATGGAGTTCTACTACTAATAGTACAGCTATTAAAAAGAATGAGTTTATGAAATTTATAGGCAAATGGTTGGACCTGGAGAGCATCATCCTGAGTGAGGTAACTCAATCACAAAAGAATGGTAATGATATGTACTCACTAATAAGTGGATATTAGCGCTGAAACCTAGAATACCCCCAAGATATAAGATACAATTTGCCAAACACATGAAACTCAAGAAGAATGAAACCCAAACTGTGGACACTTTTCCCTTCTTAGAATTGGAAACAAAATACCCATGGAAGGAGTTACAGAGACAAAGTTTTGAGCTTAGACAAAAGGATAGACCATCTAGAGATTGCCATATGCAGGGATCCATCCACTAATCAGTCTCCAAACAAAACAAAACAAAACAAAAATCGTAGTAATCATGGCTACTGATCAGAAACCATACTCTTGGACCACTGATAAGAAAGTTAATTTAAAAAGAAGCCAAGTAACTCATTCCTTCCTCAACATTCTTGAATGTCAACCCCATTGTTGGGAAGAGATTTACTATCACATTAAAAGCCCAAATAAACTTTCTTTGGAAGGAAATTCAATCTATTGATAAGCCCCTCTCTCTATAATTTTAGTTTCAAAATTAGAAGAAGTATATAGATTATATGAGCCTCAAGCCACATCGAGAAAAGTTCTAGAATGGACCTGGTTAGAGAGATTATCTTCACGCCTGCGCAGAGATGCAAGGTATGGGAGAGGCAAACAGGGTGCCCACCATCATTGTGAAGCTGAAAACTGGTGCGACTTCTATTGGGGTACAACAATACGCCATGAGCAGAGAGGCCCAAGTCGGCATCAGACCTCACATTCAAAGGCTCATAGAACTAGGTGTTTTGGTCCCTTGTCAATCTCCCTGGAATACTCCATTACTACCAGTTAAAAAGCCAGGCACTAATGTTTATCTGCCAGTACAAGACTTAATAAAAGTAAACGAAAGAGTATGAAATATTCATCCTACTGTTCCTAACTCCTACAATCTACTTACTTCTCTCCACCCTGACAGACATTGTTATATAGTCCTGCACCTGAAGGACACATTCTTCTGCCTAAAACTACATCCCATGAGTCAGGTAATCTTTGCTTTCAAGTGGAGAGACCCAGATTAGGGATAGGCTGGACGAACTAACTTTGAGACATTTACCTCAAAAATTCAAGAACTCTCCTATTCTCTTTGATGAAGCCTTCCACTCGGACTTGGCACTGTTCAGGTCAGAAATCCCCCAAGTTTTTCTTCTTCATTATGTTTATGACCTGCTTCTTGCTGCCACCACCGAAAAATGGTGCAGACTGGGAACTGAAAAATTACTGGCAGAATTGAGGGAGTTGGGATACAAGGCATCTGCTAAGAAAGCCCAGAATTGCCAGACAGAAGTAACCTATTTGGGTTAAAGTCTCAGGGAAAGGAAATGGTGGCTGACAGAAGCTTGGAAAAAGACTGTAACTCAAATCCCCATCCCAACATCCTTAAAGCAGGTGAGAGAATTTGTTGGAATTCCTGGTTTTTGTAGACTCTAGATTCCAAGCTTTGCGACTCTGGCAGCCACACTCTAACACTTTACTAAAGAGACTGGAACTTTCTTATGGACCCCCATACACCAGTAGGCCTTTAAAGAGATTAAAAAGCCCTTGCTTAGTGCACCAGCCCTAGCCCTGCAAGACATGACTAAGCCTGTCACTCTATATAGAGGAATGAGCAGGAAAAGAAAGTGGGGTTCTGATCTAAGCTCTGGGGCCATAAAAATAACCTGTGGAATACTGGTAAAAAACAAAAACAAAAAACAAAACAAACAAAGAAACAAACAAAAGAAACAAAAAACAAAAAACAAAAAACAAACAAACAAACAAACAAAAAAACTAGACCCAGTGTCCAGTGGATGGCCATTGTGCTTAAAAGCTATCGATGCTTTGGCCCCACTTCTCAAAGATGCTGATAAACTGATTCTAGGTCAATGAATGATAGTGGTAGACCCATGCCTTAGAAATCATCATTAGACCACCGCCTGATCGCTGGATGCCTAAATCTCACATGACCCATTAACAGAACCTCTTACTGACTGAGAGAGTGCAGTTTGTACACCCTGCTATCCTGAATTCTGCCACCTTGCTGTCAGAAGCTTACAAATCCCTACCAGAGCACCAGTGTATGTGCATCCTGGCAGAAGAAACCGGAACTAAGAAAGACCTCACTGATCAGCCATGGCCAGACTACACCAACTGGTGCCCGGATGATAGCAGGTTTTTCGTTAAAGGTAAGCAAAAGGCAGGGGCAGCACTGGGCAATGGAAAACAAACCATCTGCACCAGCACCTTGCCTGAAGGGACAATAACCCAGAGAGCAGAGCTAATTGCACTCACACAAGTTTTGTACCTGGCCAAAGTGAAAAACAACAATATCTACACAGACAGCAGGTAAGTTTTCACCACTACTCACATATGTGGGACAATCTATAGGCAACGGGGGCTACTCACTTCTGCTGGGAAAGATATTAATAATAAAAAAATTTTGAGCTATTTAGAAGCCAAAACTTGAAAGTAAATTAAAAAAACAAACAAAAAAACAAAAAACAAACAAAACACATCAAAACAAAACAAAACAAGAACAAAGCAAAAAACAAAATGAAACAAAATAAAACAACAACAAAAAAACAAAAACAAAACAAACAAAACAACAACAACAACAACAACAAAACTAGACACCATACATTGTCCTGGTCACCAGAAATGCCTTGATGCCAGAGGGAAAGGAAATCAGATGGCTTACCTCGCTGAAAAACAGGTGGCTCAAAGAGAAAAATAAACAAATTAAAGACCATTATAAACTCATAGACACAGACTTTGAATAAACTCAGAAGATCAGGAACTAATCGGCAAAATACCTGAGATATGTGGGTACACTCCTCAGAAAGTAGCTAAGACCCAAGATGGTTGATATTATCTGCCCACTAGAAAAGGGCAACAATATGTAGCCAGTCTGTACAGGCTCACACATTTGGGAAATAAGAAGCTCAAAGAAATTGTTAAGAGCTCAAACTACTATGTTATAAAAATGTCTGACATTGCTCAAGATAGTGCTAATAAATGCCAAGCCTTTGTCCTCATCAATGCCGGACACAACAAGAACACCCCTGGAAGGTGGCTAAGCTGTAACTGTCCAGAGGCATACTGAAAATTAGATTTTACTGAAGTTAAACCAGCCAAGTACAGTAATAAATATCTATCAGTTTTTATAGACACTTTTTCAGGTTGAGTAAAGCCCTCCCCACTAAGAAAGAGACCTCCAATATCATGGTAAAGAAGATATTAGAGGAAATTTTTCCAAGATTCAGCATCCCTAAGGTACTTTCCTCAGACAATGGCCCCTCCTTCATTACCCAAGTAAGTCAAGAGTTACCCAGACAATTGTGGATCAATCAGAAGTTACATTGTGTTTATAGACCCCAGAGTTCAGGACAGGAATAGCAGATGAATAGATCATGAAAATAAACCTTGAATAAATTGGCTTTAGAGACTGAAGAAAAGATTGGACAACTCTCCTTCCCTTCACTTTGTTCCAAGTACAGAACATCCAAGGAAAATTTAAACTTACACCCTTTGAAATTCACCATGGGGGACTGCCCCCCTTAACAGAAGCAGGGAGAATGTGTGACCCTGATGTTCCTTTTTTCCCAAACCCTTCTAGCTCCCTTGAAGGCCTTAGAACTGGTTGGAAAGGACACCTCGAAATTGCTGAAAAAAAAAAAAAGGAACGAACCAGGAACTGACCACAGTGACACATAAGAGTCAAATAGGGGACCCTGTCCTGGTCTGGCATCATTGTTCCAGGAACCTTGATCCCAGATACAAGTCCAGCAGCTCCTCCAGCATGTGCCCGGTTACCCATCCTGACCATACCGAGGTCCACTAGCCTGGCCCTGCTCACACTCTGAAGACACTGCAGAGGAACCTCCTCTCTCCCTGCTACCACTGACAAGAGACTCTCTAGTCTCATTTGCGGGGCTTCTGGGGCTTTCAATGTTACAAATCCTAAAGATGCAAACTCATGGTGGCCTTATTTGACAACTGGGCCAGAGGTTTAATTTTCCCAATTCTAAGATAAGAACTCTATACTAGAAGGAGTGGGGAATGTGTGACCCCAACTTAAAGTGTTTCTCCCAGGAAGGTAAAGCCTCTAGATGTTCCCCAAGCTTGTTTTCCCTGATCTCTGAAAATACAGCCAGAAAGAACCTCTTTTTCTCTATAGCCAGCAAAAAGGCTTTTTGTTTCTATACTTTACAACCAGAGATACCTCCCTTCCTGTGCCAAGGACAATAAGATAAAAATTCAGAAATATCTCACTCCCCACTCCTGCCCTGTAAATTTCAGCAAGGACACCCAGAAGAAAAGAACTCTCCTCCTAACACCTCCCAACTCTTCCCAACTTCTACCAACTCTCCTCCCAACTCCTCCCAATTCCTCAGCTAGCTGTTAAAAGCCCTCTACTGTCACTGATCAGGGTCAAACTCCTCTGCCCTGCATGGTGGAGGGACTTCATCCTCAGCTTGCTGATAATAAAACCTCTTGTGTTTTTGGAGATATTTAACTTTTTTGAAGAGGCCAGAAGAGGGCATTACATCTCTATAGACCCTATAGCATAAGGGAATAATTTTAGGTTTCACAGAAATCATAGTTTTCCTTAAAACACATACAGATGACTTTGTACCCAACATTTAGAAATAATGTTTACCTGGAGATGTAGCTCAGTGGTAAAGCACCAAGTAACAGTTTTGAGTTTCATCTTCAGTTGTGGAAAAATCAAAAAAAAAAAAAAAAAAAACAAAACAAAACAAAAAATAATACAAACAAACAAAAAAAAAAAAACAAAATTAAAAAACAAAAAGCAACCAAATAATAAAGCAAACAAAAAATTCAACAAACCCACCAAATTAAAAAAAAAAAAAAAACGAAAAACAAAAAAAAAAAAACCTAACAAGCAAACAAAACACAGCAACAAGTCTCACAAATGAAATATGAGTCTGAAAAGTTTACTTAATTAACTGTATAATGTAAACTGAGCAAGAAAACCAATTTTCTATTGTAAGGAAACAAACAAAACCAGCATTAAACACTTTAGGAGCCTAAACTTAGGTATGATTAGAGCAATAGAAAAAAAATAATACTAATGGTAGTGACTACAGCAGAACAAATCTCACAGGGGGGCTAGAGAGAAGGTTATTTTGGTAAATTTCTTTCTGTGAAACTATATGGAATTAAGATGGGGGTCTAGAATCCACGTTAAAAGTACATTCTGCAGGCCAGTGCTGAGTAGGTGGAGACAGATGGCTGGCTAGGTAGCCTAGTGGTTTTTGTGAGCTGCAGATTCAGAGATATCCTGTCTCAACTTTTAAGTTGTGTCAGACAGTGGTGGCACATGCCTTAATACCTGCAGTTTTGAGGAAAAAGAAGGGAAATTTCTGAGTTTGTGGCCACCCTGTTATAAAGGGTGAGTTCCAGGACAAACAGATCTATACAGAGAAACCCTGTCTCATAAAAAAAAATAGTTGGAATATAATTTAGGATAAAACAGTTGTCTATTTCTGACCTCCTTATGCACACATACACTGAAATGTATACACATCGTTTTTTTGCTGAAACTCTTTTTATGATTTACACAATCTATTCAAATTATGATGTTTTTATTTCTTTTTTGGAAACAGAAAATATTAAGAAAGTGTCATATTTTTATTATCTCCACTGTATAGTAAAATTAAACATCTATCGAGAGAAATGATCCAACATACTTTAAAACACACACACAGGGCAGGGAATGAAAGATGACTTAGGAACCGCCAGACTGATTTCCAGAGTGGTTGTACAAGCCTGAAATCCCACCAACAATGGAGGACCTGGGCATATATCCAGAAGATGCCCTAACTGGTAAGAAGGACACATGCTACACTATGTTCATAGCAGTCTTATTTATAATAGCCAGAAGCTGGAAAGAACCCAGATGCCCCTCAATAGAGGAATGGATACAGAAAATGTGGTACATTTACACAATGGAGTACTACTCAGCTATTAAAAAGGATGAATTTATGAAATTCCTAGCCAAATGGATGGACCTGGAGGGCATCATCCTGAGTGAGGTAACACATTCACAAAGGAACTCACACAATAGGTACTCACTGATAAGTGGATATTAGCCCAAAACGTAGGATACCCATGATATAAGATACAGTTTCCTAAATTCATGAAACTCAAGAAAAATGAAGACTGAAGTGTGGACACTATGCCCCTCCTTAGAATTGGGAACAAAACACCCATGGAAGGAGTTACAGAGACAAAGTTTGGAGCTGAGACGAAAGGATGGACCATATAGAGACTGCCATATCCAGGGATCCACCCCATAATCAGCATCCAAACGCTGACACCATTGCATACACTAGCAAGATATTATTGAAAGGACCCAGATGTAGCTGTCTCTTGTGAGACTATGCCATGGCCTTGCAAACACAGATGTGGATGCTCACAGTCAGCTAATGGATGGATCACAGGGCTCCCAATGGAGGAGCTAGAGAGAGTAGCCAAGGAGCTAAAGGGATCTGCAACCCTATTTGTGGAACAACATTATGAACTAACCAGTACCCCGGAACTCTTGACTCTAGCTGCATATGTATCAAAAGATGGCCTAGTCAACCATCACTGGAAAGAGAGGCCCATTGGACTTGCAAACTTTATATGCTCCAGTACAGGGGAATGCAAGGGCCAAAAAGGGGGAGTGGGTGGATAGGGGAGTGGGGGTGGGTGGGTATGGGGGATTTTGGTATAGCATTGGAAATGTAAATGAGCTAAATACCTAATAAAAAATGGAAAAAAAAGAATGATGACTTAGACATTAAGAACACTTGTTGCTCTTGTACAGAAACAAGGTTTAGTTCTTAGGACCCACATAATGGCTCACAACAATTTTTAATTCAAGATCCAGGGGATTTTGCAATCCTATTCTAGTTTCTAAGAGCACAAGACATGAATGTTGTGTAAACACCAGACATGCATGTTGTAAAAATACAAATGTGCAAAAACACGTTAGGTAAATAAATAAAACAATTTAGAATTACACACGACAGTCCCTTCAACTAAAACAAAGTAGGAGAGACTTCTTTGGTGTTTTGTTTTGTTTTGTTTTGTTTTGTTTTGTTTTGTTTTGTTTTGTTTTGTTTTGTTTTGTTTTGTTTTGTTTTGTTTTGTTTTGTTTTGTTTTGTTTTGTTTCTTTCTTTCAAGTAAGTATTGCAAACTTGAAAAATGGAAAAACTCTGAGTAGTAGTGGAAGCTAAAATACTACCTCCTTTTTGCTACTGTGATGACAGATGACTGATAATATCTCTCTCACCCTTTGTAGGAATGTGTAAACAGGGCCAATCTGCAATGGGCTTGGCTAAGATTGTTTTCCTGCTGTCCAAAACCTGTTACTCAGTATGCTTTGTGGTGGCCAGGAAGCTGAGTTCCTGAGGAAGTAAAGTTCTTGAGGAAGCATGGTAGGCAGAAGTCTCTGTGGAGGGAGTCAGTGAACTGTTGAAAGATGGTTAATCCTGGTTCAGCTGGGGGTCCCAGTGGGATGATGGTGGAGGGATGGAGCTGTTACTAAAGGAGAAAGAAGAGCAGGTGACCCTCATTGGACTCCTGCGGTTAATGCTTCTGGGTTCACAATCCACTTTACCCAAGAAAAACAGAGAACTTTTTCGCTATGGGCAGGGGATTGAACAGATTATCACCTAGCAGAAACCAGGAAGGCTAGGGAATTGGAGATCCTAAAAGTATTCTTGGGGCCTGGGGATGTGAGTTGTGAGTAAACTGGGGGTCAGTTAGTGGTGGAAACAGACTAGATACTTTTCTGTACTGCTGCTGCCCACCAGGGATTCATTAAAAACAAACTGAAGACAAGTCTTCATTTTCCTTTACCTGGTTTTGAAAGGCCAGATTTCCAAAATTTGTATATATAGGTGCCAAAGTGCTTCCAAATCCAGAGGCTCCTCTCAACCTCAGAAGAGCTGGTACTTCAGACATAATTCAGGGAAGGCTGTGTTTATGTATGTGTTGTTTTGGTATAGGAAGGTAAGCTCTAACTCTATATTTCAGTACTATCTCAAAGCACATGTGCAGTGTTGACTGTCCTTGAAAATGATGTACTCAGCCTTACAACTTTACTGGGGCCTAAGGAAACATGTCTTCTATATTTTTTATATATACATTTTATTTTTTATTTATTTATTTTTTCATTGTTGAAGATTGAATGCAGAGCTTCTTTGTGTAGCATTAAAATATAAGTCCAATCAGGCGAAAAGTATTTCATTAATATTTGCAAAAAAAAAATTATATATCTTGTTGTATTAACAACCAAGAACAGAATCTCCAGTAACTAATGATAATTAGAATGCAAATTCTAAAAAAATAATTGGATATACACTGTAATATGTTCAAATTTATTATTTCCTATTTAGTGTAAGTATTTCAATGAAAGTATAATTGATTGTATAGCAAGTAAACTATATTAATATTTTGCATATGATGTATATTCCAAACAATAATTCTGTATGATTAATCTTTAATTTTAATGGTTTTCTTGGAGGGTATAGTGGTGTGGGTCAAACTCTCATTGTCATGCCTGTAGGTCAAATGCTGAGCCATCAAACTCTAACATCTGCATTCTTACTTTTTAAAACTTTAATTTCTTTATAGATTTCCAGTACAAAATCTTCTGGGAAAATATGAAGGTACATTTTTGGTTATATAATTTTTTAAAACTATATAGAATTAGCATAATTTCTATATTAGGAAATATAAGTTAATATACTGTATGACATCATAGTGATTTATTCTTTTTTATGTAGTGTTTTGTAACTATTTTTATTTTATTTGTTTATTTATTTATTTTTTTAATTTTTACTAGATATTATCTTTCTTTACATTTCAAATATTAGTCCTTTCTTTGTTTCACCCCAGATAATCCCTATTCCATTTACCCTCTCTGTGTTTCTACGAGGGTCTTCCTCCATCCACCCATTTTACCCTCCCCACCCTGGTACATGCTTTCACTGGGGAATCAAGCCTTCACAGGACCAAGAACCTCTCCTCCCACTGATGTCTGACAAGGTCATACTCTGCTATATATGCAGCTGGAACCATGGGTTGGTGCTTAGTCCCTGGGTGCTCTGGACTGTCTGGTTGGTTCATATTGTTGTTCTTCCTATAAGGTTACAAACCCATTCAGCTCCTTCAGTTCTTCCTGTAACCCGTCTACTGGGGACGCCATGATCAGCCTGATAGTTGTCTTTGAGCATCAGCCTCTTTTCTTGCCAAGAAATGCCTGAGCTTCTCAGGAGATAGCCATATTTGGCTCCTGTCAGCAAGCACGTGTTGGTATCCACAACTGTGACTGGGTTTGGTGTCTGTATATGGGATGGATCCTCAGGTTGGGCAGACAATGGATAGTTATTTCTTCAGTCTCTGCTCTGCATTTTGTCTCCATATTTTTTCCAAGGAGTATTGTGTTCCCCATTCTAAGAGGGATTGAAACACCCACACTCTCATCTTCTTTCTGCTTGACCTTCATGTGATCTGTGAAATACATTTTGGATATTCTGAATTTTTAGAATAATATCCCTTTATCAGTGAGTGTGTGCCATGTTTGTAATTTTGGGAATGGGTTACCTCACACAGGATGATATATTTTATATCCTTCCATTTGCCTGTGTATTTAATGAAGTCATTGTCTTTTTGTCATTAGCATATATTTTTATCTCTATTGCTCTATTCTACAGCTTGAGGTCGAGGATGATTCCCCCTGAAGTTCTTTTATTGTTGAGAATAATTTTTCCATATCCTGGATTTTTTTTATTTCAGATGATTTTGTAAATTGTTCTTTCTATCTTTATGAATAATGGAGTTTGAATTTTGATTGAGATTTCACTGAATGTATAGATTGCTTTTGGCAAGATGACCATTTTTACTGAATTAATCCTGCCAATCTATGAGCATGGGAGGTCTTTCCATCTTCTGAGATTTTCAATTTCTTTCTTCAGAGACTTGAAGTTCTTGTCACACAGATCTTTCACTTGCTTGGTGCGAGTAACAGAAAAGTATTTTCTACTTTAAGAAAATGTTATTAAGATTTTAAATTTTGATTTACATTTGTTGTGGAAATTCAGAAGTTTTCCACAAAGATTTAGAAATGTACTTTATGGTTTATTATGTTTAACAGTATGGAAAAGAATCAGTTACATATACAGGCAATTTGTATATTTTAATTGAATTGTTTTACACTAAGTCTTAACTGAGACATTATAGGAAAAAAAATTAGACCTTCTATTTGGTAGAACAGAATAAAACCCTACTTTGAAATACAATTAATTTTCTAGAAAAGATTATCTATGTATCTATCTATCTATCTATCTATCTATCTATCATCTATCTATCTATCTATCTATTTATCTGTCTGTAAACTTTAATTTTGAAAATCTAAAACATGAAATAAAACTTCTCTGATAATCTCTTAGGAAAAAAATCTGTAATTACTTCCCATTTGATGATTTTTTACTGCTATTTTTCTTTTTATTGTATGAAAAGAACAATTTAATTTTTTTGAGCGTTCTTTTCCTATTTGTATAAATTTGACTGCTTTCATTACTTTACTTTACAGGGACATGATCAACAACAAATTATATGAGCAGTATAAAAATATGTTTCAGAAGTTGTATGTGGGTGTACAGAAATTCAATAAAGGGGGACTAATATCCAACATATATAAAGAACTCAAGAAGGTGGACTTCAGAAAATCAAATAACCCCATTAAAAAATGGGGCTCAGAACTGAACAAAGAATTCTCACCTGAGGAATACCGAATGGCAGAGAAACACCTGAAAAAATGTTCAACATCCTTAATCATCAGGGAAATGCAAATCAAAACAACCCTGATATTCCACCTCACACCAGTCAGAATGGCTAAGATCAAAAATTCAGGTGACAGCAGATGCTGGCGTGGATGTGGAGAAAGAGGAACACTCCTCCATTGTTGGTGGGATTGCAGGCTTGTACAACCACTCTGGAAATCAGTCTGGCGGTTCCTCAGAAAATTGGACATAGTACTACCGGAGGATCCAGCAATACCTCTCCTGGGCATATATCCAGAAGATGCCCCAACTGGTAAGAAGGACACATGCTCCACTATGTTCATAGCAGCCTTATTTATAATAGCCAGAAGCTGGAAAGAACCTAGATGCCCCTCAACAGAGGAATGGATACAGAAAATGTGGTACATTTACACAATGGAGTACTACTCAGCTATTAAAAAGAATGAATTTATGAAATTCCTAGCCAAATGGATGGACCTGGAGGGCATCATCCTGAGTGAGGTAACACATTCACAAAGAAACTCACACAAAATGTACTCACTGATAAGTGGATATTAGCCCCAAACCTAGGATACCCAAGATATAAGATATAATTTGCTAAACACATGAAACTCAAGAAAAATGAAGACTGAAGTGTGGACACTATGCCCCTCCTTAGATTTGGGAACAAAACACCCATGGAAGGAGTTACAGAGACAAAGTTTGGAGATGAGATGAAAGGATGGACCATGTAGAGACTGCCATATCCAGGGATCCACCCCATAACCAGCATCCAAATGCTGACACCATTGTGTACACTAGCAAGATTTTATTGAAAGGACCCAGATGTAGCTGTCTCTTGTGAGACTATGCCGGGGCCTAGCAAACACAGAAGTGGATGCTCACAGTCAGCTAATGGATAGATCATACGGCTCCCAATGGAGGAGCAATGAAAGTAGCCAAGGAGCTAAAGGGATCTGCAACCCTATAGGTGGAACAACATTATGAACTAACCAGTACCCCGGAGCTCTTGACTCTAGCTGCATATGTATCAAAAGATGGCCTAGTCGGCCATCATTGGAAAGAGAGGCCCATTGGACTTGCCAACTTTATATGCCCCAGTACAGGTGAACACCAGGGTCAAAAAGGGAGAGTGGGTGGGCAGGGGAGTGGAGGGGGGGGATATGGGGGACTTTTGGTATAGCATTGGAAATGTAAATGAGCTAAATACCTAATAAAAAATGGAAAAAAAATAATAATAATAAAAATTTTTAAAGGTAAAAAAAAAAAGAAATTCAATAAAGAACAAGAAAAAACAGTGGTTGGTATAATAAATAACTTCATAATTAACCTCGTATACCTATGTATCAATTAGGAAGGGAGAAACCAGCCTTGTGTTTGACACATGAAACTAAATTAATTCTCATTATCTAACTATTTTTGGTTCTGTTTTAGTCCTACTGAATTGTAAATCAGAGAGGTATGATCATATACTATACCAATGAAAACCACTAAGAATTTTAATGGAGACGAGATCATAAATTTCCAAGAGGCCGACATTTGCTGAGAGATGAAGAGAGGATTACCAGCTTTTACAATATGTCAGCCTCAGGTATACTTGAAAGATAGAGAAAGATTACTTACTGTTGTCATCTGGACTCTGTCGTTTATTTTAGAAAACCAACTCAAACTAGCAAATTAGTTTTTACAATCCTAAACTTAGTCCCTATTTATTAAAAAAAAAAGTGTATGGAAAAAACTTTCCTAACAACCCTGGCAAAATACTCCTGTGGAAGAATATCACCAAACTATTTTAGATCATTTCCCCATTAATATAACAATCACTGTAGTCATCAAATGGTTTCCAAGTAAGATCTGAGGCAATTACCATATTAACAATTTTTTTTTAATTTGGTTGGTTAATTGTTTGGGGGGTATTCAATTTGAAATGAACAGGAGATCATTTTCTGCCTGCGAAATACATGGAGGGTCCTGCCATTATGAGTCAGTTCAGGAAAGAGATAGGGACTACAGATAAAAATTAAATAAATACTCCAAATGAAGGCAATTTTTAAACCTTTCATAGCATGGCAAAAAACATTGTAGTCATTTACAGACCAAAAGCTAGAACCTCTTTGTAGTGTGGGCATTGGGCTTACCAGCCTAGTCTCAGTATACTAACTTACTTGGAAATTATCATAAAAAAATACACTGAATATTTTGTCTTTAGATCTCTAAAAACCTCAGAAATACTTATCAAAATAACAGACTACAATAAATTCAACAGAACAAGTTTCATTTTATTTCAACAAAAATTTAGGCTTTTTATAATATTAAATATTTGTTATGAGTAATTCTAGCTCATTTGGTCAAAAATATATATGTTTTGAGGAAAATAATTCTAAAAACTTAAAATTTATGTTTTGTAGTATTATGTATAACATTGGCAAATTAGATAAGACATGCTCATTCATGTTAAACTCATAAATCTACTCCTATTTACTGAATCTTTTAAACATAAGAAACCACCCTAGGCAAGATCTTAAACTACTGTTCTCCTGTATGCCATGACATTTTTAGCAGATATTTAAATGTATTAACTAACCTACTAATGAGTAGAAATCTGAAAGACCAGAATCTCTGTTACCTTTCACCTAATGACTATTCAATATAAACTATGACTACAATTAGAAAAATACCGAAATCCTAAAGTCAAATCCTCACCTCTTTTATCAGTCATAGAAAATCTTTTAATAGCTATGGTCCTGTAATCTGTAATCCCAGCACTTGGCAGTTGAATGCAGGAGGATCAAGTCCTTTGACTGTCCATAGCTACATAGTGAGTATGAGTTCAGCATGAGTAATGTAGGACTGTCTCAAATAAACCTGTCCCCTACAAATTAAACAGAAATATAATGTTAGTATAAAGATATAAAAATAGTAAATATTTCTGTCACTTCAGTAGGAAAATGTTGACCAGAAATACGAAAATAAATGTACATTTGGAATTTTTTAACTATATTTTTTGAAGTGAAAACTATTGAAATCTGGATATCCATAGAATTCCCTGTTTAGAACATTATCCTGACAGCATATAGCCTAGAACTGGTAAGAAGTAAGGCTTGGAGAATCACAGGAGTTGCCTTGCCCTGACTTTAGAGATTACAGCAAATAACTGTAAGTATCACCTCGTATTTTAGACTGAGGCAGTGCAATTGATGATGGCATGTTCCAATATAATAATAGAAAAACAAACAAACAAACAAACAAACAAATAAAAAACTATTATTTCTGCTTTAGATCTTGGCAGGGCCATTCTAGCCCCATCGTTTGACAAAAGCACAACACAGCTCAGAAAATTGTTTTGATGACATCAACAATTGTCAGACTTAAAATCTATCGATGTGCTTCAAACATCTCTCATCTTCTGGGGTTATACATGGTGGTATTTATGAGACCTCTAAATGATCCCTAGGATTAGGAGCATAGTGTGTAGAGTTGGGAGTGGATATATAGACTGGAGAGATAAAATAGGAAGCATGGTGAGCCTTGGATTGCCTGTGCCACATACCTTTGCAGTTGTGGTAATAGATTCAGTGCAGATTGACACTATGAGCACTACCCTAGCACACAGTACAGTGCTTTCTATTCTTTTTCCGGACTTTTGCCTGTGACAGGGAATGTAGCTTGGATACGACTGGGTGGTGTGTGGAAGATAAAAATCATTGGATCGGTTCAAAGCTATGGGAGCTGCCAGTTAATAGGCTAAGCTTCCGACTACATCCTTTCAATGGATAACTAGGGTCCAGTCTAGATGAATTTCTGGATTCCCAGGATACATGAATAGCATGCAGTATTCTAGAGTAGTATCCAGCTTAATGATACTTCTGTTGCTCTTTTGTCTTTGCCTCTTCTGTATCCCCCAAGTTCATTCCGCTTTCTTGGCATGACTCACAAATGAGCCTTTGTGTATTAACCTGTGGTATATGAGAAGAGTTGTCTGAATAGAGATGAAATATTGAGTCATGGCAAACACAACTGTGGAAATGGAAACCATCAAGGGGCAAATGTTGTAAAATTAACATAGTGTGTGAAAGAAAAATGCTTTTGCTTTCAGAAGGAGAGTGAATGGAGTTTTTCACTAAGCTGGAAGGGGGCTAATAAAGACCTTTTTTAACTGGAGAATTTAATAAGAATTAACCAAAACCCAGGTGCAATTATTCTTACAGGAGTGAACTGGATAGATGGGTAGAGTTTGGCTTGTATAAGATACTTGATTTAATGACTTTTGAGGTCCTTTTTTGAAATCATGATCAATAAATTCTGCCCTCTGTGACATTTCTACTATATTTGTTTGAAAGATGAATAAACTAGGATACATAGATACAGCTTTATATTATAGTTCTTGAACTTTCATGATGTGACAATTAAATCTGTATGGTCAGGACATATTGTAGCGCTCTGCAATAGGCACACATAATCTATAGCTCCTGGGGACATACACTCAAATGAACAAACATGACTTCATAGTGTTTCTTATTTTCAGAATGGAATACATTTTATAAATAATCTAAAAGCAATAGGTTCAGTTTCTATGTTCTTAGAGACAGAACCTTAAGACCCTAAAAACTCTAAAAAATAAAAAAGAAAAAAGAAGAGAAAAGAAAATTAACTTGAAGGTTTAAATAAACAAAAAAACCCTAAAAAACCAAACAAACAAACAAAAAAAAACATAAAATTTTTGAAAAAATAAAACTAATAGAGCCTAAAACCCTAAAGAAAAACAAACAAAAAAATCAACAAAAAAATTCTAGATGTCTACAAAGACCAAAAAAACATAAAAGCATTACCACAAAAAAACAAACAAACAAACAAGGAAAGAACAACAATAACCACACTAAGCCTTAAAAAAAATCTCGCCAAATACACTGAAAACAACCCTAAAATCATTTAAAAAACGTAAAAAAAAACCCTAAAACAATAAAGCAAAACCTAAAACCCTAACAACCCTATAATTATTAAACAAACACTAAATGACCCAAAAAAGCTATTTTTTTAATTCTTAATAAACATTTTTAAAACCCTAAAATTCTATATAAGAAAACAGAAGAACTCTAAAACGACCGTAAAAAAATTATAAAACCGTAAAAAAAATCCAAAAACTCTACAAGTCTAGATCCCTAATGAGACAATAAAAAAACAATTAAAAAAAAAAAAAGAAAATGAAAAGGTACAAAACCACAACCCCAACAACTACAAATTTTACTGCCTTAAAAAATCGCCAAAAACACTGGAAAAGAAAATCATTTTACAAACCTTATTAAAAAAATGCTTAAAACAATTTTTAAAAATTCCTTAATTAAATTAAAAAACAAAACAAAACAAAACTAAAAAATAAAGAAAAACCCTAAAATTCTAAAACAATCTCAACAACAGGAAAAAGACCCAAAAGAACTGTAAAACCCTAAAAAAAGTTCCTTTAAAAAGTTCTAAAAACACATCAAAACTCTGAAACTCAAAAAAAAAAAAAACTTGAAAACCCGCTCAAAAAAAGCAAAAACAAACAAACAAACAAACAACAACAACAAAAAACGTACAATACCCTGAAACCCTAACTAAAATCCTGAGACTATAAAAACAATCCTAACCCCCCCCCAAATACCTACAAAACCCTGAAACATTAACTAAAATCCTAAGATATAAAAGTTATCCTAAACCCATTAAAAAAAAGCAAACACACACACAAGAAAACAAAAAAACCCTTACAAAATCCTAAAACCCTATAAAACACTAAAAGTATAAAAAGAAACAAAAACAAAACAAATCAAAACAAAAAGAAGAACAAATACACAAAAAAGTACAATTATCCTAACATTATTTATAATCACTAAAAAGCCCTAAAACCCTGAAATACCTTAAATTTCTAGGAGAAATCAAGAGCCAAAATAAATAAATAAATAAATAAATAAAGAATGAATAAATAAATAAATAAATAAATAAAATAAAATAAAATAAAAATAAACCTCAACCCTACCAAAAACAAACAAACAAATAAACAAAAAACTTGTAAGGACAAAACAACCTCCCAAATTTAAAACCATTAAAACCCTAAAACTCTAAATAACCCAAAGGGCTTTACCCTCCTGCACCCCCCCAAAAAAAAAAAAACCTGAAAACTGTAAAATACTAAAAAGCCGAAAAAATCCTAAAACATTAGAAAAAGTAAATAAAAAAAAATCTAGAATCTTTAAACAAATACTGAAATAGTCCTAAAATCCAAAAAAAAAAAAAAAGAAGAATAAAATTATGAAAACACACCTATCAGCTAGGCAGTCATTCAACTTACAGAGTTTAGCCTGCTTCTGAGTGCTGGTGAAAAAGGGGAATAAAATTATACTTGACTCCTTTTTGTTTTTGTAATTGTTTTCTAAATGATTTTTTTTCTCTGTGGGTGAGTATATGTGTGTGTGTGTGTGTGTGTGTGTGTGTGTGTGTGTGTGTGTGTGTGTGTGTGTGTTGTCCAAAGAGGTCATCAGATCGTCTAGAACTAGAATTGCAGGTGGTTGTGAACATCCATGTGGATGTTAGAAATTGAACCCTGGTCCTGTGCAAAAGCAATCAGTGGGCCTAAGCAGTGAGCTATCTCCTCAGTCCTTTCTGCTTGCTCTAATCTCTACTTCACTATTCATCTTGCCCAAATATGTCTTTATTCCTACTTCTTCTGTCTGTTTTTATGTGATGAATTCTCCTTTGCTTTTCTCTTGTTTCTCCAATTACTTCAGCAAGATTCTGCGTTGCCTTTTGTTTTGGAAGATTCTCGAGGAATCCTAAATCCAGACTTTAGGGCAGTTATTTAAAATTCTTGCTGGTGGTTCTGACAATGGTTTCCTCATTTTTTTTTAAAATTAGGTATTTTTTCATTTACATTTCCAATACTATCCCAAAAGTCCCCCCATACCCACCTCAACCACACCCCCATCACCACCACCACATCTTGACACTGGCATACCCCTGAATTAAGACATATAAAATTTGCAAGACTGATGGGCCTCTCTTTCCAATGATAACCAACTAGTCCATCTTCTGATACAACTGCAGCTAGAAACATGAGTTCTGATATGCTGCTAGAAAAATAAGCTCTGGGGGGGGTTCTTTAGTTCATAGTGATGTTCCACTTATGGGATTGCAGACCCCTTTAGCTCCTTGGGTACCTTCTCTACCTCCTCCATTTCGGTCTCTGTGATTCATCCAATAGCTGACTGTGAGCATCCACTTCTGTGTTTGCTAGGCCATGGCATAGCCTCACAAGAGACAGCTAAATCTGGGTCCTTCCAGCAAAATCTTGCCAGTGTATGCAATGGTGTCAGTGTTTGGAGGCTGATTATGGGATGGATCCCTAGGAATGGCAGTCTCTAGATGGTCCATCCTTTTGACTCATCTCCAAAGGTTGTCCCTGTAACTCCTTCCATGGGTGTTTTGTTCCCAATTCTAAGAAGGGGCACAGTGTCAGCATTTTGGTCTTCAATCTCCTTAAGTTTCATATGTTTTGAAGATTGTAACTTGTATTTTGGATATTCTAAGTGTCTGGGCTAATACCCACTTATGTCACCACTAGGGTACTAGTTATTCTCCTCTGCTTCTCATTTGGTCACAGTGATTTTCATTTTGATCTCATTTGTCTAAGATGCCAGCATGCCCTGCTTATAGACTGTGGTACAATAGATGTTTAACTTTCATAACTATTGGGTAGTGTTTTGATTTTTCTACGTTTGACTGATTGAATAAAGGGGATTATTCCTCCAGCCCATAGTGACAGGCATGATTTAGAGAAGTCAGGAATAGTGGTCCTCAATCTTCAAAATGTTGTGAATCTTTAATATACAGCTCCACAACAATAATGTTACTTCATTGCAACTTCATAAATATAATTTTGCTATAGTCATTAATTGTAAAGTATATATCTTATAAACAAGATATATGATATGTGACACTTGTGAAAGAGTTGTTTGAACACTCAGAGGAGTCACATTCCATGGTTTGAAAACCACTAATTTGGACATAATGGGGATACTGCTGCCAATGTAGACTGTTTATCCAGTGTTGCTGGTCAGAAGTCTCCGTACTTTGAAGGCAATGGGTTTTCCCAGAACAGGCTTCTCCTGAGTCCCCAAACTTCTGTCAACACCTGTTCACCTTGGTGATGATCACTGATGTATCAAATGACCATACTTAGTAAATTAGAGTAATACCGTTTTCTTTTCCACCCTAGAAAGTGGGGATTCTAAAAATATGTCTACTAGCTAAAAGCAGTGATGGTGCTCTTCCTAGGGTTCCTTACATAGTGTCCTCCTTGGATGTTCCTCTCTGATCTATACTCACCATCTATCCTGCTTCCTCTCATGAACAGCACACATGATAACACTCAACACATCTGATCTTCAGCCAGCAGAAATATACTAATTATATTTCCCATATGGCCCAGTTGCTCATGATTCTGAGGTATAATCATACATGTTGTATTGCCAAACAAAATGACACTAATTGTCTAGTATATACTGAAGCATATTTTGTATGACCCTTTTCAGGAGTCTGTATATTCAAAGATGAACACACCATCAGCAAATGAGTGAATTCTTGTGAGATGATGTCATCACAGAGGAATCCAATGGGCTAGAAAGAGAAAAGAGGGAACCAAACTCCCTTTCATAATTAATCCTTTTCTATAACAGCATTATTAAATTATTTTTATATGTAGGTCATATCCCTCCTGACCCATTCAATTTCTTCCAAATATATTCACACCTGGGGATTAATCTTCAGAAAATTATTTTGGGAAACACATGTGATTATTTCAACATCTATAGTAGTGTGGGGGCATTATTCTCCCTACGTCAAGTACACTTAAGATCTTTAGATACCTCCTTCCCTGTGATAGCCTTGCAGCTCACTGAGTGACATGTGCATTTGATGATAAATGATACACAAACATTGAAGCACCTTACCATATCCTGTCACCCATATCATGTTCAACATAGCAAGAACCACACGTGAGTAGAAAAATACAAATACATTTTATAGTGTCTTGAAGCTAAAATCCCCAATTTAATCAAAATATTATTTGGACTCTCTTAGTTTATACCAGTGTTTTTTTAAGTGTACAAGTCGCAGGCCTTTTCTGTGACCCTTTGCACAGGTTTATAGTGTCCTTTTACCATCTTCATCCTCCCCACTATCCTCCATTGCTATCAAATCTCCCCCCTGCTGCTGCGCTTACTCTTCCAAAATACCTCCTATTTTTTAATATCCCTTATGAAATTTATATTTTCACAATTGTCATTTTGAGTTTTACTTGTCTAACCTAATATATAGTATTTTACCGTTCCATCCATTTTTTTTTGAAAACAAAGCCCTGCACTAATACACATAGATGAGAAATATATTTCTCTCTCTCTCTCTCTCTCTCTCTCTCTCTCTCTCTCTCTCTCTCTCTCTCTCTCTCTCTCTCTCTCTCTCTTTCTGCCTCTCATTTTTAAGGCATTCATCCAGTAGTTGACATCTAAATTCATTCCATAGCATGTATGTTTCATACGGTGAGGCAATCAATATTGATGAATTGATGATATGGATATGTAGTGGTCCTTCTTAGATTTTTTTTGTGAAGTTAAATCATCCTGGGAAGATAGAATCTCAGATAATGATCACCCATCACATTGGCCTGTGGCCACACC
The DNA here is from genome assembly GCF_000001635.26 of Mus musculus. Taxonomy (NCBI): domain Eukaryota; kingdom Metazoa; phylum Chordata; class Mammalia; order Rodentia; family Muridae; genus Mus; species Mus musculus. Next base: position 47,889,694 of record NC_000087.7, read on the forward strand.
TTAAGGAATGATTTTTTTTTTGATGACTGTTGTTGAAGGATCTAGCTCTTTATGGATAGTATCATATCATATGAAGATGATGTACAGGGTGTGGTGGGGACCGTGGAAGGTACTGAAAAGGATTTTTTTTGAAGAACTGAAGATCTATGTGGCATGGACAATTAAAGTGTCCTCTAATTTGTAAGTAAATTTTATACGTACCTGTGTCCAGTATTCTGTCTACACATATTTCAAAAGTAAAATTACCTCATCTATTTCATCCTGTTTTACTGCATTTAAACTATGAAATTCCTTATAATCAGAAGTGCTGGTAAATTTTAAAAACCTTTAAAATATGACTGGGAGATATCAGGTTTGTTTTAATTTTATCACAACTTAGTAAGCATGCCCAAGATCTATGTTGTCCTCTTACTTTCCAAAGAATCCATAATTCATGATTGCCATTGGTTTCAATACATGTCATTTAAACCTGTCAAATTCCAGCTATATTTGCATAAAAATAGTCCTCCTCTAACTGTGGGTTTTCATAAAGTGAAAATTGGTGTGCTATCCAGTGTGCTGCCTCAAAGAGTCAGGCAATATTTATGATAAGAAGCACAGCTTAAAGATAACCAAGGGAAAGGTTGGAACGTGAAAAATAACCACCATGGATGTTGTCAAGTCAGAAACCGAAGACTTTCTCAGAACGAAAATAAAAACAAAAATGAAACAAAACAAAACACAAACCAAACAAATAAATAAAAATCCAACAACCAAACAATAAAAACAATGCAAGGGTGAAATTCTTTGGCAGAATATTACTCAGATCATCAGGCCTTTCAGTTGGGATTTCATTTATTATTTCTAGGAGGCCATATGAAAAGGTAAAGTCGAGATGCTGAACGTTTATGAGTGTAACTAGGGAAGGAACCAGCCTGATGTTCTATGATGTAAGCTGAACTAGGGTGATGTCACAGAGCACTGGCTGAAGGTTGTGCATCTATTCCACTTGGAGGCTCTAGAATCCATTGAAGGTGAGTTCACTATCTTCACAGTGGTGTGTCAAAGCAAGGTCATTTTTTTTCCCACAGGCTTTTGGTGCCTGGTCTGTATCAGGAGATAGAATCTGAATCAGGAGATAGATAAAATCTAGGATATTTTTCTATGGGTAAGTACATTTATGAAGTAGTTTGGACCCTCATAGCTACAGAAAGCTAAAAATTTTCTCTCTTACAGTGAGTTGCTGTACATTCTACTTTCCCCATGTTTATTAGCAAGGGAAATGATTGGTCTAGGTTAGTTTATGTCCTGAATTTATTATCCTTGCTAACAATATCTAGATCACAATTCCACTAAAATGCCAAAGCTCCTCTTTGTCCATGTGTACGTTAGAAAATATTAGTGCTAAATGGCTGATATTGCCTCAACTTGTTGAGATGTTCTTGAGTTCAGTGATGCAATGGCTTCATCAAATAATTCCGAAGCTGGGTCAGGAGAAACAATAAAGAAGGACAGTGGTGTGCTGTGTCCCTGGGAAGATATTTGTGAATACAAGGACTTAGCTCAGAGCTTACAAGTACAAGAGAGTCATGGTGACCCCTCTGGCCCTTTTTTTTTCTCTTCTTCTTGATCATTGGGGGTAATAGTCATAGCACAACCTAAATTGACATAGAAATTCAAGGAGAGGATACTCATCAGAGGCAAATTAACTCAGGGCTGAAGAAATAAATGTTGATCTGAGTATGTTATTCTGAGCTCTAGAGAATTACTTGTTAATTACACTATTTTTATTGCCTTGTTTCCCTTGTTTCTTTGTTTCTTTGTTTGTTTGTTTGCTTGCTTGGTTAATTTTATTTGAGTTTCTGTATGTTTAGATTTGGCTGTCAGGAAACTCACTGTGTAGACCAGACTAGCCTTTATCTCACTAAGGTCTGCCTCACTCTGCCTCTTGAGTACTATGATTAAAGTTATGGGTCACCACCACTTCCTATTAACTTCTCCATTTGATTGTTTGTTTTATTATTTTTTTGTTTGTATTTCTGTTTTGTTTGTTTTTCGTTTGATTTTCGTTTGTTTTCTTTTACTTGTTGTTGTTGTTGTTGTTGAGACAGGGTTCCTCTCTATAGCACTGGCTGCCCTGGAACTCACTTTGTAGACCAGTCTGGTCTCTAATTTAGAAATCTGCCTGTCCTTGACTTCTGAGTTCTGGGATTAAATGTGTGTACCACCATGGCTGACTTATTAACTTCTTATTTTTATAAAATTAATTTTAGGAGCTCAAAACTGTTTAGCATAGTCTTCTTCACCTTCTCAGAAGTTCTCTTAGAGAAGAGTCTTGGTCCAGCATTCACTCCCAACCCATATCCATTGACCATCAGGAATTCATATATATGACAGAGGCAACAGCATTGTGTCTGGTTTAAACAGGCAAGATCTTCAGTCCCAGGCAATGGGCAAGTATGATATTTGAAGAGAATGGAAGCCACAAGACAGTGTGATCTAGCACAACAGGTCTACAGCCAGGTAGAAGACAACACCTCTGAAGAGTCTGAGCATGATATCACTCAAGAAGAAGAGTAGGAGGAAGCCTTCTTCCCAGGCCCTGGGGAATATTGTTGGCTGCAGAATTTCTCACGGGTGGAAGGAAGGTAATGAGCCTGTCACCCATTGGAAGGCCATCATTCTAGGGCAACTGCCAACAAACCCTTCTCTTTATTTGGTGAAGTACGACGGAATTGACAGTGTCTACGGACAGGAGCTCCACAGCGATGAGAGGATTTTAAATATTAAGGTCTTGCCTCACAAAGTAGTTTTTCCTCAGGTGAGGGATGTCCACCTCGCCAGAGCCCTGGTTGGCAGAAAGGTACAACACAAATTTGAGGGGAAAGATGGCTCTGAGGACAACTGGAGTGGGATGGTGCTAGCCCAGGTGCCATTCTTACAGGACTATTTTTACATTTCCTACAAGAATGATCCGGTCCTCTACGTTTATCAGCTCCTGGATGACTACAAGGAAGGTAACCTCCACATCATTCCAGAGACCCCTCTGGCTGAGGCGAGATCAGGTGATGAAAATGACTTCTTAATAGGTACCTGGGTGCAGTACACCAGAGATGATGGATCCAAAAAGTTCGGAAAGGTTGTTTACAAAGATCTAGCCAATCCTACCGTGTACTTTATCAAATTTCTTGGTGACCTACATATCTATGTCTATACTCTGGTGTCAAATATCACTTAAATTGAAAAAAATCACAAAGTACAGAAATGTAAACTTATAGGATTGAAAAAAAAAATGTTTGTTTTCCTGTGTTGGGTACCTATGGGTCTTTGACAACCTCAGTATCTTTGTCAATAAAATTTGTTTTGTTCTAAAAATTAGTACGTGTGACATGACATGCTTTTAGTGAACACTTTGTTGGAAGAGATGGACTATGGTGGAAAGAACATCAAAGGAAGATGAAAGTTGCAACTCAGGCTGTGAACAGTGCATACATCTAATATCACACAGGCTAAAATGGACAGGACTTAGCTTCTGTGGTCTGCATAGTGAGCAAGGAATTGGAGATATGACTTAGAGGAGCAGGGATGGCAGCAAAAGATGGATTTTTAGGAAGAAGGGGAGAAAGACAGGACATAGATAGAATCTCTGGTATGAAGTCTGAGGGAGAAACAACAAGTTGGGGAAAGAGTGATAGGAAAAAGGAATGTGGACTTGTTACACAAAGTGCAACCCAGAAAACTGATCCAAAGAGACTCAGAAATCAGACAAAATAAGGTTTCATTTGAATAATGAAACCAAATGAAACTTGTCTCTCATTTAAGATTTATTATCTTTATTTATATGGGTGGGAATAGGGCATGAGCTTGAGAGTATAGGTGACCACAGAGACATGAGTTGTCAGATCCCATGGAGCTGGCATTAAAGCTGATTGTTAACCATTGGATATGAATTCAAGAAAACAAATCCTGTTTTTTTGCGATACAAAAATGCTCTTGACAACATGGTCATCTCTCTATTCTCATTAAGATATCTTTTTAAAGAGTCTTGCCCAACACCCGCAAGGGTCCACACTGGACTCCCCACGGGACCCTAAGACCTCTGGTGAGTGGATCACAGTGCCTGCCCCAATCCAATCGCGCGGAACTTGAGACTGCGGTACATAGGGAAGCAGGCTACCCGGGCCTGATCTGGGGCACAAGTCCCTTCCGCTCAACTCGTGACTCGAGCCCCGGGCTACCTTGACAGCAGAGTCTTGCCCAACACCCGCAAGGGTCCACACAGGACTCCCCACGGGACCCTAAGACCTCTGGTGAGTGGATCACAGTGCCTGCCCCAATCCAATCGCGCGGAACTCGAGACTGAGGTACATAGGGAAGCAGGCTACCCGGGCCTGATCTGGGGCACAAGTCCCTTCCGCTCGACTCGAGACTCGAGCCCCGGGCTACCTTGACAGCAGAGTCTTGCCCAACACCCGCAAGGGTCCACACGGGACTCCCCACGGGACCCTAAGACCTCTGGTGAGTGGATCACAGTGCCTGCCCCAATCCAATCTCGCGGAACTTGAGACTGCGGTACATAGGGAAGCAGGCTACCCGGGCCTGATCTGGGGCACAAGTCCCTTCCACTCCACTCGAGCCCCGGCTACCTTGCCAGCTGAGTCGCCTGACACCCGCAAGGGCCCACACAGGATTCCACACGTGATCCTAAGACCTCTAGTGAGTGGAACACAACTTCTGCCAGGAGTCTGGTTCGAACACCAGATATCTGGGTACCTGCCTTGCAAGAAGATAGCTTGCCTGCAGAGAATACTCTGCCCACTGAAACTAAGGAGAGTGCTACCCTCCAGGTCTGCTCATAGAGGCTAACAGAGTCACCTGAAGAACAAGCTCTTAACAGTGACAACTAAAACAGCTAGCTTCAGAGATTACCAGATGGCGAAAGGCAAACGTAAGAATCCTACTAACAGAAATCAAGACCACTCACCATCATCAGAACGCAGCACTCCCACCCCACCTAGTCCTGGGCACCGCAACACAACCGAAAATCTAGACCCAGATTTAAAAACATTTCTCATGATGATGATAGAGGACATCAAGAAGGACTTTCATAAGTCACTTAAAGATTTACAGGAGAGCACTGCTAAAGAGTTACAGGCTCTTAAAGAAAAGCAGGAAAACACAACCAAACAGGTGATGGAAATGAACAAAACCATACTAGAACTAAAAGGGGAAGTAGACACAATAAAGAAAACCCAAAGCGAGGCAACGCTGGAGATAGAAACCCTAGGAAAGAGATCTGGAACCATAGATGCGAGCATCAGCAACAGAATACAAGAAATGGAAGAGAGAATCTCAGGTGCAGAAGATTCCATAGAGAACATCGACACAACAGTCAAAGAAAATACAAAATGCAAAAGGATCCTAACTCAAAACATCCAGGTAATCCAGGACACAATGAGAAGACCAAACCTACGGATAATAGGAATTGATGAGAATGAAGATTTTCAACTTAAAGGGCCAGCTAATATCTTCAACAAAATAATAGAAGAAAACTTCCCAAACATAAAAAAAGAGATGCCCATGATCATACAAGAAGCATACAGAACTCCAAATAGACTGGACCAGAAAAGAAATTCCTCCCGACACATAATAATCAGAACAACAAATGCACTAAATAAAGATAGAATATTAAAAGCAGTAAGGGAGAAAGGTCAAGTAACATATAAAGGAAGGCCTATCAGAATTACACCAGACTTTTCACCAGAGACTATGAAAGCCAGAAGAGCCTGGACAGATGTTATACAGACACTAAGAGAACACAAATGCCAGCCCAGGCTACTATACCCGGCCAAACTCTCAATTACCATAGATGGAGAAACCAAAGTATTCCACGACAAAACCAAGTTCACACAATATCTTTCCACGAATCCAGCCCTTCAAAGGATAATAACAGAAAAGAAGCAATACAAGGACGGAAATCACGCCCTAGAACAACCAAGAAAGTAATCATTCAACAAACCAAAAAGAAGACAGCCACAAGAACAGAATGCCAACTCTAACAACAAAAATAAAAGGGAGCAACAATTACTTTTCCTTAATATCTCTTAATATCAATGGACTCAATTCCCCAATAAAAAGACATAGACTAACAGACTGGCTATACAAACAGGACCCAACATTCTGCTGCTTACAGGAAACCCATCTCAGGGAAAAAGACAGACACTACCTCAGAGTGAAAGGCTGGAAAACAATTTTCCAAGCAAATGGACTGAAGAAACAAGCTGGAGTAGCCATTTTAATATCGGATAAAATCGACTTCCAACCCAAAGTTATCAAAAAAGACAAGGAGGGACACTTCATACTTATCAAAGGTAAAATCCTCCAAGAGGAACTCTCAATTCTGAATATCTACGCACCAAATGCAAGGGCAGCCACATTCATTAGAGACACTTTAGTAAAGCTCAAAGCATACATTGCACCTCACACAATAATAGTGGGAGACTTCAACACACCACTTTCTTCAAAGGACAGATCGTGGAAACAGAAACTAAACAGGGACACAGTGAAACTAACAGAAGTTATGAAACAAATGGACCTGACAGATATCTACAGAACATTTTATCCTAAAACAAAAGGATATACCTTCTTCTCAGCACCTCACGGGACCTTCTCAAAAATTGACCATATAATTGGTCACAAAACAGGCCTCAATAGATACAAAAATATTGAAATTGTCCCATGTATCCTATCAGACCACCATGGCCTAAGACTGATCTTCAATAACAACATAAATAATGGAAAGCCAACATTCACGTGGAAACTGAATAACACTCTTCTCAATGATACCTTGGTCAAGGAAGGAATAAAGAAAGAAATTAAAGACTTTTTAGAGTTTAATGTAAATGAAGCCACAACGTACCCAAACCTATGGGACACAATGAAAGCATTTCTAAGAGGGAAACTCATAGCGCTGAGTGCCTCCAAGAAGAAACGGGAGACAGCACATACTAGCAGCTTGACAACACATCTAAAAGCCCTAGAAAAAAAGGAAGCAAATTCACCCAAGAGGAGTAGACGGCAGGAAATAATCAAACTCAGGGGTGAAATCAACCAAGTGGAAACAAGAAGAACTATTCAAAGAATTAACCAAACGAGGAGTTGGTTCTTTGAGAAAATCAACAAGATAGATAAACCCTTAGCTAGACTCACTAAAGGGCACAGGGACAAAATCCTAATTAACAAAATCAGAAATGAAAAGGGAGACATAACAACAGATCCTGAAGAAATCCAAAACACCATCAGATCCTTCTACAAAAGGCTATACTCAACAAAACTGGAAAACCTGGACGAAATGGACAAATTTCTGGACAGATACCAGGTACCAAAGTTGAATCAGGATCAAGTTGACCATCTAAACAGTCCCATATCACCTAAAGAAATAGAAGCAGTTATTAATAGTCTCCCAACCAAAAAAAGCCCAGGACCAGATGGGTTTAGTGCAGAGTTCTATCAGACCTTCAAAGAAGATCTAATTCCAATTCTGCACAAACTATTTCACAAAATAGAAGTAGAAGGTACTCTACCCAACTCATTTTATGAAGCCACTATTACTCTGATACCTAAACCACAGAAAGATCCAACAAAGATAGAGAACTTCAGACCAATTTCTCTTATGAATATCGATGCAAAAATCCTCAATAAAATTCTCGCTAACCGAATCCAAGAACACATTAAAGCAATCATCCATCCTGACCAAGTAGGTTTTATTCCAGGGATGCAGGGATGGTTTAATATACGAAAATCCATCAATGTAATCCATTATATAAACAAACTCAAAGACAAAAACCACATGATCATCTCGTTAGATGCAGAAAAAGCATTTGACAAGATCCAACACCCATTCATGATAAAAGTTTTGGAAAGATCAGGAATTCAAGGCCCATACCTAAACATGATAAAAGCAATCTACAGCAAACCAGTAGCCAACATCAAAGTAAATGGAGAGAAGCTGGAAGCAATCCCACTAAAATCAGGGACTAGACAAGGCTGCCCACTTTCTCCCTACCTTTTCAACATAGTACTTGAAGTATCAGCCAGAGCAATTCGACAACAAAAGGAGATAAAGGGGATACAAATTGGAAAAGAGGAAGTCAAAATATCACTTTTTGCAGATGATATGATAGTATATATAAGTGACCCTAAAAATTCTACCAGAGAACTCCTAAACCTGATAAACAGCTTCGGTGAAGTAGCTGGATATAAAATAAACTCAAACAAGTCAATGGCCTTTCTCTATACAAAGAATAAACAGGCTGAGAAAGAAATTAGGGAAACAACACCCTTCTCAATAGTCACAAATAATATAAAATATCTTGGCGTGACTCTAACTAAGGAGGTGAAAGATCTGTATGATAAAAACTTCAAATCTCTGAAGAAAGAAATTAAAGAAGATCTCAGAAGATGGAAAGATCTCCCATGCTCATGGATTGGCAGGATCAACATTGTAAAAATGGCTATCTTGCCAAAAGCAATCTACAGATTCAATGCAATCCCCATCAAAATTCCAACTCAATTCTTCAACGAATTGGAAGGAGCAATTTGCAAATTTGTCTGGAATAACAAAAAACCTAGGATAGCAAAAAGTCTTCTCAAGGATAAAAGAACTTCTGGCGGAATCACCATGCCAGACCTAAAGCTTTACTACAGAGCAATTGTGATAAAAACTGCATGGTACTGGTATAGAGACAGACAAGTAGACCAATGGAATAGAATTGAAGATCCAGAAATGAACCCACACACCTATGGTCACTTGATCTTCGACAAGGGAGCTAAAACCATCCAGTGGAAGAAAGACAGCATTTTCAACAATTGGTGCTGGCACAACTGGTTGTTATCGTGTAGAAGAATGCGAATCGATCCATACTTATCTCCTTGTACTAAGGTCAAATCTAAGTGGATCAAGGAACTTCACATAAAACCAGAGACACTGAAACTTATAGAGGAGAAAGTGGGGAAAAGCCTTGAAGATATGGGCACAGGGGAAAAATTCCTGAACAGAACAGCAATGGCTTGTGCTGTAAGATCGAGAATCGACAAATGGGACCTAATGAAACTCCAAAGTTTCTGCAAGGCAAAAGACACCGTCAATAAGACAAAAAGACCACCAACAGATTGGGAAAGGATCTTTACCTATCCTAAATCAGATAGGGGACTAATATCCAACATATATAAAGAACTCAAGAAGGTGGACTTCAGAAAATCAAATAACCCCATTAAAAAATGGGGCTCAGAACTGAACAAAGAATTCTCACCTGAGGAATACCGAATGACAGAGAAGCACTTGAAAAAATGTTCAACATCCTTAATCATCAGGGAAATGCAAATCAAAACAACCCTGAGATTCCACCTCACACCAGTCAGAATGGCTAAGATCAAAAATTCAGGTGACAGCAGATGCTGGCGAGGATGTGGAGAAAGAGGAACACTCCTCCATTGTTGGTGGGAGTGCAGGCTTGTACAACCACTCTGGAAATCAGTCTGGCGGTTCCTCAGAAAAGTGGACATAGTACTACCGGAGGATCCAGCAATACCTCTCCTGGGCATATATCCAGAAGATGCCCCAACAGGTAAGAAGGACACATGCTCCACTATGTTCATAGCAGCCTTATTTATAATAGCCAGAAGCTGGAAAGAACCTAGATGCCCCTCAACAGAGGAATGGATACAGAAAATGTGGTACATCTACACAATGGAGTACTACTCAGCTATTAAAAAGAATGAATTTATGAAATTCCTAGCCAAATGGATGGACCTGGAAGGCATCATCCTGAGTGAGGTAACACATTCACAAAGAAACTCACACAATATGTATTCACTGATAAGTGGATATTAGCCCCAAACCTAGGATACCCAAGATATAAGATATAATTTGCTAAACACATGAAACTCAAGGAGAATGAAGACTGAAGTGTGGACACTATGCCCCTCCTTAGATTTGGGAACAAAACACCCATGGAAGGAGTTACAGAGACGGAGTTTGGAGCTGAGATGAAAGGATGGACCATGTAGAGACTGCCATAGCCAGGGATCCACCCCATAATCAGCATCCAAACGCTGACACCATTGCATACACTAGCAAGATTTTATTGAAAGGACGCAGATGTAGCTGTCTCTTGTGAGACTATGCCGGGGCCCAGCAAACACAGAAGTGGATGCTCACAGTCAGCTAATGGATGGATCATAGGGCTCCCAATGGAGGAGCTAGAGAAAGTAGCCAAGGAGCTAAAGGGATCTGCAACCCTATAGGTGGAACAAAATTATGAGCTAACCAGTACCCCGGAGCTCTTGACTCTAGCTGCATATATATCAAAAGATGGCCTAGTCGGCCATCACTGGAAAGAGAGGCCCATTGGACTTGCAAACTTTATATGCCCCAGTACAGGGGAATACCAGGGCCAAAAAGGGGGAGTGGGTGGGCAGGGGAGTGGGGGTGGGTGGATATGGGGGACTTTTGGTATAGCATTGGAAATGTAAATGAGTTAAATACCTAATAAAAAATGGAAAAAAAAAAGAAAAAAAAAGATATCTTTTTAAGAAATCCAATATTAACATGCAGAAAAGAGACCAGGAAGAAGTTAAGAAAGATTAAATTGATGGTTACCTTTAAATACAATAAAGGACACAAAAAGGAGTAGAGGACACTGAGGAATAAATGAATTCTAAGATGAAGTTCTCAAAATGTGAAGCAGGAGACACAGGAAGAATAGAAATTTTCTGCAAATAGTTTAAATTGGGCATATCCACATTAGGTTCTTTGGTTTCTTAACAAATAGCCAGCCGATCAGGTCAAAGAGTAATTTAAAAGAGAAAATGAGTATACTGTGAGATAATATATAGTGGGGCTTGGATCCTGAGTGCTTTCCCTGAGCACTCCTTGCCTGTGATGAATCCTGTGATCCTTTGGAGGTCTCTGTTGAGTGCCCCAGATGACCATCAAAAAAGTTCCCCATGGCCTGTTCCCTGGCTCTCCTCCAAACATCTGACTCCCAACATACCTATGTACCATTTAAGCCTGTGTATTCCCTGGAAATTCCAGACTTAAATTTATGTGTTACCTCATTCTCATAAAACAGTGAAGATGTAATTGTGGGCCACAAATGATCACACGTTCAAATGTGTTAGTTTTCCAGGTGATGGGCTGTTTAGAATGAATTAGGAGTTGTTTTATTATTAAAGGTGAGTTGTCACAGAGCCTTGAAATATCAAAAACCCATCAGGCTCTCTCTCTCTCTCTCTCTCTCTCTCTCTCTCTCTCTCTCTCTCTCTCTCTCTCTCTCTCTCTCTCTCTCTCTCTCTCTCTCCCTCTTTCATTACTCTCTGCCATCTCCATCATAAGTTGTTCGCTCTCAACTACTGCTCTACATGTTTTGCCTCTGTGTTGCCATGGTGTCTACCATGATATCCTGGACTTGCCCTCTGGAACTCTAATAACACAATTAAATGTTTCCTCTTATAATTTGGTTTGGTCATGATGTCTCTCACAGCAATAGAACAGTAACCAAGACATACATACTCCTGTTTATTTTTTGAAACATTCTTTATTTCTTTCATTAAAGTTACCTTTTGTCCATTGAACAGTTTTAAGAATAGTGTTAATGGGCCCAAATAAATAGTGCCAATAGGTGTGGCACTCTCAGGAGGTGTGAAATAGGTTCATGAGGTGTGACATTGGTGGAGTAGTTGGGACACTGATGGATATGTGTTTTTGTTGAGTTGGTGTGATCTTGTTGGAAGAAATGTAACAATGTGGTGGTAGGCTTGGAGTTCTGCTGTCCTTAAGCAATCCCCAGTTTGACACAGTCTCCATCTGCTTCCTGTATATCAAGACCTAAAACTCATCTCCTTCTCCAGCACTTTGTCTGTCTGAAGGCTACCATGTTTCCAGCCATGACAATAATGGAGTAAACCTCTGAAAAGAAGTTACAAAGTGTTCAAGATTTACTATGATCCTGGTGACACTTCATGGCAATAAAACCCATACTAATACTCACATAAACACTCAAAAACATATTTGATGTTTTGTGGGAACAGACTTTAAGGCCCTCTGCCTACTGCCTGGAAGCTATTCATTTTCAAGCAGCTATCAGAAGAAGATGTAGAACTCTCAGCTCCAAATGAACCATGCCTGCCTGGATCCTGCCATATTCTTACCTTGATGATAATGGACTGAACTTCTGAACCTGTAAGCCAGCCCCAATTAAATGGTTTTCTAATAAAACATGCATTGGTAAGTATGTCTGTTTACAGCAATAAAATCCAAACACACACATGTACATATATACCTAGATATACTGAGTCACTGACACACACACATGGAAACATTCACACACACACACACACACACACACACACACACACACACACACACACACACACACACACACACACACACATTCATTTACAGGGACTTTAGATTCAGCCAGGACCCATGCAATTTCATTTTGGTGTCGAATACATGTGTTTGTGGAACATGACTCTTTGTTTTAGGAGTTATGTGGACAAAATCTGCACACTCACTTCATTCCTCTTCAACATCAGAAATCTCAATTTAAAGAAAGTGAGATAATGAGAAGTAGTTTTAGATACCTCTTTTTTTTTCCTGTGAGTAGTTTCCACTTCAAGTCACCAAGGAAAAATAAACATAAGAGGAAAGAAATTCATATTCAAATGCCCTTGACAAGCTCATAATACATTCTCCAAAATGAATATTAACTTTTATTTAGAATTCCCAAGGAAATGAGACTTTTGAAAAATCCTTACTTTCAGAGAGGCTTTGGTATTTCATTTCCCTGCAAAGGAACACCAATGTAAAAAGACAGAATCTAGATTGCTTTGTGCACAAGTTGAATCAGAAACATTTGATAATGTGCATACAGGGACTCACCACATTTTTACAAACATATATATATATTATATATATTGGGGAGGGTGAAAGGAGACATCTGGAGAACAATAAGACCCTCATTAGCATTAAACATTCCTAAAGTCAAGTAATAACCTCTAACAACATCAATAACAACAACAACAAAAACAACAACAAGAATAGATGTTCATTAGGAAGAATTTTTTTAAAATAACACTCCATTAGCCACAGAAAGAGGGGGCATGATCCATCTGCCACACTTTATAGATACTTATTACAATTATCACTAAAATTTTTAAAATAATATGGATTTTTAAAAATGAAATTGAAGTAAAATAGATTTTTCAGCTGTTAAAAGGGGGAAAATGTGTTCTAGAACGAAATAAAGGGTTTAAGAACTAATTGATTTTTTAATAAAGAACATCCTTATAACTCATGTGTCAGTAAGTATCAGGATTATAATGCAGTTGATTTTCTCATTGTAGAATACTTTTAATGTGTTTGAATATTTCCAGTTGTAAGAATGGATCTCAGAATTTTCACAAGACAAGAAGAAGACACCAAGTAGTTCCTCGCTTTTGTTTCAAAAGTCTTAGTTCCTTTTCTGCAGAGTCCCAGACATTCCAGGGAAGGTTTGAAACATCCAACAACATCTGAGACCATAACCTCAGAGAGAAGCTACCTTTCTAAGTAAATGGAACTAGGAAAGCTGAAAAGATCCATCAAATCTCTTTAGAACAAAAGTGGCAGCTGGTTCACAGAACAAGGTATCATTTAGCAACTCAGCCAAGAAATAAGAGGATTTGAAATGATAATAACACAGAGTAATAAAAACCACTATGCAGTTGTAATTTCATCGCATATTATATACTTTGGACAGAGAAAGCAATCAAATCTTGGGATCTCTCTGCTCAGCCCAATGAAACTCTGGGTCATGCTGCAGATGTCCCAAGTTCATGGCTCATCACAGATACTGGAAGTCTCTGGGAAACTAGAACTACATCACGTAAGTGCTGTGAGTCCAAAAACATGATTTCAGAAATTGTTCAAGTCCTCATCTTGCTTGGAAAAAAAAATCACATAGCACCAGAATTAATAAGAAGTTCATGGTATTAATGCCAACAGGTAAGCACTACTAACAAATATCTGTTAAGCATTGGATTGTTACCAACACAAATGAGGAAATGATTTTTAAATTTAAATGCAGTTACATTTTAAAAATTCGTAGTAATGTTAAGTGTCCAGTGTGAAACTGTGTGTGTAGGGGAAGTTGGTGAGGTGAGAGAGAACATGGACGGAAGAAGGTTCTGTGCTCTGTGAAGGCTGACATGGGAGGAGTGAAGGATACTTACCATGCATCCCTGGTTGTGCATCTGGCTGTGTAAATCCACTGACACTACACGATGGGCGTGAACTAGGGGAAGACAATGGTACCAGATTCTTTGTCTCTGGCATCCCTTATTGGGCCTTAAAAAACATAGACAGTCTAATGTTTTAGAGCTTTATTTTAGACAGCAGGGAGAAAAACAAAGAGTAAAAAGATTGTTAGACTTGCCATGGCCAAAAGGAGAGATGGGGAAAGACATAGAAGGAAGGACAGAAAGCAAGTTAGAGAGTAAGAAAGGTGAACACTTAGAGAAAGAGGTAAAAGTTTACAGAGAGTAAGGATTGTAAAAGTTAGAGAGAGAGAGAGAGAGAGAGAGAGAGAGAGAGAGAGAGAGAGAGAGAGAGAGAGGGAGGGAGGGAGGGAGAGACTGATGTAGGGCCAAGTAGCCTCTCATATATTGGGCTTGTTATCTTGCTGTTGCTAGGAAACAGGAAGTTATCTAACCTGAAGATCAGAACCTTTGGTCATTTTGTATGTGACTGTTAGCCATTAGCCACTGCTGGGCGGGAGTGCTTGTGGGTTTGGTAACTTTTCCAGCAGCCAGGGTTCCACAAATACTGAGGAAATGCATTCCTTCCCATGTTGATGAAAATTACGACCCATTAGGTTTCATCAGGTTTAAGGACTTCAGCATGACTGGAGACCAGGCATTTTGTACATAGCACAATGCCTCAAGCTCAATGATCAAATTTAACTCTAGCCTCCAGATTTTGTGGTTTCTCAGGCAGAACACCAGCAGAGAGGATGTGAGTTTGAAACTCTGGAGACTCCCACCATAAGAAATCAAGGCATGGAGGTGGGGTGGGATAAAATGATCTTAGAAGAAATTGGGAAAACAGTGAAAGTACAATTGAAAAGACATATGGAAAAGACCAGCAACAGGGGATGCCTCAGGAGACCATCCTTGTTTTCATAGCTTGGCAAGACAAAATTCAAATGACCAGTAGTAAAGGAGGAGAATCTGTGAATGCATCAGGGACGGTAGGGTAAGGGTAGGAGGGAGTGAGGGAGGGTGAGATAGTGGAAAAAGTAGAAGGAGAAAAAGAAAGAGAAGGAGAAGAATATGGAGAGGAAGAGGAGAAGAAGGAAGGGAAGAGGAATGGGTGGAGCAGAACGACGACGAGGAGAAGGAGAAGGAAGAAGAACAAAAGAAGAGGAAGAGGAAGAGCAAAAGGAAGAAGGAGGACTTGGAGAAGTAGAAAAGGAGAAGGTTAAATAAGGAGGAGAGAAGGAGAAAAGGAGAATGAAAGAAGGAAAAGTCAAAGGCAAAGAAGAAGAAGAAGAAGAAGAAGAAGAAGAAGAAGAAGAAGAAGAAGAAGAAGAAGAAGAAGAAGAAGAAGAAGAACAAGAAGAAGAAGGAGAAGGAGAAGGAGAAGGAGAAGGAGAAGGAGAAGGAGAAGGAGAAGGAGAAGGAGAAGGAGAAGGAGAAGGAGAAGGAGAAGGAGGAGAAGGAGAAGGAGGAAGAAGGAGACGAAGGACAAGATCAAGAAGAACAAGAACAAGATGAACAAGAACAAGAAGGAAGAAGGAAGAAGAATAAGAAAGAAGAAGAAGAAGAGGAAGAAGAAGAGGAAGAAGAAGAAGAAGAAGAAGAAGAAGAAGAAGAAGAAGAAGAAGAAGAAGAAGAAGAAGAAGAAGAAGAAGAAGAAGAAGAAGAAAAAGGAGTAGGAGGAGAAGGCGAAGGAAAAGGAGAAGCAGAAGGAGAGAAGAATAAGGAGGAGAAGGATAAGGCAAAGAAGAAAAAAATAGAAGAAGAAGGTAAACAAGGAGAAGAAATGAGAAGAGATGAGAGGCATAGATAGACAGACAGAAACAGAAAGAAAGAGAAACTTAGACATACAGAGTGAAACATGCACATAAACATTCACACAGAGACACACAAGTAGGCACAGAGACAGAGAAAAATATACATGGAAAGAGAGACATGAACAGAGACATTCACAGAGTTACACACATTCACACAACTTAATTAAGAAGTATTTAGAAAAATATATCTATGAAATCATGAGGATATTAAGTACTAAATTATGTGAGCATTGAGGAGGAATGAGATCCAACCAAATTTTGCAAGTCCTCCAACATTCTCCATGCTTCCACACAGCTTTAGCTGTGGGAGTATCAGTTATAGGGCTGTAACTTTTGTTTTCTTCATTTATAATTTACTCTGAATCTCCTTTCTCTACCATTCAATATGGTCAGTAGTTTCCATGTGGAAGGACTTTCTAGTGAATGGCATCTAGTGAAAAAGAGAAAACAATTTTAAAAAAAAGAGTCTCTATGCTAGAGCCAACTGTACAACAATTCATAGTTATTCTCCAAATGCAGGGCTCAAAGAACACAGAGGCTCCTCTAGCTGGTGCATAGATCTTAAGTTTGGCCCCACAGCATCACTGGGAACCTATTGACAATTCTCATCCAGGTCATAAAGCTATGGAGCATTCCAATTTATTGAGTTCCAGAGAAAAAGCCATTTGGAAGCTTACCTCCCTAAAAGTGAAGATTGCGCTGAAATTTATGAAAAGTGAGAATAATTTTTAATGTGAAAAATCATTCCACACACACACATTAAAAAAATACATGAAGGCAAAATTGACAGCAATATATTTGACACCACAGCCACCCACACACACCTACACACACCCACACACACACACACACACAGAGAGAGAGAGAGAGAGAGAGAGAGAGAGAGAGAGAGAGAGAGAGAGAGAGAGAGAGAGAGAGAGAGAGAGAGAGAGAGAGAGAGAGAGAGAGAGAGGGAGGGAGGGACGGAGGGAGGGACGGAGGGAGGGACGGAGGGAGGGACGGAGGGAGGGAGGGACGGAGGGAGGGACGGAGGGAGGGAGGGAAGGACGGAGGGACGGAGGGACGGAGGGACGGAGGGACGGAGGGACGGAGGGGGAAGGGGGAGAGGTGGAGAGACAGATGTACACTTACAATACTTATTTTTAAGTCAAGTTGTCAAAACTCCTGACACAATCAATGTTCAGGAAGAGATGTATATGGCAAACATTCACCAGGGACAGACTGACATGATAAAGACAGCATAGGAGGAAACAACAAGTTCATCTGTGGCATTGAGAGCCTGAATGTGCCCATCTCACATTTGTTTGGATTTAGAGTCCAAGATTTAGTTCAGAACCACCCAGCTCCCTCCTTCTTGCCCCACGCATCTACTTCTGCTAGGGCACAGTCACAAAGGTTCCACAACATTTCTAGACAGTTTTCCCAGTTTGATACAACTGAGACTGTGGGAGAAATACCCCCCCCCAATCTTAATTAAACTAAGCCACACAACTGCAAAATATTTTTGAAAACAGTTTAATTTCAATTTTGTAAAGAGAACAGAGAGCTCTACTTTGAAATTTACTGAATTAGTCTTTAGGTTCCATTGTGCACCCTAAATGAAAAATATTGTAAAAGATTCCGTTTTCTATGTAGCAAGTGAGGGCTGAAAACAACACACTAATGGAGATAAAATGCAAAAAAAAAAAAACTGGGAAATATAGTAACAATTCAAACTGACTGTGTGAAAAGCAATGTATTTATACATGTTAACTGTCCTATTGACCACAGTGTCATTCATCATTGTGTTAGGGGATACAATCAAGTGACTAATCATCAGGGTTTGACAGTAAAATCCTTAGGCTCAATACACCAGACATTAGCTGAAAAATGATTTACAAGAATGTAATGTCCTTTGGTGTCTTCTCTGTAAATCTGTTGTATGGATGCCCTGTCGTTGGTTGTTTTAGTTGTTGGTGTTGTTTTAAAATAGAAATATTGAATGCAAAAGCAAGTGGCAGGAGCCCAAAAGGTCTTTGCATCCTCTCTTTCTCCTTTACATAACTTTCTAATTTTCCCAATCCCCACATTCATTCAAAAATTCAGAAGTTCAAAGAATACAGAAACTCATTCATCATCTTCACTTTGTGCTTGCATGATGGTTGCAATTATCTTGTAAGCATTAAAAATCAGGCTAACATACTGCCTATGTTCAACAGGGTTTCATTGATGTGAAGAGACATCATGACTCAGGAAACTCTTATAGGGAAAATTTAATTGAGGTTGTCTTACAGATTCAGAGGGTCAGTACATTATTATCTTGGTAGGAAGCATGGCAGCATCCAGGAAGAGGAGGTGCTGGGGAAGGAACTAATTGGTCTATATCTTAGTCTGAAGGCAACAATGATGAAGCTTGTGGCCACAGTTAGCAAGGAAGAGGATCAATTTTTGTCACTGGGCAGAGATTGTGCACTACATAAAAGCAAGCCTACACAATGATACACTTCCTCAAACAAGCCAACACCTTGTAATAGTGCCACATCCCATGGGCAAAATATATTCTAATCAACACACTGCATCATAGGAAAATGGCAGAGAGACATAAAGAAAGATACTTCATGATTGCATTCCTCTGGTCACAAGTGCTATATACCTACACGCTTATATGAACACACACACACACACACACACACACACACATACACACACACACACACACACATACACACACAAACACACACATACACACACACACACACACACACACACACACACACACACACACACACACACATGCCTATCTGATGTACATAATAATAAAGTGCAGTCTAGGGTCCTGCTCAATTGGATTGGACCAGGCGCTGTGTTCCACTCACCAGAGGTCTTAGGATCCCGTGGAGGATCCTGTGTGGGTCCTTGCGGGTGTCTGCAGAATCCCCCGGGGCCAGGGACCATGGTGCTCCCTTGATCTACTTCTGTTGTCCAATTGCTCTGGCTAGTATTTCAAGTGCTATATTGAATAGATAGGAAGAAAGTGGGCAGCCTTGTCTAGTCCCTGATTTTAGTGGGATTGGTTTTAGTTTCTCCTCATTTAGTTTGATGATGACTACTGTTTTGCTATATACTGCTTTTATTATGTTCAAGTATGGGCCTTGAATTCCTGATCTTTCCATGACTTTTATCATGAATGGGTGTTGGATTTCGTTAAATAATTTCGCAGCATCTAAGGAGATGATCATGCGGTTTTTGTTTTGGATTTTGCTTATATAGTGGATTACGTTGATGTGTTTCCTTATATTATACCATCCCTGCATCCCTGGGATGAAGCCTACTTTATCATTATTGATGATCTTTGTAATATGTTCTTAGATTCAGTTTGCATGGACATTATTGAATATTTTTTGCATCAATATTCATAAGGGAAAATGGTCTGAAGTCCTCTATTATGTTGGGACTTTATATGGTTTAGTTATCAGAGTAATTGTGGCTTCTATAGAATGAATTGAATAGAGTACGTTCTGTTTCTATTTTGTGAAATAGTTTGACAACAGTTGGAATTAGTTCTTTTTTGAAGGTCTGATAGAACTCTGCACTAAACCCATGTGGGTGTTCCTGGGCATTATTTGGTTGGGAGACTATTAGTGACTGCTTCTATTTCTTTAGGGGATATGGGGCTGTTTAGATCTATATTCTGATCTGGATTTAACTTTGGTACCTGATTTCTGTCTAAAAAATTGTCCATTTTGTCCAAGTTTTCCAGTTTTGTTTAGTATAGCCTTTTGTTGTAGGATGTCATGATGCCTAGGATTTCCTCAGGTTCTGGTCTTATGTCTCCCTTTTCATTTATGATTTTGTTAATTAGGATACTATCACTGTGCCCTCAAGTTCGTCTTGCTAAGGGTGTATCTATCTTGATACTATTTTCAAAGAACAGGCTCCTTGTTTGGTTGATACTTTGAATAGTTCTTTTTGTGCCCAATTGGTTGATTCCAGCACTGAGTTTGATTATTTTCTGCTCTCTACACCCCCTTGTAAATTTGCCTCCTTTTGTTCTAGAGCTTTTAGGTGTGCTGTCAAGCTCTTAGTGTGTGCTCTCTCTGGTTTCTTTTTGGTGGCACTCAGAGCTGTTGGTTTTCTTTGTGGGACTACATTCATTGTGTCCCATAAGTTTGGGTATATTGTCCCTTCATCTACATTAAACTCTAAAAAGTGTTTAATTATTTCTTTATTTCTTCCTTGACCAAGTTATCATTGAGTAGAGTGTTGTTCAGCTTTCACATGAATGTTGGCTTCCTATTATTTATGTTGTTATTAAAGATCAGCCTTCCTCCATGGTGATGTGATAGGGTGTATGGGATAATTTCAATATTTTTGTTGAGTCCTGTTTTGTGACTGATTATATGGTCTATTGTGGAGAAAGTACCATGAGGTGCTGAGAAGAAGTTATATCCTTTTGTTTTAGGGTAAAATGTTCTGTAGATATCTATTAAATCCATTTGTTTCATAAATTCTTTTATCTTCAATGTGTCTCTGTTTGGTTTCTCTTTCCCAGATCTTTCTATAGATAAGAGTAGGTTGTGAAGTCTCCCACTATTATGGTGTGCAGTGCAATGAGTGATTTGAGTTTTACTAAAGTTTCTTTAAAGAATGTGGATGCCATTGCATTTGGAACATAGATATTCAGAATTGTGGGTTCATCTTGGAAGATTTTGCCTTTCATGATCATTAACTGTCCTTTCTTGTCTTTTTTGATAACTTTGGGTTGGAAATTGATTTTATTCTATATTAGAATGGCTACTCCAGCTTATTTCTTCAGACCATTTGCTAAGAAAATTATTTTCCAGCCTTTTACTCTGAGGTAGTATCTGGTTTTGTCCCTGAGGTGGGTTTCTTTTATGCAGAAAATGTATTGTTTATATAGCCAGTCTGTTAGTCTATTTGTTTTTATTGGTGAAATGATTCTAGATTAAGGCAACTTCAGACCAACTTCTCTTAGGTATATCAATGCAAAAATACTCAATAAAATTCTTCCCAAAATAAAAGGGCTATTAGGGCCTTTTCTGATAGTCAAAACTGCAATGAGAACTGCCAGTTTTCCTAGTGTCACTGGCTAATTGTTCTTAGATACTTACTAGGCTTTCTCCTACTCAGAGCACATTCCAAGAGGTTGGATAACAATTAACCAAAGGTCATCAGAACGTAACTAATGATTTATTATAGGTTCTAGGGTAAAAGATAAAATATTTATTGGGTTTACCTATAAAAAACTTCTCTAATATCATAGTTATGGTTTGATACCTTCAGTGAACCTGTTGACCTGAGACAGTTGATGAACTTTGTAACATGTGGTCATGTATTCTGAAATATGTATAAGTGCTGAGGACAAAGAGGCGAGGAAAATCGAGAGAGAAGGTTTTTTTTTTTTTTTTTTTTTTTTTGCCTTTCTCCACTTAGACTATTTTTTTTCCCTTTTACCCACTAAGAATAATTTTTCCCGGAGAGCACGGGGTCTGCCTGGCCTGAGAGGTTTGTGGCACAGGCGCCGGCGGGAGCCTTCTTGGCTCCGGGACTCCGCGGAGGGCAGGCTGCACGGGTGACCGTGTGGAATACAGAGTGCCAGCTGTTTCTGGGACGGGCGAGAGAGTCGCAGAGCTTCTGGGCGGCGCCATCTTCAGCTCCAGACAGCCGGCCACCTTCCTGGTGAGAGCACGGGGGTCTGCCTGGCCTGAGAGGTTTGTGGCACAGGCGCCGGCGGGAGCCTTCTTGGCTCCGGGACTCCGCGGAGGGCAGGCTGCACGGGTGACCGTGTGGAATACAGAGTGCCAGCTGTTTCTGGGACGGGCGAGAGAGTCGCAGAGCTTCTGGGCGGCGCCATCTTCAGCTCCAGACAGCCGGCCACCTTCCTGGTGAGAGCACGGGGGTCTGCCTGGCCTGAGAGGTTTGTGGCACAGGCGCCGGCGGGAGCCTTCTTGGCTCCGGGACTCCGCGGAGGGCAGGCTGCACGGGTGACCGTGTGGAATACAGAGTGCCAGCCGTTTCTGGGACGGGCGAGAGAGTCGCAGAGATTCTGGGGCGGCACCATCCTCAGCTCCAGACAACCAGCCACCTTCCCGGCAAGAGCCACAGAGCTTCTGAGGCTGCGACATCTTCGACTCCAGACAACTGGCCACCTTCCTGGCCAAAGCAACACAGCTTCTGGGAAAGATCCTGTTTTGGGCCTTCACCTTCAGCCAGGAGGAGGTCCAAACACCAGATAACTGTACACCTTCCCTGAGAGAGGAGAGCTTGCCTACAGAGACTGCTCTGACCACTGAAACTCAGAGAAGAGAGCTTGTCTCCCACGCCTGCTGATAGAGGGTAACAAAATCAACAGAGGAACAATCTCTTAACAAAGACAACTATAACAACTAACTCCAGAGATTGCCAGATGGCGAAAGGTAAACGTAAGAATCCTACTAACAGAAGCCAGGACCACTCACCATCATCAGAACCCAGAACGCCCACTTCGCCCAATCCAGGACACCCTAACACACCTGAAAAGGTAGACCTGGATTTAAAAGCATATCTCATGATGATGGTAGAGGACATAAAGAAGGAATTCAACAACTCACTTAAAGAAATACAGGAGAACACTGCTAAAGAGTTACAAGTCCTTAAAGAAAAACAGGAAAACACTGCTAAAGAGTTACAAGTCCTTAAAGAAAAACAGGAAAACACAACCAAACAGGTAGAAGTCCTTATAGAAAAACAGGAAAACACATCCAAACAGGTGATGGAAATGAACAAAACCATACTAGACCTAAAAAGGGAAGTAGACACAATAAAGAAAACCCAAAGTGAGGCGACGCTGGAGATAGAAACCCTAGGAAAGAAATCTGGAACCATAGATGCCAGCATCAGCAACAGAATACAAGAGATGGAAGAGAGAATCTCAGGTGCAGAAGACTCCATAGAGAACATCGGCACAACAATCAAAGAAAATGGAAAATGCAAAAAGATCCTAACTCAAAACATCCAGGAAATCCAGGACACAATGAGAAGACCAAACCTACGGATAATAGGAGTGGATGAGAATGAAGATTTTCAACTCAAAGGACCAGCAAACATCTTCAACAAAATTATTGAAGAAAACTTCCCAAATCTAAAGAAAGAGATGCCCATGAACATACAAGAAGCCTACAGAACTCCAAATAGACTGGACCAGAAAAGAAATTCCTCCCGACACATAATAATCAGAACACCAAATGCACTAAATAAAGATAGAATACTAAAAGCAGTAAGGGAAAAAGGTCAAGTAACATATAAAGGCAAGCCTATCAGAATTACACCAGATTTTTCACCAGAGACTATGAAAGCCAGAAGAGCCTGGTCAGATGTTATACAGACACTAAGAGAACATAAATGCCAGCCCAGGCTACTATACCCAGCCAAACTCTCAATTACCATAGATGGAGAAACCAAAGTATTCCACGACAAAACTAAATTCACCCATTATCTCTCCACGAATCCAGCCCTTCAAAGGATAATAACAGAAAAAAAACAATACAAGGACGGGAACCACGCCCTAGAAAAAACAAGAAGATAATCCATCAACAAACCTAAAAGAAGACAACCACAAGAACAGAATGCCAACTTTAACAACAAAAATAACAGGAAGCAACAATTACCTTTCCTTAATATCTCTTAATATCAATGGACTCAATTCCCCAATAAAAAGACATAGACTAACAGACTGGCTACACAAACAGGACCCAACATTCTGCTGCTTACAGGAAACCCATCTCAGGGAAAAAGACAGACACTACCTCAGAGTGAAAGGCTGGAAAACAATTTTCCAAGCAAATGGTCTGAAGAAACAGGCTGGAGTAGCCATTCTAATATCGGATAAAATCGACTTCCAACCCAAAGTTATCAAAAAAGACAAGGAGGGACACTTCATACTCATCAAAGGTAAAATCCTCCAAGAGGAACTCTCAATTCTGAATATCTACGCTCCAAATGCAAGGGCAGCCACATTCATTAAAGACACTTTAGTAAAGCTCAAAGCACACATTGCACCTCACACAATAATAGTGGGAGACCTCAACACACCACTTTCATCAATGGACAGATCGTGGAAACAGAAACTAAACAGGGACACAGTGAAACTAACAGAAGTTATGAAACAAATGGACCTGACAGATATCTACAGAATATTTAATCCTAAAACAAAAGGATATACCTTCTTCTCAGCACCTCACGGGACCTGCTCCAAAATTGACCATATAATTGGTCACAAAATAAGCCTCAACAGATACAAAAATATTGAAATTGTCCCATGTATCCTATCAGACCACCATGGCCTAAGACTGATCTTCAATAACAACATTAAGAATGGAAAGCCAACATTCACGTGGAAACTGAACAACACTCTTCTCAATGATACCTTGGTCAAGGAAGGAATAAAGAAAGAAATTAAAGACTTTTTAGAGTTTAATGAAAATGAAGCCACAACGTACCCAAACCTTTGGGACACAATGAAAGCATTTCTAAGAGGGAAACTCATAGCTCTGAGTACCTCCAAGAAGAAACGGGAGAGAGCACATACTAGCAGCTTGACAACACATCTAAAAGCTCTAGAAAAAAAGGAAGCAAATTCACCCAAGAGGAGTAGACGGCAGGAAATAATCAAACTCAGGGGTGAAATTAACCAAGTGGAAACAAGAAGAACTATTCAAAGAATTAACCAAACGAGGAGTTGGTTCTTTGAGAAAATCAACAAGATAGATAAACCCTTAGCTAGACTCACTAGAGGGCAAAGGGACAAAATCCTAATCAACAAAATCAGAAATGAAAAGTGAGACATAACAACAGATCCTGAAGAAATCCAAAACACCATCAGATCCTTCTACAAAAGCTTATACTCAACAAAACTGGAAAACCTGGACGAAATGGACAAATTTCTGGACAGATACCAGGTACCAAAGTTGAATCAGGATCAAGTTGACCTTCTAAACAGTCCCATATCCCCTAAAGAAATAGAAGCAGTTATTAATAGTCTCCCAACCAAAAAAAGCCCAGGACCAGATGGGTTTAGTGCAGAGTTCTATCAGACCTTCAAAGAAGATCTAATTCCAGTTCTGCACAAACTATTTCACAAGATAGAAGTAGAAGGTACTCTACCCAACTCATTTTATGAAGCCACTATTACTCTGATACCTAAACCACAGAAAGATCCAACAAAGATAGAGAACTTCAGACCAATTTCTCTTATGAATATCGATGCAAAAATCCTTAATAAAATTCTCGCTAACCGAATCCAAGAACACATTAAAGAAATCATCCATCCTGACCAAGTAGGTTTTATTCCAGGGATGCAGGGATGGTTTAATATACGAAAATCCATCAATGTAATCCATTATATAAACAAACTCAAAGACAAAAACCACATGATCATCTCGTTAGATGCAGAAAAAGCATTTGACAAGATCCAACACCCATTCATGATAAAAGTTTTGGAAAGATCAGGAATTCAAGGCCCATACCTAAACATAATAAAAGCAATCTACAGCAAACCAGTAGCCAACATCAAAGTAAATGGAGAGAAGCTGGAAGCAATCCCACTAAAATCAGGGACTAGACAAGGCTGCCCACTTTCTCCCTACCTTTTCAACATAGTACTTGAAGTATTAGCCAGAGCAATTCGACAACAAAAGGAGATCAAGGGGATACAAATTGGAAAAGAGGAAGTCAAAATATCACTTTTTGCAGATGATATGATAGTATATATAAGTGACCCTAAAAATTCCACCAGAGAACTCCTAAACCTGATAAACAGCTTTGGTGAAGTAGCTGGATATAAAATTAACTCAAACAAGTCAATGGCCTTTCTCTACACAAAGAATAAACAGGCTGAGAAAGAAATTAGGGAAACAACACCCTTCTCAATAGCCACAAATAATATAAAATACCTAGGCGTGACTCTAACTAAGGAAGTAAAAGATCTGTATGATAAAAACTTCAAGTCTCTGAAGAAAGAAATTAAAGAAGATCTCAGAAGATGGAAAGATCTCCCATGCTCATGGATTGGCAGGATCAACATTGTAAAAATGGCTATCTTGCCAAAAGCAATCTACAGATTCAATGCAATCCCCATCAAAATTCCAACTCAATTCTTCAACGAATTAGAAGGAGCAATTTGCAAATTCATCTGGAATAACAAAAAACCTAGGATAGCAAAAACTCTTCTCAAGGATAAAAGAACCTCTGGTGGAATCACCATGCCTGACCTAAAGCTTTACTACAGGGCAATTGTGATAAAAACTGCATGGTACTGGTATAGAGACAGACAAGTAGACCAATGGAATAGAATTGAAGACCCAGAAATGAACCCACACACCTATGGTCACTTGATCTTCGACAAGGGAGCTAAAACCATCCAGTGGAAGAAAGACAGCATTTTCAACAATTGGTGCTGGCACAACTGGTTGTTATCATGTAGAAGAATGCGAATCGATCCATACTTATCTCCTTGTACTAAGGTCAAATCTAAGTGGATCAAGGAACTTCACATAAAACCAGAGACACTGAAACTTATAGAGGAGAAAGTGGGGAAAAGCCTTGAAGATATGGGTACAGGGGAAAGATTCCTGAACAGAACAGCAATGGCTTGCTCTGTAAGATCGAGAATTGACAAATGGGACCTAATGAAACTCCAAAGTTTCTGCAAGGCAAAAGACACCGTCAATAGGACAAAAAGACCACCAACAGATTGGGAAAGGATCTTTACCTATCCTAAATCAGATAGGGGACTAATATCCAACATATATAAAGAACTCAAGAAGGTGGACTTCAGAAAATCAAATAACCCCATTAAAAAATGGGGCTCAGAACTGAACAAAGAATTCTCACCTGAGGAATACCGAATGGCAGAGAAGCACCTGAAAAAATGCTCAACATCCTTAATCATCAGGGAAATGCAAATCAAAACAACCCTGAGATTCCACCTCACACCAGTCAGAATGGCTAAGATCAAAAATTCAGGTGACAGCAGATGCTGGCGTGGATGTGGAGAAAGAGGAACACTCCTCCATTGTTGGTGGGATTGCAGGCTTGTACAACCACTCTGGAGATCAGTCTGGCGGTTCCTCAGAAAACTGGATATAGTACTACCGGAGGATCCAGCAATACCTCTCCTGGGCATATATCCAGAAGATGCCCCAACTGGTAAGAAGGACACATGCTCCACTATGTTCATAGCAGCCTTATTTATAATAGCCAGAAGCTGGAAGGAACCCAGATGCCCCTCAACAGAGGAATGGATACAGAAGATGTGGTACATCTACACAATGGAGTACTACTCAGCTATTAAAAAGAATGAATTTATGAAATTCCTGGCCAAATGGATGGACCTGGAGGGCATCATCCTGAGTGAGGTAACACATTCACAAAGGAACTCACACAATATGTACTCACTGATAAGTGGATATTAGCCCAAAACCTAAGATACCCAAGATATAAGATACAATTTCCTAAACACATGAAACTCAAGAAAAATGAAGACTGAAGTGTGAACACTATGCCCCTCCTTAGAAGTGGGAGCAAAACACCCTTGGAAGGAGTTACAGAGACAAAGTTTGGAGTTGAGATAAAAGGATGGACCATGTAGACACTACCATATCCGGGGATCCATCCCATAATCAGCTTCCAAATGCTGACACCATTGCATACACTAGCAAGATTATGCTGAAAGGACCCTGATATAGCTGTCTCTTGTCAGAGTATGCCTGGGCCTAGCAAACATAGAAGTGGATGCTCACAGTCGGCTATTGGATGGATCACATGGCCCCCAATGAAGAAGCTAGAGAAAGTACCAAAGAAGCTAAAGGGATCTGCAACCCTATAGGTGGAACAACATTATGAACTAACCAGTACCCCGGAGCTCTTGACTCTAGCTGCATATGCATCAAAAGATGGCCTAGTCGGCCATCACTGGAAAGAGAGGCCCATTGGACACGCAAACTTTATATGCCCCAGTACAGGGGAACGCCAGGGCCATAAAAGGGGAGTGGGTGGGTAGGGGAGAGGGGGTGGGTGGCTATGGGGGACTTTTGGTATAGCATTGCAAATGTAAATGAGCGAAATACCTAATAAAAAATGGAAAAAAAAAAAGAAAAAAAAAATAAATAAAAATGTAATTCGTTTTACTGAAAAAAAAAAAAAAAAAAAAGAATAATTTTTCCCTTTCTGCACTTAGGATCTTTCTGCTTTTGCACTTATATAACTTTCATAAAAATATTTTTATAACTTAATAATAACTTCTATAATCACTTCTCTAAATTCCTTCTCTTCCAGTGACATCTGGCTTTTTGGCTCAAAGTTAGAGCCCAGCAATTCCTGCTGAGCTAGAAAAAAGATGCATTGATTAATCCTCCTCTGTTAGGCTACAGGTGTTAATCACCTAAGCCAGCCTACCCTCAGAAAAACCAAGTACTTTTTAGAAGTTATCATCAGCATTTCAGTACAATTTGAGAGCTAGAAAGCCCTGAGACACTTTGAGTTTAAAGCCATTGCCAGGGTCCTACTCTGTGACTCCACTACTATCCTGGCTCAGAGCAATCCTGGACCTCAAACTCTACTATAGAGCAGTAGTGATAAAAAAAAAAAAAAAAAAAAAAAAAAAAAAAAAAAAAAAAAAAAAAAAAAAAAAAAAACTTACATGGTATTGATACAGAGACTGACAGATGGATCAGTGGACTAGAACTGAAGAACCAGAAAGAAAACCACACATTTATAGACACTTGATATTTGGAAAGAAGCAATATATATATATGTGATGGAAAAAAGAAAGGATTTTCAATAAATAGTGCTGTTCTAATTTTTAGTCTGTATGTTGAAAAATAAAAATAAATCCATACTTATCACCTTGCACAAAGCTCAGTTTCAAGTTGAACAAGATTATCAACATAAAATAAGATCCACTGAATCTAATAGAAGATAAACTCATTGACACAGAGAAAGAAATGTCCTAAAAACTACTCCCATGGCTCATGCTCTAAGATCATGAATTCATAAATGTGACCTCATGAAACTGGAAAGCTTCTGTAAGCAAACCATATAGGCAATGGGACTAATCATCAACCTACAGACTGGAGAAAAAAATCTTAACTAACATCACATCTGATAAAGGGCTAATATCCAAAATATATAAAGAACTCAAGAAACGAAATAAACCAATCAAATATGGGGTATGTATTTAAATAGAGATGTCAAGACAGAAGAGTCTAAAATGTCTAAGGAACACTTAAAGATATGTTTAAAGTCCTTAGTGCTCAGGTAAATTCAAATCAAAACAACCCTGAGATTGTACTTTACACCAATCAAATTGGCTAAGATCAAAACCTCAGATGACAGCACATGTTCGTGAAAATGTGGAGAAAAAGGAACACTCCTCCACTGCTGGTGGGACGGAAGCAGGTACAACTTCTCTGGAAATCAGTGTGGAGATTCCTCAGAACATTGGAAATAGGTCTACTTGAATACCCAGATGTACCACTCTTGGGCATATACCAAAAAGATGTCCCACCATGCCCCAAGGCACATGTTTTTCTATGTTCATAACAGCCTTGTTTATTATAGCTAGAAGCTGCAAATAACCCAGATGTCCCAAAACAGAAGAATGGATACAGAAAATGTGGTTCATTTACACAATGAAATACTACTCAGCTATTAAGAAACAAAGACATCCTGAGTTTTTCAGGCAAATGGATGTAACTCGGAAATATCATTCTGAGTAAGGTAACTCAGAACCAAAAGGACATGCATGGTATATACTCATTAATAAGTGGATATTAACCAAAAAAGTGCAGAACACCCTGTATTCATTCCGCAGAACTTAAAAAAGTTATCAAGCCACAAGTCCCAAGTGAGGACACCTCAATCCCACTTGGAAGGGAGAAGAAAGAAATCACAGAGTGGGTGGGGGTGGTGGGAGGGTCTCAAGTGGGGATGGGGACCAGGAGTACTAGAGAAGAACATGATCAGGTATTGGGTAGAGAAAAAAAAAAAACTGAAGCCCTGAGGTTCAGCAGAAAGAATGAAAACAGGCAAACTGTGGAGGTATGGGGTTGGGGACCTCCCAGAATGTACCAGAGCCCTGGGAGGTGAGAGACTCTCAGGACTCAAATGGAGGTATCTTAGATGAAATGCCCTACAGTGGGGAGTATGAACTTGTAGATGGGGAGCACGAACTTGTAGAATCCACATCCAGTAGAAAGATAAGGAAGGCATGAAGTGAGTGATGGGGTTGCCATCCCACGTCAAAAGCTCTGACCCAGAACTATTCCTGTCAAAAAGAACTTCAAGAACAAAAACAGAGAAGAGCCTGATGGAAATGAGGTCCAGTGAAAGGATCAAGGTGGGGCCCAGCTTGGGGAAAGGCCCCAAGGCCTTACACTACTACTGAGGCTATGAAGTGCTCACAAAATGTGGCCTATTATGACTGTACCCGAATGACCCAAAAAGCAACTGGAAGAGTCAGGTGCAGATATTTACACCCAACCAATGGACAGAAGCTGCTGATCCCTCTGGTTCAATGAGGGAAAAGCTGGAAGAAGATGAGGAGGAGGGCAACCCTATATGAGGACCAGCTGTCTCATTTAACCTGGATCTCCAAGACCTCTCTGACACTGAGCCACCAATCAGGCAGAATATACAAGCTGACATGATGCCCCAAAAACACATACAGCAGAGGACTGCCAGGTCTGGGTTTAGTCAGAGAAGATGCACCAAACCCTCAAGAGATTGGAGGCCACAGACAGTCTCTTGGGTAGTTCTGGTGAGGTGGGGGTTGAAGACAATTTTGTGGAAATGGTCGGCAGTGGTATGGAATGTGGAATAATCGGAGGGGGGACCTAGAGGGGTATAACACCTGGAGTATGAAGAAAAGATTAAATAAATCAAAAAAGATAAATAAATAAATGAATAAATAAATAAATAAATAAATAAATAAATAAATTCTAAATGAACACTGGCTTTTAAAGGTTTCTTTCTTTTGAGTACATTCTCTCTCTCTCTCTCTCTCTCTCTCTCTCTCTCTCTCTCTCTCTCTCTCTCTCTTTCTTTCTCTCTCCTTTCTCCTCTTCCTTCTCTTCCTATTTCTCACTTGCTGCTTTGCTCCAGAATATTTATCAACAGTCACCTATTATTCTACCTATGTTTAGAAGGGGTGAGTCTCTGCCTCTTTAAGGTATCTAAGGGAGTTTTCTTTTCCCTACAAAATTAAAATGAGAGTATTGGCCTGGAAATTACCCAATGCTTGTTTTGTAGTGTGTAGCACTTTCCTGATACTTCCAGAGGAGTTCCTATTGATTGAAAATTTTGTGTCTGTGTATCAGAGGGAGAACAATAAATGGAGAAAGAGAGGATAAGGTGGGAGTACTCATTGTTTTTTAATTGCTGAGAAATAATCTATGCACTAGACACACCAGTTCTTTGACCAATTCCCAGATAAAACACCTGCTTTTAGCTAAGAACGATTACAAACAAATATAGTAAAAATATGTAAGTATATTTTTGTGAGAATATGTTTTCCATTGATTTAATTATCAGAAATAATATTTTTCAGTCCTGTACTTAATTTGTGTAGCCCCTAGATATGAATCCCTGAAATATGTGTACTTGGGCTTTTGAAATATATTGAGATAGCTATCCAGGCTCTATTCTAATCTATCAGAACAATGTATGTCAGTTATAATAAGTATATAATATCCCTAACATAATTACTGAATAATATATAGATAAAGCAAGACATCAAACTTTAGCCCTTAGAGATGCCCAGACAAAGATAGCTGATAATAAATAACTCTGAAAAGATAGTTAATAAAATTTATATTTGTCCACTTTGGTGAAGTAAAACCCCTCTACACAGATATTTCTTTCATGATATAGAATAGAGGTCCTAACTGTCACAGGAACAGATTTATATAGTTTGTCAAATAATTCTTTACATGATTACAAAAGAGGTCGAATATACATGACATAGTCTTTAGTTGAATTGAACATTTATAAAGAGAAATTTGTCAAAAAATAATATTTACTCTATGGGTGCTTTCAAAAATAGAATGGTTTGCATGGAACAAGTTAGTATTGGAAGAATTAGAAGTTCCAAGCTATCCTTGGTTACATACTAAGTTGGGGCCAGCCTAGGCTATATGACATCCTGTCTGAAAATATGAAATTACAGGGGAACCAGTAGTTTATCTTTATGAATCCTGTACTTTGGAGACTGAATCATGAGCAATATCAGAAGTACAAGGTCTATCAGTACCAGAAAGTATAAAAAGAATTTCTCCAAACTGCAATATCAGAAGTACAAGGTCTATCAGTACCAGAAAGTATAAAAAGAATTTCTCCAAACTAAAATAATTTAAGAGTTATACTTAGTGGCGTGATTATGTTGCCAGGGAATAAAAGCACTTTGAGTTTAGAGTGTTCAGTAATGAGGAGTGAGTATTGCTCTTGGACAGGACTCACATTGGTTACCTTACAGTCACCTTTAGCTTGAACTTGAGGAGGCCTCTGGCACCTGTGGGCATGTGCATTTCCTTACATACATATGTACGTACCAACACATACACACACAAACACACACACAAACACACACACACACACACACACACATTTAAATAATAGGGAAAAGTACTTTGTTTTATCTATCAGTTTAAAGGAAGTTTGAGTTGAATGTACTTAAAAGAGGTGCCTCATAACCAAAGTATGAAATCTGCTAGTCTTCCACAAATTAGGTGACTCAGAGCCACTAGTCAAATAAATTACACCCTATAAAATCAAATAACCCCATTAAAAAATGGGGCTCAGAACTGAACAATGATTTCTCACCCGAGAAATACCGAATGGCAGAGAAGCACCTGAAAAAATGTTCAACATCCTTAATCATCAGGGAAATGCAAATCAAAACAACCCTGAGATACCACCTCACACAAGTCAGAATGGCTAAGATCAAAAATTCAGGTGACAGCAGATCCTGGCGCGGATGTTGAGAAAAAGGAACACTCCTCCGTTGTTGGTGGGATTGTAAGCTTGTACAACCATTCTGGAAATCAGTCTGGCGGTTCCTCAGAAAACTGGACATAGTACTACCAGAAGATCCAGCAATATCTCTTCTGGGCATATATCCAGAAGATGCCCCAACCGGTAAGAAGGACACATGCTCCACTATGTTCATAGAAGCCTTATTTATAATAGCCAGAAGCTGGAAAGAACCCAGATGCCCCTCAACAGAGGAATGGATACAGAAAATGTGGTACATTTACACAATGGAGTACTAATCAGCTCTTAAAAAGCAGGAATTTATGAATTCCTAACCAAAATGATGGACCTTGAGGGCATCATCCTGAGTGAGGTAACCCAAACACAAAGGATCTCTCACAATATGTACTCAGTGATAAGTGGATATTAGCCCAGAACCTTAGGATACCCGATACAAGATATAATTTGCTAAAAACATTAAACTCAAGAGAACGAACACCAAAGTGTGGACACTTTGCCCCTTCTTAGAATAGGAAATGAAACACCCATGGAAGGAGTTACAGAGACAAAATTTGGAAGTGTGACGAAAGGATGGACCATCTAGTGTATGCCATATCCAGGGATCCATCCCATGATCAGCTTCCAAATGCTGACGCCATTGCATACACTAGCAAGATTTTGCTGAAAGGACCCAGATATAGCTGTCTCTTGTGAGACTATGCCAGCGCCTAGCAAACACAGAACTGGATGCTCACAGTCAGCTATTGAATGGATCACAGGGCCCCCAATGGAGGAACTAGAGAAAGCACCCCAGGAACTAAGGGAACTGCAACCCTATAGGTGTAACAACAATATGAACTAAGCAGTACCTCGGAGCTCCTGTCTCAAGCTGCATATGTATCAAAAGATGGTCTAGTCAGCCATCACTGCAAAGAGAGGCCCATTGGACTTGTACACTTTATATGCCCCAGTACAGGGGAACGCCAGGGCCAAAAAAGGGGGAGTAGGTGGGTAGGGGAGTGGGGGTGGGTGGGTATGGGGGACTTTGGTATAACATTGGAAATGTAAATGAGCTAAATACCTAATAAAAAATGGAAAAAAAAATAAATTACACCCTAGACATGTGCAGCCATGAGGTCCACTGGTAAACTGTGGATAGAGATCGATGGTAGAGCTATTGGATTATGTAAAGGGAGGCTTAAATAAAACTGAGAGAGTCACAGTCTCATGTGATATAAGCTGGCTTTTGTTTGTGTGTTGGTATTATATAGTATTATAATCCTTACTTGCTTTCGAGATATATTCCATATAGTTCAGACTGTCCTTTATCTCACTTAATAGCTCAATATGACTATGAACCACTGATCCTCCTGCTTTCATATTCCAGAACAGCTAGTATTAAAGAGAGGTACCAGCATGCCCTACTTGATGCAGTTTTAGAGAACAAACACAAGGCTTCATGCATGAGAATAAAGTACTCTACCAAATCTACTTCGGCAGCTGCAAGCCTTCCTGTTAAGGATAAGTCCAAGACAACATTTCTCACACTTAACACATCATGCCTATGGCTGTAAATATTAAAGTCCCCTGCTGTCTAAATCAATATGAACTTCACACAAGCCAGAGCCATTTGAGAATATTGAATTTCAATTGAGAAAATAACCCCACCAAACTTTTGCCTGGAAAAGGCTTTGTTGAATTTTATTAATTAATGATTTCTATGGAAGGATATCCCAGTTGGCAGTATCAGCTCTGGACTGATGGTATTGGATGCTATAAAAAAAATGTAGGATGATCAAAACATGGGGAATATGCCAGTATGCAATTTTTCTACATGTCCTCTACTTCAGTTCTTACCTGCTCCAAATTCCAGTCTAGGGTTTCTGGTGTGACTTTCATGTATGATGAATTACAAACTGAAGTATGAACCAAAACATTTTCTCTCCCAGTTGATGTTGTTCATGATGTCTTATCACCTAAATACAATCCCTAACTAAGGCAAGTTAGTATGCCAATGTAGCTCATATGGAATACCAAGTACTGAATGTTCACGGTGGGCCAGATAGAGCATAGAAATAATGAACTTCACTGGTCATGATAATGCATACCTAATATCTATGTACGTGAAAGACAGGAGGATGAGTGTAAGTTCAATGCAATGCTGAGCTACATAGGGAGGTTCTGAGTCCAAAACAAAACAAAACAAAAACAAAAATAATATCAAAAATAAAGAAACACAAAACGGGAGGTTAATGAGATGCTAAACAAATAAAGCACTTGCTAAGCAACTGTGATGGCCTTCATTCCATTCTCAGAACATACATGAATGTAAAGAGGGAACTGCATTCAGCAAAGTGATGCTCTGACTTCCACATGTGCTCTAGATCACATATGCTACCACATATTAATAGTAGTAGTAGTAGTAGTAGTAGTAGTAGTAGTAGTAATAATAATAATAATAATAATAATAATAATAATAATAATAAATGTGTTTTAAAAATGAAAAGAAAATTTATTCAGTCATATTATATTAGGCTTATATAAAAACTAGCACTGAGGAAGAGAAAATGGAGTAGTATTGAAAGTTTGATGCAAGCATGAACTGCATTAAGAAGGTTAGCACCTTATAAGTTTCTTTAGGTATCATGGCCAAAAGAAGATACATGAAAGTTTATTTTACACACAAATTTAGACTATAGTCCATCACTGTTGGGGCATCAGTGCAACAGGAAGTAGCAGAAACTTGACACAAGTCAAGAGTAGAGATAAAGGAATTGATGTTTTTATGGTTACTAGAGCTTAATTTGCTTTCTTTATTCTCATACACTCCAGAATCCCCATCATAAATAATGGTGCCACAACAAGGGAAGTTCTTTCCATAGAAATTAAAAGTAATCAAGGTGCAGGCCCACAACCATGCTCACAGACTAAGTAGTATAGACAATCCTTCATTCTGATTTCCCTCCCAGGCAATTCTATATTGTTTTAAGTATATAACATTAACCATCACAGCTTCATTCATTGTTAACCTTTCAGATAGACACATCACATTATGTTTTAGACATAACCTACCAACCCTTAATTCCAAAGTTCTCTGTGTGTTTAATAATGCAAAATACAGTTCAAATTTAAAAGTCCTCATAGTCTTTAAAACTTTACCACATCAAAAAATGTATTGTGATATCTTGTAGAAAATTATGTTATTGCTATGCATAATAGAATAATGTAAAAATTCTTATCACAAAATAAAAATAAGTATTAGGAATAGAAAGTGATGATTATACAAAAAGCCAAAATCAAGCAGAGAAAGGAAATCCTCCATTACTGGGGCTTTCCATGGAGAAATAAGCTTTGGTGTCACAATTCCTCTACATATGCTATCTTCAGCACACACAGATTTCCTCAGCATTTAAACTGATTCCATTTCTCACCTTCAGATGTCCTTGTCCAGATATTAGATCATGTCCCATCATCCTGGCCTTTCTAATACTCTGGAATCTCTACAGTAGCTTAAACTTTACCTTCATAACTTCATGCAAGCCTCTTGGGGCTTCTTTGCCAGGATTCAAACTCTGTCACACAGTTCTGGTCTCAGCTGTTCTTAAAGACTGTCTTAGTTTTGCATCTTTCATATATTAAATTTAGAAAAATTAGACATTGACACCAAATTTCATGACTGGCCCAAGAGGTAACCTAGTTTCACTGGACCATAGCTGTAACATCATATCTACAGTTAATGTATCTGAAACGTTTGACCATGTTTCATCAAAACTAGTATCATTGGCGAATGTAAAACATACAGAGTTCCCAAAGCTTTTTAATCATTCCCAATTCTAAGGTATGTTAATTTTAGTTTTAAACAAATTCAACATATATATTTTTGGTATGAACTTCATTGTACAAAGTTCCATTTCAAGGACTTGTGACTTTGTGATTAAAAATATGAACATAAGATATTAAAAAAAGATAAAATGTATGCACAATGAAATGTTTTGTCCACAGACATCCAAATTCTCTCAATATGTCTTACATTTTCTAGCCTCCATTCTCCATTTAATGTTGCCTTAACTCAAGGGGATTAATGATAAACACCTTCTTTCTGAAAATATTTTTTTCCAAATTCAATAAAATAAAATAAAATAAAAGCCAATTCAGTTTAAAAGAATTCATTTCTCTTTGATGGGAAACTCAAGTTGATCGTGCTGTGCTTTAAAATATTTCGAGTATTTGATATGTTCTCTACTTTATAGAGTTTGACTCACATCTTAAGGGTACCCTGAGAAGTTCTGGTAAATAATTTTATAATATTCAGTCAAGTTCCTACAAATCCAAATTAACCAAAATATCTTTAGAAATCTGCAACCCTTGAAAAAACATATTGTCTTGCAGATTTTATAGTATATACACCTGTACTGGCTAGTTTTATGTCAACTTGACACAGGTGGGGTTATCACAGAGAAAGGAGCTTCAGTTGAGGAAATGTCTCCATGAGATCCAACTCTAAGACATGTTCTCAATTAATGAACAAGGTGGGAAGGCCCTTTGTGGGTGGAACCATCTCTGGGCTGGTAGTCTTGGGTTCTATAAGAGAGCAGGTTGAGCAAGCCAGGGGAAGCAAGACAGTAAAGAACATCCCTCCATGGCCTCTGCATCAGCTCCTGCTTCCTGACCTGTTTGAATTCCAGACCTGACCTCCTTAGTGATGTAAGCCAATAAATCCCTCCTTCCTCCCCAAATTGCTTCGTGGTCATGATGTTCTGTCCAGGAATAAAAACCCTGACTAAGACAACACCCTATCCTGTTAAATATATTATGCTATTTTTTCTAAGCCCAGTTTATAGAGATAATTATGTCTGACAGAAAATAAAGCTCATTAATTTGAACAAAGAGTTTCAATAACAGAATTTACTGTAGTATTGAAGGGTTAACATGGTGAGTCAAAAAATGAGATGAATTGCCTTGTTGCTGCTCTAAGAACTTAGGAGGTTTTTTTTTACAATGATGATTTGTGGGAATTTAAAAGGTATACTTAACTACATGTGTAATGTGTGTGTGTGTGAGAGAGAGATTAGGATAAAGTAATTTGTATTATTATTATTATTATTAACAATTTTTCATACAATATATTTTGAGCATGTGTCCCATCCCTGAATGCCTCCCAGATTTTCTCCAACCATCATACCCAATTTAATGTTCTTTCTCTTTCTTTCTCTCTCTTTTTCTTTCTCTCTCTAAATGAAAAAGCAAAAAAGCCTGAATCAACAACTACAAAAAATCATGAAATCAAAAAGCCTCAGAAAATCACACACACAAACACACACACAAAACACACACACATATACACACACACTCAGAGAGAGAGAAAGAGAGAGAGAGAGAGAGAGAGAGAGAGAGAGAGAGAAAGCCAAAACAAACAACATCAAAGAAATCCACAAAAATAACATGTGTTGGTCAACTCTCTGTAGGTATTAATCAACTCTGGAATGTGGTTGACATGCACAGCAATATTCTATCAGAAAAAAAAAATGTTCTTTCATATGCCTGAGGGTCTCAATTTAGAACAGAGTCTATGTCCATTTCCCCATCTAAGTGTTGGGATCTCATCTATCTTGAACTTGTAAAGGTTTCATTTGTGCTACCACAGTCTTGTGAATGCTCATGTTCAACACCCTTTTGTCTGGAAGAGAATGAAGAGGAAACCATATTTTTATGAAACTTAATAAATAAGTTTTCTCCACTTAAGAATAAGAACAAATTTGTTGTTAGAGTTATAACATCTCTCTTTTCTAAGAGACCATCTCATTACAGATGTGTTCATTCCAACTATGAAATAACTAATATAATAATGTAAACATTTAGTTATCTTCCAATATTGGTAAATATTTACAATGCAACTGATTTGGTAAATCATTTCAAAACTGACATTACCAATATGAAAATTAAATAACTTTATTAAAATTACTAAATTATAAAAATAAGTATGATTGCTATCAGAAAATATTGCCTTAATAAAATTAAGCATAAGTGAAGTAACAATTTTACTTAATATAGATTCTGTATCTCATATACATCAATACTATTTTAAGATATTATAGTCTTTATTTTATGCCTCTGTGATTAGATCACATGCTGAATTTCAGAGCCTTAAATAATAATTAGAGATGGTAGATTACTGGAAGAAAACTGGATTTGATTTTTATACTGAGTTTTTTTATAATACTAATAATTAAATCCATTGGTTACTACACTAAAGCTTTTTGAATCACTTTTTTTCAAATTTTAAAATCTTATGCTACCTCCTACACTACATAGCAAGGCATTATTCAACTGAAGCTTACTTTGTTAAATTGTTATTTGTGAATGACAATGATGTGTAAGAATACTAAAATCATCAATATACTCACCAAATAACTACAATGTTTTTAATATGTTGAAGGATTTTTTTATATTCTGCATCTGTTAGAAAAATATCTTAATGTTCATTAGACAAAGCCCTGGAAGTAATTAGGGTAATTTTTTTCTTTGAGCTTAGAGATGAGTGAGTCCTTCAGTAACATTTAGAATTTCTTTTTAACATGAGCATTCTTGAATCTCGACTGTCCTGACCCATGAAACAATCGAACAGGATTTGAGAAACCACCTAAGGAGTGAATGGGGAACAAGAAATACAAAGAATGGACAGCAAGACAAAAAAAAAATAAAAAATAACAACAAAAAAAAACCTGATCAAGCTGACAAATTTTGTTTTTCCCAGGCAGGTTTTATACCCATAGAAACAGGAAATGGGGAGTGAAAATGATGCGAAATCACTTTGTTTCTGGGGGAATGCACCTGTTCCCCAAAGCAGGATATTGACTAGGTAAAAAAAGTTCAGCAGGAGGAACAGAACAGAGTGGGTTGCTAAGTACCTGTCCCCAATATCTATAGCTATTTGTTCTTAACTGGGACTAGTACTTTCCTACAGAGGCCTCAACTTTTCCCACAGAAATCTCAACTAAGTTAGGACTTTTCCACTAAGGCCAAAACTTTGTTAGTAAGGACTTCTGGCCTACAAGGCAGTTAACTTCACCCACAGTCAGTCCAAACACTTGACTATAAATACTGCACCTAGAAATTAAAAATAATATTTGTTTGCATGAGATGCAAGCATGAACATGTCTTGATTGGATTAACAACTTTTGGATTAGAATGGCTAGAAGATAAATACAAAAAGACAAATTAAAATTAAATTAACTATTGGGTAAGTAAACCTAATTAATATGCTTTATTGGCAAAACCAGAAAATAATATAGAGAAAACCATCAAAGTTTCAACATTAAGGTCAATGAAGCTATGAAACAAAAACCTTTTTAAAAGTAGGGATGTGAAAATTTTAATTTCTCATTTGTTTAGTGTTGCATGAGACTGTAGAAAAAATAGTGACAATGGGATAGAAGTCAACATAAGATTCAGAGTCACACAAAACATTAAAATAGACAGCATTTGATAAATAAAAGTGTAATTTCACAACTTAGTGAAATATTTATTTATAAAATATTATTTGAAATCATGTGACAATGAGCAGTCTAAAGCCCACACTAAAATGTTAGCTTATCTTTGGAGTTATAAATAGTATGCCAAAATTGGAATGTCTTCCTTTGAGACACGGATGCATTTGATGAAATCATATTCTCTCTAAAATTTTCATAACATCAACACTGCTGACAAGTATGAAGAAAGCAATGACTTGACTAGCTATTGATGTTGCAGTAAGTTTGTATTTTATTTTAATTTATTTACATTCCAAATATCCCACCTCCTGATCCCACTTCCTACAGTTCTTCAACCCATTCTTCTTCCCCATTTCCTCTGAGAGGGTGTTGCACAAGCCACCCACCCCATCTCACCTCAACATATCCCACAGCAGCATCCCTGATGCATCAAGTCTCTCCAGGATTCAGTCTATTGTTTCCCACTGGGCTGGAAAAAGCAGTTCTCTGCTACATATGTGCCAGATGCCATAGACTAGCCCAAGTATGCTCTTTGGCTGGTGGCTTAGTCTCTCAGATCTTCCTGGGAGTTTGGGTTAATTGACACTCTTGGTAATCCTATGGGGGTCTCATCTTCTTCAGTTCTTTCAAACTTTTCTCTAACTCTTCTGTATGCGTCCAATGATTAACTGTAATTATCTGCATGTGTCTCAGTCAGTTGTTGTTAGAGACACTAGGGGCTTTGCCTATTAACTGGAGGTGGTCTTTCCAGGTTCCATCTCCGCACTGTTGGGCAGTTCGGCTAAGATCACCACCGAGTTCCAGGAGCCTCTCACATCCCAGCTCTCTGGGACTTTCTAGAGTTCCTAAGAGCTCCCCACCACCAGATTACACATCTGGTACATGGATCAGACCCCCTGAAACTGGAATCATGGATGATTTCAACTTACAAAGAATGTGTAGAGAAACAAATGTTTTCTCTGGGAGAATACTGGCTATCACTCCTAACCACTGAGCAATCTCTCCAATTCAAGAATAGTATTTCTTTAAGACAAGATGTCTTTTCTGTAAGTTCTTAAATTGGAAATTATAGATAAAATCTTTTGTAACATGTTATTAATTGTCTGAGAATATGTTTCCCATCTGTACCTTAAATACTAGATTAATTTAAAATGTTAACTGTCACTAAACAACATTAATAACTATTTTTCATTTCATTTTTCATGCATGTTATTGAAGACTAAATGAATAGTCTGATGTTATGCTGGGCATGGTTGTGCACGCCTTTATTCCCAGCACATGGGAGGCAGAGGCAGGTGGATTTCTGAGTTCGAGGCCAGCCTGGTCTACAAAGTGAGTTCCAGGACAGCCAGGGCTATAGAGTGAAACTCTCTCTCACAAAACCAAAATAAATAAATAAATAAATAAATAAATAAATAAATAAATAAATAAATAAATAAATATTAAATAAAATAAAAAAGAAGTCTGATTTTATTGTGTGAATTGATGCATTTAAAATTAATGCAAAATATAACATATGATTATTCCC
The DNA here is from genome assembly GCF_000001635.26 of Mus musculus. Classification (NCBI taxonomy): domain Eukaryota; kingdom Metazoa; phylum Chordata; class Mammalia; order Rodentia; family Muridae; genus Mus; species Mus musculus. The sequence continues at coordinate 47,931,810 of NC_000087.7, forward strand.
ACAATGAAGATAACCATAAGATATCTTATGAGATAAAATGTTTTAGCAGTGAACTATATTTTAACAGAGAGATCATTGAGAAGCCCTTAACTTGTGTTTTTTTATCCGAAATAGGGTGTATTATGTGTATGTATGTATGTATATATGTATGTCTGCATTGTATGTGTGTCTTTCTGTGAGTGTATTTGAACTTTGTGAGGGTGCGAAGAGAAAGCGTTATAAACCAAGCAGTCCAGGAAGGTTGGGGTGAGTTGTCTCCTCTGGAGTTATACATCCCAGGATTTGTCTATATTTGAAGCCAGCAAACTCTAACAATAGTCTTGCTAATATTCCCTTCTAAATTTGAATCATATCTCTACACCCATTGCCCAAATTGTTGCTATATGAACAATAATGATGCTGTAAATTCAAACTCTGCCCTTGTGATTCATTAAAAATCTCAGTTAACTACTAAGACATCTCTTTAGATACTCTTTTGTGAACACAGACAAATAATAAAATTCTTCTAGTTTTAGAGCTTTATGATAGCTATGAATTTCAACAATATATCATAAGGATCTATTAATGATTAGAGGTTTAGCAAAGGTAAGTGCTTGATCATGGACCATTTTCCCCTTTGGTTAATGCCTCACATGTTGAATTATACCATATCAGAATTTACATGAATATTTGTCTTAAGCATTAAACAGAATAAGAAAATAAACAGAATAGGAAAGTGAATGGAAGATAGTTTTGACATTACTAATTATTTTACAAAATTATTTTTAAGATGGAATTTAAAATGAGAGATAGTAATGGTTAGTGAAGTTGTTAAAAAAATGAAATTTTTGTGGAGAAAATAATTTTCTACACGAGATCTTTAGGCTAGTCTATTCCAATAGGGGAAAATAACTGGTATTGGAAAGACATAATTTTTATTTGCAGTATTCAGTAGGCTAATGCAGAAAAATCATACTTTCCAAGGAAATTTGAGCTATGTAGTGAGAGCATATGGCTTAATAAGTGTTCTATTAATACAAGATACCATCACCAGGAAAATATTGTAAAATGAAACCATTTAATCATGACTTGCTTACAGTTTCAGAGACTTAGTTCATTCTTACTGTGGTGGGAGTGCAGTAGCATGTAGACAGACATATTAATTGAGCAGTAGCGAGAGAATCTTCAGGTAGAAAGAAGAGAGAAACTCTCGTCTTGTAATGGACATTTTGAAATATCAAAATAATACCCAGTGTCAATATTTCCAAAAATGTTATACCCATTTCAACAAGGTCATACTTATTCCAATAAGGCCATACCTGCTTACTCTTTCAATAATGTTACTCAGTACTTATTCAAATCTATGAACCTTATGGGGGCCATACTTATTCACACTGTTTCTAAATACTTTTTTTTTAAATTGGACACTTTACTTATTTGCATTTCAAATGTTATCTCCATTCCATGTTTTCCACCTAGAACCACTATATCCCATCTCCCTTTACCCTGATTCTATGAGGGTGATCCCCAAACCACCTACCCACTCCTGCCTCACCGCTCTAGCATTAGGCATAGAGTGTTGAATAACCACGATACAACTCAGGAACTACATGAACTTCAGGAGGAAGTAAGACCAAAGAGTGGATGCTTCCATCCAAATTAAAACAGGGAACAACATAATCAAGGGACGTAGATGATGGGAGGGAATTGTGAAGAAGAGAACAGGGGGAGAAGAAAAAGAGGGGAAGAATCAGGTATGGGAGAAGACAGGAGAGTTGTTCAGATGGTCAGGACATTGAACAGGGGTGTATAGCAACTGGGGGATGAGGAACTGGTGGTAAAAAAACAGAAAGTCACAGATGCCAAGAAAGCAAGAGCTTCCCAGGACTCCAGAAGGATGGCATTAGCTAAAATACTCACACAAAGGGAACGGGAAAACCTGTCGAGACTAAATATATTTTTTAAAGAGAGATAATAAAGTATTCTCTCGCTTCCTCTTTCTCTGTTTCTGTCTGTCTGTCTCTGTCTCTGTCTCTGTCTCTCCCTCTCCTTTCCTTCATCTCTCCCTCCATCCCTCCCCCTCGGTTGTGTGGTGTGGTATGGTGGTGGTGGTGGTGGTGGTGGTGGAGATGATGTGTGTGTGTCTGTGTGTGTGTTTGTGTGTGTGTGTGTGTGTGTTTGTGCATGTGAACACACACATGCCTGTGAAGAAATGCCATGGTGTGCATGTATAGGTCAGATGACATCAGAAGTCACTTTTATTTCTCTACAATATAGGACATAAGAGTCAAACTCAGGCTGTCAGGGTTGGCAGGAAACACTTCACCACTTGAACCATCTCTACTGCTCATAACATAAAGGTCTATATCTAGTTTTGTTTAGTCTATGTATAGTTTAGCTGACTATGGATTTACTTTCTTGGTGTATCCTGGCATAAAGACATCCTTCATAATTCTTTATACTTTATACTTTAGCAAGTAGTATAGTAGTGATGTTACTTTCAGAAATGTACTATGGTTATTTAAAGTATTACTATTAAAGAAAAAATAGATAAATGGTATATGAGGACACAATTCTGACAATGTTTCTGCATATATAAAATTTATCTAAAACAAAAATTGAAGACTAAATAATTAAGCTTGAGATATTCCTTCCTTTTATGAATATTCAGTAGGGACGTATAATTTAGGAGAAATAACAGATGTTTCAAGGTTTTGTTTCATAAGGCTTCTGCTACTCTGAAAATGTTTATGCAAACTGAAACGCCCAAAATAAAAATCAGTAAAGAAAATTTTATTTGAACACTGACATTCTTATTATGAACCACACATATGTAAACAAATTAAAATAGTAACATAAATATTTATCTTGCTAACATTTAAAATATTGAGTAATGAAGTATTTGTGCATATTTTACTGTCTTGAAACAGAATCTCAACAATTACCTTAGGCTGTTTTTTTAACTTAAAGGCCTCATGTCTTAGTCTTCCAAGTATGGCTGTAGCTATGAGTATTAACTACCACACCAGCAAGAATTGTTTTAGATATTTACAAGAAAACTATTAGCTGGGATATAGGTATCTGCATCGTAGATTTTCTAAGAGAAAGAAGAATAAAATATTAATAAATTAGAATATGTTAAAAAAATTCAGTTTTGTTGCTTATTTCCTGAACAGAAAAAAAATCATGATTTATATACCATATATCCAGGATTATGTGTATAAGCTTGTGTGTATTTGTGTGTGTGTTTCCGCACATACATGCACATGCACACACGTGTGCAGGTATCTAACTTATTTCTAAACATATAGCTTACTATAACTCTTCCAAATAAAATATCAGTTAACTCACAAAATGACATGTTTACAGGATATTAGTTCAATTTTTAGGGTAGAAACCTAGATGTCAGAAAAGTTAGTATTTTTTTTTTTATAATATGAAGATAGTTATATACCCTTGAGTATGTTTGACATTTTCCCTTTAACATAGAAATGAATAATGGTTTGAAAAGTTGGTACTCTTTTTCAAACTTTTTGTTTGATCTTCCTGATTTTTAAATCATACACCCAGTCCCACTTATCTCCTCATCACCTTGTATCCTGCTTCCACCATTGCAACCACCCCAAAAGAATAAGATTCTCATTGTGGAATTTGTAATGTCACAGTGTATATCCCACAGTGTGCCCTTTTATCTACACTTCTTTGTTTCCAAGTTGTTCATTTTAATGAGTCTTAAGAGGTCTCTGCCTTCTACTATACTATCAGTACTAATGCATAACTGTAACTCCTCTCAGATATCCTGTGGTTGCCCTTTGTCATTGAGATCCTGTAGTATGGGATCTGTATAATGGCCATTTTAATCTACTTCAGCAGTTCACCAATGGGGGTCAATGTTGTGTTGGGGCAATTCAAAGCCCAGGATCTGGGCCTGAGAGGGATCTGGCTAATCAGACTACCAGCTCTGCCACACTACCACCATCTGGGAGAGCTTTCCTGCCCTTCCCAAGCTTCCCTTTCCAAAGTTGCAGCCAACAAGGGGCAGAAACTACTTTCATGCTACCATACCCTCAGTGCTCTCGCATTTGTGCCCCTGCCATCAAAGCCAGATTTACTGTGCTTCCCAGACAAGGGAGAGGGGTCATACTCTACAGTGATACAGCAGATAAGGGATGGAGTCAGGTTTCTAGTTCTCACTCCCTCTGAGCAGGCTCACCAGTAACCCCCCAAATCTGGGCCAGCTCCTCCCTGCTGCTCAGATGAGGTGCATGGCCTAATCTCCCAAGTGCTGCAAGAGGTGATTGGGACATTATTCCTGGGCTCATGAACCCATTAGGGACAGCTCTCCTGCCAACGGTGGTGAGGGCAAAAGAGAGGGAAGGGGGTCTCTCCTTTGTCCAAACCACTGCACAGCACACAAGTCGCAGGACCAGGTATCCCATGCCCATGCCCACCAGGCAGCTGATCAGAAAGCCCCAAATCTAGGGACAGCTCTACTCTACTGCTCAATCAAGGAAGGCTGTCACTAGAGGCAGGTTTTTAGATCATATATGCTCATGTCTGGCCAGTGTGTAGACAGCCTCTTTTTGCTGCCTGTGGAGGAAGATTTAGAGCTCTTGGCTTCATCTCTGGCTCTAACAAAAGATCTTCCTGAAAACTACCATGTTTATCGGCAAGACAATAATGAAATTAACCACTGAAACTGTAAGTCAGCCCCAGCAAAGTTCTTTGCTTTATAGGAATTACTGTGGTCTCTTCATAACAACAAAACCCAAATTTCGACAACTTCCATCCTTACCCTCCAATTCGTTCTCTAAATTTCTTTCTCACATTCACATTTTATTTTATACTCTATGATAATGATTAAAACATCCAGGTAATAGTAAATAAACAGTAAATTACTAAGATTTCTTTTTGTGAATCTATTCAACATTTTATCTTTTTTATCATAAATGTAACACTGTACTTGTTTCGAATACAAATAAAATGTCAAAGTAAAATGAACTGTAATAAGAGGATATTAGCCAAAGAAGTACAGATTTCCTAGGATACAATCCACAGAACTCAAGAAACTTAACAACAAGAAGGGTCCAAGTGAGAATGCTTCAATCACACTTGTAAGGGAGAAGAAAGTAATGACACGAGGCAGAGACAGACAGAGAGAGAGAGAGAGAGAGAGAGAGAGAGAGAGAGAGAGAGAGAGAGAGAGAAATCTAGGTGGGAGATGGGAGGGGTGGAAAAAAATGAACACATTCAGGTATGGGAAAGCAGGAGAGAGGCCGTGAGGGTTAGCAGCTCTCCCAAGTCTGCCTGCCCAAAGCATAGGAGGAACTCTGGCCAGATGTGGGATATCCTCCCTACCCCTCCTTCCCCTGCCCTCATTAGTTTCCACATATTTGGTTCTAAATTTTCATTTTTTAATAAATCTATGACAATCCTAGAACTGAGGTATCACAAAACTGGTTCATCCTTGTTTTCTGCAATGATCACTTTTTATACTATTAAAAGAGCTGGAGTTCTATTCATCCCTCCATGTTAAAATTAACTAGGTCCTAAGATTGCGTTTTTTACTGACTGCATGTGCTGCTGTTCCCAGTCCATGTCTCCATTCAGAGATCAAAAACCCGCAGCAGCCTTAAGACTTGACTAGGACAATTGAGAATCCTGAAATGGGTTACTGGGCCCAACTGGCTAATAAAGAAAAACCACTTGGGATGTCAAGGTTTCCATATTTAACGTTTGATCTGTGCCTGCTGGCTGATAACTCATGGCCTAACACCCAACAGACTTTACAACATTCATACACTAAGTAGACTTAGGGAGACTTTTTTATATGTCTGGGGAAAAAAGAACTGTGGCATATGGGGAACCAGAACAATTCTATTATGCTTTTTGGGGTTGTGAAACATCGGTATGGAAGGCATCAAAGGAAGATCTTATCACAGTCACCTGACAGGGGAGGGAATCTGAAATTCAACTTAAGTTCACCAGCCTAGGAAAGCAGGAAAAGGGCTGGGAAACTGAGAAACCTTGGGGCCTCCGATTTTATATTATTGGGGGGAAAAAACCTCAAACTCATTTTCAGAATTAGGCTCCTGATAAAACCAATAGTAAACCCCCTGAATGTGACTGTAGGAACAAACAGAATTCTGGCAAACACTAAACCTATACCAAGAGGTATTGCCCTGAAAATCCTATGCCAATGTCTGTTCTCAAACCAGTGTTTGTTGACCTCCCAGTCCGTCCCCAGCAGGCTCCCCGGCCCTGTAGATCTGCTCTGGTCAATGATGCTAAAAACCTTTCAGATTTTGACCAGTTCCCAACCAGAGCTAACCATCTTCTACTGGCTGTGTTATTATGCCTGAAACCCTTTTTATGAAGATGTTGGATTTATGTCTAAATATAATGAGTCCAAGAGAGACACTGCATGCATATGATCCCAAGAGAAGAACCTTAACCATACAGACCATATCAGGACAGGGGACCTGCCTGGGAAAAGTTCCCTTGTCACATCAACATATTTGTAACCAAAATACGCCCATGGTGCATTCCAAATATGTTATTTCCCCTGAACAGGCATGGTGGGCCTGTTCAACAGGGTTGACTCTGTGAGTGCATGGAGAGGTTCTTATTTCCCCTACTGCAAAGGAGTTCTCTATTCTAGTCCAATTGGTGCCATCCATAACCTATTATTCAGAGGAAATAGTGCTGAAGAACCTAATAGGGCATGTTGGGGGGAGACCTCAAAAGACAGAAGAGAGAAACTATTTCCCTAAAGTTGGCTATAATTTTGGGAGCAGGGCTACCTGGTGCAGGCACTGGGATAGCAGCCCTAACATTGTAAGAGAATAACCATATAGCCTTAAATTAAATACAGATCAAGACAGCCAATGCTTAGAAAAATCCATTGCACACCTAGAGTGAAATGTAGATTTCCTGGCTGAGGTAGTTGAACAGAACAGACAAGGGTTAGACTTTGTGTTACTACATCAGGGAGGCTTGTGTTATGATGTATTCAAAGAATGTTGGTTTTATGTAAATCACTCTTGCATCAAAGAATTACTACCTAAGGTTAGAGAAAGCATAGAGAGGTACCAAAGAGAACAAGAAAACTCCAAAAGCTGGCATCATTCCCTATTTGATAATTCCCCATGGTTAATTACTCTCATTTCCACAATTACAGGGTCCCTTATAATTTTTTTGTTGCTGCTCACATTTGGGCCATGCATAATTAAAAAGCTTTTGCAGTATATAAAGCAGAGATTATGGACTATTCAACTGATGGTGATGAGATCCCAGTACAAACCAGGTAGCACAGATGATTTAGGCCTATAAAGAGTCCAAGATTGGCCTCTAGCGTCACCAAAAAGAGGGGAGAATGTTGTAACCCTCAGATTACTAATACTAGAGAGACTTCAGTGTTGTACAGACAGAGGCTCCCATCTTCTTTCCCCCTTCCCCCTTCCCCTGCGGCTATGCAGATAGCAAACAGGTGGTTTCTGTGCAGCATCCTTCTGCAGCAGACTGGGCTGCCTCTTCCTCCCCTGGAGATACAATTTCAGGGCCCATAATGAGGACACATTCTCTCTGCCTCTGTGTCTGCAAAAACCAAAACTCCTGCTGGAAAGAACTCCAAGTACCTATCCTTGAGACCTTAGTGAAAAAGCAAGCTCAAGGGACACCATGGAAAAAGTAAAAGGTAAGCAGATGTCAGGTCACAGACAGATAAAACTGGCCATAAATTTAGTCCTTGAACAGACACTCATTACCCCTCCCATTTCAGGACTATTACACCTTCTAGTCAACTTTTCTGTAAATATTTACACACTTCCTATACTGTATATAAACCCAATGTTTTTTGGATTCAGGGTCACTTGCCAGCATTCATGCAGTGAATGCTATTTGGGCGAACAAAGGTTGAACTTGAAAATAAGAATTTTTGTGAATTTCCCCCTGTGCCCATATCTTAATGGCTTTAATCCACTTTCTTCTCTATAAGTTTCAGTGTCCCTGGTTTTATATAGAGTTCTTTGATCCACTTAGACTTGAGCTTCTTTTTCTTTCTTTTCTAGATGTATTGGATTTTTTGCTAATATTCATTATAGAACAATATGTGAAATGTTCGCAAAAAAACATTCCTAAATGTTCCATAACCTTCCCAAACACTGTCTCTAGCTGGAGACCAACTAGTTAAATATATTAGACTACTCAAAATATTATATATTCAAATATAATAATAATCATAATAAGACTGAAGCTATGGTGACAGCTAGAGGCATAAATTGCTTCTGAGTAAAATTTTCATACTAAATGGACCACTTTGACCATAGAACAGGCACTGAGTTAACATGTCAGTTGTGGGCATAAATAAATAATAAATAAAACCTCCTGTTTAAACATGTACACTGTGTTTAAACTGTAAGACAGACTTTGCAACACCTATCCTCTTGTTTGTCTTCACAATATTTTATTATTGAATAAAGCTTATTTGTATGAATTTTATTACTTGTCTAATTGGTTGTTATATAGGAGATAGGTTGGCAGGCATATTACTTCTATGACTTCTAACTTTGTGATTGGTAGTCTTAGTTGTTAACTTTACTGAATATTGAATTAACTAAAAGTGAAAAGCACTGGATATAAGTGATTTTTGATTCATTGCCTCATTTGAGCTCTAAAAACCTATCCTAACTCTGGGACACATATTCTTGTGCTAGCCTATGTAAAGCACATAGAAGACCCCTTTGGTTTTTGCCTGCTTTTCTTCATTCTCACAGGTATGCTTGTTCTTTTGAAGGTTTTAGAGTATATTTCTTTGAGAGTCCAACATATACTGAAGAACATCTGGGAAATTCAGTCTTGTGGACAGAATATCTATTGGATTCCTTGACTTTCTTTCTATAGACATCTATTTTTAAATACCTGGGCTGGACCACAGTGTATAAATCCCTCTACAAACACACACACACACACACACACACACACACACACACACACACAATTATTTCAGTTTTTTCTTTGAAGAATTTTGACTACCATACCTAAAATCTCTAAAATTAAACTTATCTTCCTATATCCAATTACTTTCATGCTCCTGTTTTGAAGATATTCTAAACTATGTCATACTATCCATTTTACTAATTATTTTATTTATTTATATTTCAAATGTGATCCCCTTCAGCATACTCCCTCCATGAGGCCCCTACCACACTTCCCTCCTCTCTCTAAAAGGTTACTCTCCCACCCACCTCTCTAGAATTCCCCTTTTCTGGGGACATAAAGCTTCCACAGTACAAGCACACACCCTCATCGCACTGAGGCCAGACAATGCTATCCTCTGCTACATATGTATAGTAGGGGTTATGGACTAGTACATGTATGCTTTTTGGTTGGTGGCTTAGTACCTGAGAATTCTCAGAAATCTAGTTTTTTGATGGTGTTGTTCTTACTATAGGGTTGCAATTCCCTTCACTTCCTTCAGTCTTTGCTCAAACTCTTCCATAGGGGTTCCTGTGTTTAGACCAATGGCTGGCTGTAAATATCTGCATCTGTCTCAGTCATTTGATGGCATAGCCTCTTTTAGGACAGTGATGCCATGTTCCTGTCTGAAAGCATATCTTGGTCAATTAACAAATTAGACCTCCTGAAACTGAAAACGTTCTGTAAGGCAAAGGACACTGTCAATAGGACAAAATGGCAACCTAGTAATGGAGAAAAGATCTTTACTAACCCTACATCTGATCGAGGGCGAATACTCAAAATATACAAAGAATTCAAGAAGCTAGACTCCAAAAAAAAAAAAAAAAAAAACATCCTAACGAAAAAATGAGCTCTAGAGCTAAACAAAATTCTCATTTTAGGAATCTCAAAAGCCTGAGATGGACCTAAAGAAATGTTCAACATCCTTATTTATAGTGAAATACAAATCAAAACCACGCTGAGAATCCATCCTAAACCAATCAGAATGGTTGAGACCAAAATGTCAGGTGAAAATAGCTGCTAGAGCAAATGTAGATAAAAAGAACACTTTATCTTTGCTAGTGGGATTGCAAAATGTTTTCCGGATTCCATAATCTGGAAAATATTCTGGCATTTCTTCACAAAATTGGAAATAAGTCTATCTGAATATTCATATATACAACTTCTGGGCATATACTCCAAAATGCTCTACCATATCATAAGTAAACCTTCAGTGTTTACACAGCAGCATTAATTATAATAGCGGAGGTTCAGGGACTATGCAGAACTTAGAAAATTAATCTGAACAGATGACAGGGTGCACCACAGAACCAGACAGCTTCTGGGAAAGGGGGAGCCACAGAACCGCTGAGGCAGCAACCTTTTCGGACAGCAGACAGACAGCCACCCTCCCGACCAGAGGACAGGTATCTGCCTGGTTCGGAAAACCTCAGACTCAGGAGCAGCAGGTGCCACCTTAGTTCTGGGATTCCACCGAACTTAGGAACTAAGTCTGCACAGGTGAGAGTGTGCACCACAGAAGCTGACAGCTTCTGGGACCTGCCAAGCAACACAGCTTCTGGAAAAGGTCCTGTTTTCGGCCCACTTCTTCATCCAGGAGGAAGTACAACACAAGATAATCTGTGCACCTTCCCTTTAATAGGAGACCTTGCCAGCAGAGAGAGCTCTGAGCACTGAAACTAAGAGGAGAGAGTCTGTCTCCCAAGTCTGCTGATAGACAGTAACAGAATCACCAGAAGAACAATCTCTAAACAGAGTCAACTATAACAACTAACTCCAGAGATTACCAAATAGTGAAAGGTAAACGTAGGAATCTTACTAACAGGAACCAAGACCACTCACCATCATCAGAACCCAGCACTCCCACTTCGCCTAGTCCAGGGCACCCCAACACATCCGAAAACCTAGACGCAGATTTAAAAGCATATCTCATGATGATGGTAGAGGACATCAAGAAGAACTTTAATAACGCACTTAAAGAAATACAGGAGAACACTACTAAAGAGTTAAAGTCCTTAAAGAAAAACAGGAAAACACATCTAAACAGGTGATGGAAATGAACAAAACCATACTAGACCTAAAAAGGGAAGTAGATACAATAAAGAAAACTCAAAGTGAGGCAACACTGGAGATAGAAACCCTAGGAAAGTAATCAGGAACCATAGATTTGAGCATCAGCAACAGAATACAAGACATGGAAGAGAGAATCTCAGGTGCAGAAGATCCCATAGAGAACATCGGCACAACAATCAAAGAAAATGCAAAATGCAAAAAGATCCTAATTCAAAATATCCAGGAAATTGAGGACACAATGAGAAGACCAAACCTACTGATAATAGGGGTGGATCAGAATGAAGACTTTCAACTCAAAGGACCAGCAAATATCTTCAACAAAATTATTGAAAAAAACTTCCCAAATCTAAAGAAAGAGATGCCCATGAACATACAAGACGCATACAGAACTCCAAATAGACTGGACCAGAAAAGAAATTCCTCCCTACACATAATAATCAGAACAACAAATGCACTAAATAAAGATAGAATACTAAAAGCAGTAAGGGAAAAAGGTCAAGTAAATTATAAAGGCAAGTCAATCAGAATTACACCAGATTTTTCACCAGAGACTATGAAAGCCAAAAGAGCCTGGACAGATGTTATACAGACACTAAGAGAACACATATTCCAGCCATGGCTACCATACCCAGCCAAACTCTCAATTACCATAGATGGAGAAACAAAAGTATTCCATGACAAAAACAAATTCACATATTACCTTTCCACAAATCCAGCCCTTCAAAGGATAATAAGAAACAAACAAACAAAAAAAATACAAGGAAGGGAACCTTGCCCTAGAAAAAACAGGAAGGTAATCCGTCAACAAACCTAAAAGAAGAATGCCACAAAAACAGAATGTCAACTTTAAAAACAAAAATAAGAGGAACAAACAATTACTTTTCCTTAATATCTCTTAATTTCAATGATCTCAATTCCCCAATAAAAAGATATAGACTAACAAACTGGATACACAAACAAGACCCAGCATTTTGCTGCTTACAGGAAACTCATCTCAGAGAAAAAGATAGACACTACCTCAGAATGAAAGGCTGGAAAACAATTTCCCAAGCAAATGGTATGAAGAAACAACCTGGAGTAGTCATCCTAACATCTGATAAGATTGACTTACAAGCAAAAGTCATCAAAAAATACAAGGAGGGTCACTTAATTTTCATCAAAGGTAAAATCCTCCAAGAGGAACTATCAATTCTGAATATCTACACTCCAAATGCAAGGGCAGCCAAATTCATTAAAGACACTTTAGTAAAGCCCAAAGCACACATTGCACCTCACACAATAATTGTAAGAGACTTTAACACACTACTTTCACCAATGGACAGATCAAGGAAACAGAAAGTAAACATGGACAAAGTGAAAATAGCAGAAGTTATGAAAGAAATGGATCTGACAGATATCTACAGAACATTTTATCCTAAAACAAAAGAATATACCTTCTTCTCAGCACCTCATGGTACCTTCTCCAAAATTGACCACATAATAGATCACAAAAGAGGCTTCAACAGATAAAACATATCGAAATTGTCCCATGCATCCTATCAGATCAACATGCACTAAGGCTGATCTTCAACAACAAAATAAATAATAGAAAGCCAACATTCACGTGGAAACTGAACAACACTCTTCTCAATGATATCTTGGTCAAGGAAGGAATAAAGAAAGAAATTAAGGACTTCTTAGAGTTCAATGAAAATGAAGCCACCACATACCCAAACTTATGGGATACAATGAAAGCATTTCTAAGAGGAAAACTCATAGCTCTGAGTGCCTCCAAAAGGAAAGTAGAGAGAGCATGCATTAGAAGCTTGACAACACACCTAAAAGCTCTAGAACAAAAGGAAGCAAATTCACCCAAGAGGAGTAGACGGCAGGAAATAATCAAACTCAAGGGCAAAATCAACCAAGTAGAAACAAGAAGAACTACTCAGAGATCAACCAATCAAGGAACTGGTTCTTTGAGAAAATCAACAAGATAGACAAACCCTTAGTCAGACTCACTAGAGGGCACAGGGAAAGAATTCTAATTAATAAAATCTGAAATGAAAAGGGAGACATAACAACAGATCCTGAAGAAATCCAAAAAACCATCAGTTCCTTCTACAAAAGGCTATACTCAACAAAACTGGAGAACCTGGATGAAATGGAGAAGTGTCTAGACAGATACCAGGTACCAAAGTTGAATCAAGATCAGGTTAATGATCTAAACAGCCCAATATCCCCCAAAGAAATAAAAGCAGTCCTTAGTAGTGTCCCAACCAAAAAAAGCCCAGGACGAGATGGGTTTCGTGCAGAGTTCTATCAGACCTTCAAAGAAGATCTACTCCCAGTTCTGCACAAACTATTACACAAAATAGAAACAGAAGGTACTCTACCCAACTCATTCTATGAAGCCACAATTACTCTGATACCTAAACCACAAAAAGACCCCACAAAGATAGAGAACTTCAGACCAATATCACTTATGAATATTGATGCAAAAATCCACAATAAAGTTCTTGCTAACCAAATCCAAGAACACATCAAAACAATCATCCATCCTGACCAAGTAGGTTTCATCCCAGGGACGCAGGGATGGTTCAATATACAGAAATCCATCAACGTAACCCAGTATATAACATACTCAAAGACAAAAACCACTTGATCATCTCGTTAGAAGCTGTGAACACATTTGAAAAAATCCAACACCCATTCATGATAAAAGTCTTGAAAAGATCAGGAATTCAAGGTTCATACCTAGATATGATAAAAAAAATCTACAGCAACCCAGTAGCCAGCATCAAAGTAAATGGTGAAAAGCTTGAATCAATCCCACTAAAATCAGGGACTAGACAAGGCTGTCCACTCTCTCCCTACCTATTCAACATTGTACATGAAATCCTAGCCAGAGCAATTAGACAACAAAAGGAGATCAAGGGGATACAAATTGGAAAGGAAGAAGTCAAAATATCACTTTTTGCAAATGATATCACAATATGTATACGGACCTTAAAATTTCCACCAGAGAACTCCTAAGCCTGATAAACAGCTTCAGTGAAGTAGCTGCATATAAAATTAACTCAAACAAGTCAATGGCCTTTCTCTTCACAAAGGACAAATAGGCTGAGGAAGAAATTAGGGAAACAACACCCTTCTCAATAGCCACAAATAATATAAAATACCTAGGCATGACTCTAAGGAAGTGAAAGATCTTTATGAAAAGAACTTCATGCCTCTGAAGAAAGAAAGTAAAGAAGGTCTCAGAAGATGGAAAGGACTCCCGTGATCATGGATCGGCAGGATCAATATAGTAAAAATGGCTATCTTGCCAAAACAATCTACAGATTCAATGCAATCCCCATCAAAATTCCATCTCAATTCTTCAACGAATTAGAAAGAGATATCATCCGATTCATCTGGAATAACAACAAACCTAGGATAACAAAAACACTCCTCCAGGATAAAAGAAAATCTAGTGGAATCACCATGCCCAACCTAAAGCTGTACTACAGAGCAATTGTGATAAAAAACTGCAAGGTACTGGTATAGTGAAAGACAAGTAGATCAATGGAACAGAATTGAAGACCCAAAGAAAAACACACACACACATGGTCACTTGATCTTTGACAAGCAATCTAAAACCATCCAGTGGAAAAAAGTCAGCATTTTCAACAAAGGGTACTGGCACAACTGGATATTATCATGTTGAAGATTGCGAATTGATACATTCCTATCTCCTTGTACTAAGGTCAAATCTAATTGGATAAAAGAACTCCGCATAAAACCAGAGACACTGATACTAATAGAGGAGAAAGTAGGGAAAAGCCTCGAAGATATGGGAACAGGGGAAAAATTCCTAAATAGAACAGCAATGGCTTGTGCTGTAAGATCCAGAATCGATAAATGGGACCTCATAAAATTGCAAAGTTTCTGCAAGGCAAAAGATGCCTTCAATATGACAAAAAGACCACAAACAGATTGCGAAAGGATGTTTACCTATCCCAAATCGGTGAGGGGACTAATATCCAATATATATAAAAAACTCAAGAAGGTAGACTCCATATAATCAAATAACCCCACTAAAAAATGAGGCTCAGAACTGAACAAATAATATGCCCCAGTACAGGGGAACGCCAGGGCCAAAAAGGGGGAGTGTATGCGTATGGGAGAGGGGGTGGGTGGCTATGGGGGACTTTTGGTATAGCATTGGAAATGTAAATGAGCTAAATACCTAATAAAAATGGAAAAGAAAAAAAAAGAAAAAGAAGTATCATAAATTTCTGAAATATATAATCTAAGGTTGCTCTTTAAGTCCTTGAAAAAAAATAAAAACAAAAGTTATAGTAAGAAATAATAAAATCAAAGGCAGACATGAATGTGAACTAGAGCACAGAATAAGGCAACTCAAACAAAAATTACATTCTTTTAAAAGCTTAAAATAATAAAATCAAATAAAAAGAGTAAAATACAAAAGTGGGTGGTGAGTGGGAGATGCTAGATATACAAATGACATGAGAAAGAGAGACCAAGAGAGAAGAAAAAAAGATTTTGTAGCTCTCCCAGGAACAGAAGGAAATTTGGAGATGTACTGCTTTCTCTTTGGCCCATACAGGAGACATCCATAATTCTGGTTACATCAAGTTCTCTACCCTCTCTGTATTGTCTGTGTTTGATGCACCAGTCTGATTCTGGTTACATCAAGTTCTCTACCCTCTCTGTATTGTCTGTGTTTGATGCACCAGTCTGTCCATGTGTCAATTTGTGTCTGTTTTTGTTTTGTTGTCTGAACAACTGTTGTTCTGTCTCATGTTGAGTAAAAATAGTTAAAACTTAAAAAAAAAAAAAAAAAGATTTCCTACCTGAGGAATACCGAATGGCAGAGAAGCACCTGAAAAAATGTTCAACATCCTTAATCATCAGGGAAATGCAAATCAAAACAACCCTGAGATTCCACCTTCACACCAGTCAGAATGGCTAAGATGAAAAATTCAGGTGACAGCAGATGCTGGTGAGGATGTGGAGAAAGAGGAACACTCCTACATTGTTGGTGGGATTGCAGGTTTGTACTACCACTCCTGAAATCAGTCTGGCGGTTCCTCTGAAAATTGGACATAGTACTACAAGAGGATTCCGCAATATCTCTTCTGGGCATATATCCAGAAGATGCCCCAACCGGTAAGAAGGACACATGCTACACTATGTTCATAGCAGCCTTATTTATAACAGCCAGAAGCTGGAAAGAACCCAGATGCCCCTCAACAGAGGAATGGATACAAAAAATTTGGAACACTTACACAATGGAGTACTACAAAGCTATTAAAGAGAATGAATTTATGAAATTTCAAACCAAATGGATGGACCTGGAGGGCATCATCCTGAGTGAGGTAACCCAATCACAAAGAAACTCTCACAATATGTACTAACTGATAAGTGGATATTAGCCCAGAAACTTAGGATACTCAAGATATAAGATACTATTTGCTGAACACATTAAACTCAAGAGAACGAAGACCAAAGTGTGGACACTTTGCCCCTTCTTAGAATAGGAAACAAAACACCCATGGAAGGAGTTACAGAGACAAAATTTGGAAGTGTGACGAAAGGATGGACCATCTAGTGATTGCCATATCCAGAGATCCATCCCATGATCAGCTTCCATATGCTGACACCATTGCATACACTAGCAAGATTGTGCTGAAAGGACATGGATATAGCTGTCTCTTGTGAGACTACGCCAGGGACTAGCAAACACAGAAGTGGATGCTCACAGTCATATATTGAACGGACCACAGGGCCCCCAATGGAGGAACTAGAGAAAACACCCAAGGAACTAAAGGGAACTGCATCCCTATAGGTGGAACAACAATATGAACTAAGCAGTACACCGGAGCTCTTGTCTCTTGCTGCATATGTATTAAAAAGTGACCTAGTCGGCCATCACTACAAAGAGAGGCCCATTGGACTTGAAAACTTTATATGCCCCAGTACAGGGGTATGCCAGGGCCAAAAAGGGGGTGTGGGTGGTTAAGGGAGTGAGGGGGGGCTTCCTATGGGGGACTTTTGGTATAGCATTTGAAATGTAAATGAGCTGAATACCTAATAAAAATGGAAAAAAAAAAAAGAACTGACCATAAATTTCACCAAAGGAGCAGTTTGTAATTTTAAGAAATAAAAACAAGTGGTTGTACCATTAAACAAAGAAAAAAAATTATAATAGCAGAATGCTGGAAATAACCCAGATGCCCTTCAATGAAAAATATATACAGAAAATGTGGTACATTTACCCAGTGAAAGACTACTCAAGAGGCAGGCAGATTTCTGAGTTCAAGGGCAGCCTGGTCAACAGAGTGATTTCCACGACAGCCAGGGCCATATAGGGAGATCCTATCCCGAAAAAACAAAAACAAAAAACAAAACAAACAAACAAACAAAAACAAACAAAAAAGACCACTCAGCTATTCAAAATGAGGATATCAATTTTTTGTTTTGTTTTTGTTTTTCTTTCCAGGAAAATGCATGGAAATAGAAAATATCATCCTGAGTGAAGTAACCCAGACACCAAAGGAGATATGTATGAATATATGGTATGTACTCACTGATAAGTGGATATTACCCAAAAAGTTCAGAATATCCATGAAGAATTCACAGACCATATGAAGTTTAAGAAGAGGGAAAGCACAAATGTGGATGCTTCAATCTCCATTCTCACTTAGAACATGAAACAATATAATCATTGGTGGAAGAGGTATGGAGGGACATGTGTGAAACAGGGAAGGTGGAGGGAAGAAAAGGAGGCAATATCTGGTATGAGGGAGACAGGAAAGAAGCCCTGAGGGCCAAGAGAATGAATAGAAATATCTAGTAGTGTGACGTGGGGAATGGAAAGAACCACTACTAAATCCCAGACAGCATGGTTGTGGGAGGCTCTCAGGACCAAATGAGGATGACATTAGATGAAATGCCCAACAGCAGTGTGATAGATAGCATAGGTATTCTATTTTATTGTTTCATGTGTGGTAAATTATGATTATGAGGGCATATCTCTGATGTAGGTCCAATTTGATTATAGTGATTTTTTTAATGCAGTATGAAAGTTTTTTCTACTAAGTTTGCAAACCTGGAAACCACTTTTGGAAGGAGAGAAACAGCTTCTGAAAGTTGTCCCATGACCTGCACGTTCATGATGTGACGTATGCAACCACAGAAATGAAAGTATATACAGAGAAACACAATGTAGTTACATTTACAAAAGAAATTCTGTAGTCTGGTAGAACTCATTGTTAAATCCATCTAGTCCTGGACTTTTATGGTACTTTCCCTGCCATGATACCATTACCACATTTCAAGAACAAGAGTTCTTATATTGGTTTTCTTTTATTCCCTTCATTTAAATATGTAGGTAATATATTCCTATAATTTTTTTCAGTTACTTCAAGATATTATACTTTTTGTATTATTATTTCAGAATATTATCTTATGTTTCATTGAATTTCTTTGGTATATGTTGGACTATATATGGTTTTGTTGACTTCTGTACTGTACTGTCCTTAGCAATAAACTGCCATCTAGTAGTATCATTTCTACCCCTGAGAATAGAACTACCAACCACCATGTCTTCCATAGAACACATTTAAATGTTCTACAAAGTTTGTGACATGTTCATTCCTCTAAGTTATAGATTATTTTACTCAAACTTCCTGCATAAGATTACTCCAGTGACTCAGAATTACAATTCCTATGATTTTTGAATCTGCACTGTAGCTCAATCTGTAAAGAAGAAGAAAAAAAAAAACACATCTCAAGATGGACTCAGGTTGAGCATCCAGAGAAATGTAAATGATGTAATGGATTTTTCTCTTCTTTAAGAGAGAATCTATGTGATGAAAATATCTTTGTAACTGATTCAAACAGTAAGAGATTGCATTTCTGGCTCAGACTACATATTTATGTGTGTGTGTGTGTATAAATATATATAATGAATTTTGTTATGCTTGAGGTGTGCAGTTTCCTTCTAACTTGTATTATCCATGTGATTTTTCTTAAAGGTGAAATTCTGGTATTTATATTCATTGTTCATAATAAAGAGTGGAATTTTTTAAATATCATATTTGCATTTCTGAGCACATGCTGAATTTACACTGTTGCTTTTCTTAGATTTGCCATTTGTGTTATTTTGACTTTGTTTTTTACCTGTCTGACTTCTAGAGATGAATATTAATTATCTATATTGTTTCCCAAGTTTTTCTGACTCTAAGCCTAATATAGATATAATATTTCTATATTGTGTGTAGAAAGGAAATAAAAATTACCAACTATCCCTGTATTCTCCGTTTAGAATGAATTCTAAAATTCTCGAAGTATTAATTGTCATTTCATTGGTGAGATGAAATATTTAGAATTTAGATTCTACTTTCTGAAAAAAAAATCTACCTATCTCTTTTATTCATTTTTATTTTGCTGTTTCTTTTCCAGAAGTATCTGCTGTGGCCAATTTCTGAATATTTAAAGTTTTGCAACACTGGCTGAATTGGCTCTGGACATTCCTCACCATCAAATTTGGATTCAGTTTTTCTTCTTGGCTCAGTTGTTTATTTTCCATTCATCTTTCAAATTCCTTTGTTCTTTCATGTGAATTCACAGCTGGTCACTTGATATTAAGTAACTAATTTGGTTCCTTTTTTGCCAAAAAAATAAATCAGTCGCTATTTATAACAAATTTTAGATTAATAAAGTCAGTGGCCTTTATAAAAATTATGAACTGAATTGTAGTGGGTTTGACCTAATGCTGCTTTTATTATAATTTTCTGCATGTACTACACTGAGGGATTCTGCTCTGAGTTGGTTTTGATTGGTAAATGAAGATTCAACCAGGTAATGGCTGGCCAGGGCAGACAGAGGTAGGACTTTTAAGGTTCCAGTGCTTAAAACAGAGAGGAAGTAGTACAAAGGAGATCCATCAGGCTGGGAGAAGAAGAGGTGAAATGCCATACCTGAGAATAGTGGAGGGCAGGAGTCATAGCTAGCATTTGAAGGTGCTGGAGAGGGCGCACAGACGTCTGACTACCACTAGCTACCCACAACACCCGCCAAGCGATCTTAAGACCTCTGGTGAGTGGAAATAAGCATCTTCTCCAATCCAATCTCACCGGACTTGACACGGCGTTAGTCAGGGAAGCAAAAACCAGGTCTGAGTAGGGGCACAAGCCCCTTTTGGTCCGAGCAGCACCAGGGTAGCTAGGGCACACAGTCGGCTAACTATAGCCAGATACACACAACACCAGCCAGGCCATCTTAAGAATTCTGAGGATTGGGATCTGCCTGGCACGGGAGCCCTTTGCCCGAGTATTGGCAACAGACATCTTAGTTCTGGGACCCTGCCAAGTGTATCCTGCACAGCTCCAGAGAATACCAGATGGCAAAAGCAAACTTAAGAATCCTACTAATAGAAATCAGCACCACACACCATCATCAGAACGCAGCACTCCCATGCCACCTAGTCCTGGGCACCCCGACACAACCGAGAAGCTAGACCCAGATTTAAAAGCATATCTCATGATGATGTTAGAGGACATCAAGAAGAACTTTAATAACTCACTTATAGAAATACAGGAGAACACTGCTAAAGAGTTACAACTCCTTATAGAAAAACAGGAAAACACATGCAAACAGGTGATGGAAATGAACAAAACCATACTAGACATAAAAAAGGGAAGTAGACAAAATAAAGAAAACCCAAAGTGAGGCAACTCTGGAGATAGAAAACCTAGGAAAGATATCTGGAACCATAGATGCAAGCATCAGCAACAGAATACAAGAGATGGAAGAGAGAATGTAAGGTGTAGAAGATTCCATAGAGAACATCAGCACAACAATCAAAGAAAATGCAAAATGCAAAAAGATCCTAACTCAAAACATCCAGGAAAATCCAGAACACAATGAGAAGACCAAACCTACAGATAATAGGAGTGGATGAGAATGAAGATTTTCAACTCAAAGGACCAGCAAACATCTTCAACAAAATTATTGAAGAAAACTTCCCAAATCTAAAGAAAGAGATGCCCATGAACATACAAGAAGCCTACAGAACTCCAAATAGACTGGACCAGAAAAGAAATTCTTCATGACACATAATAATCAGAACAACAAATGCACTAAATAAAGAGAGAATATTAAAAGCAGTAAGAAAGAAAGGTCAAGTAAGAAATAAAGGTATTCGTATCAGAATTACACCAGGTTTTTCACCAGAGACTATGAAACTCAGAATAGCCTAGACAGATGTTATACAGAAACTAAGACAACACAAATTCCAGCCCAGGCTACTATACCCGGCCAAACTCTCAATTACCATAGATGGAGAAACCAAAGTATTCCACGACAAAACCAAATTCACAAATTATCTTTCCACAAATCCAGCATTTCAAAGGATAATAACAGAAAAGAAGCAATACAAGGACGGAAATCATGCCCTAGAACAAGCAAGAAAGTAATCCCTCAACAAACCAAAAAGAGGACAGCCACAAGAACAGAATGCCAACCCTAACAACAAAAATAAAAGAAACCAACAATTACTTTTCCTTAATATCTATTAATATCAATGGTCTCAACTCCCCAGTAACAAGACATAGACTAACAGACTGGCTACACAAACAGGACCCAGCATTCTGCTGCCTACAGGAAACCCATCTCAGGGAAAAAGACAGACACTACCTCAGAGTGAAAGTCTGGAAAACAATTTTCCAAGCAAATGATCTGAATAAACAAGCTGGAGTAGCCATTCTAATATCGGATAAAATCGATTTCCAACCCAAAGTTATCAAAAAAGAAAAGGAGGGACACTTCATAGTCATCAAAGGTAAAATCCTCCAAGAGGAACTCTCAATTCTGAATATCTATGCTCCAAATGCAAGGGCAGCCACATTCATTAAAGACACTTTGGTAAAGCTCAAACCACACATTGCACCTCACACAATAATAGTGGGAGACTTCAACACACCACTTTCATCAATGGACAGATCTGGGAAACAGAAACTAAGCAGGGACACAGTGAAACTTACAGAAGTGATGAAACAAATGGACTTAACAGATTATCTACAGAACATTTTATCCTAAAACAAAAGGATATACCTTCTTCTCAGCACCTTGCAGGACCTTCTCCAAAATTGACCATATAATTGTCACAAAACAGGCCTCAACAGATACAAAAATATTGATGGTATTCCATATATCCTCTCAGACTACCATGGCCTAAGGCTGATCATTCACTTGGAAACTGAACAACACTTTTCTCAATGATTCCTTGGTCAAGGAAGGAATAAAGAAAGAAATGAAAGACTTTTTAGAGTTTAATGAAAATGAATCCACAACATACCCAAACCTATGGGACACAATGAACGCACTTCTAAGAGGGAAACTCATAGCGCAGAGTGCCTCCAAGAAGAAACGGGAGAGAGCACATACTAGCAGCTTGACAAAACATATAAAAGCTCTATAAAAAAAGGAAGCAAATTATCCCAAGAGGAGTAGAGGGCAGGATTAATCAAACTCAGGGGTGAAATCAACCAAGTGGAAACAAGAAGAACTATTCAAAGAATTAAAAAAAACGAGGAGTTGGTTCTTTGAGAAAATCAACAAGATAGATAAAAACTTAGCTAGACTCACTAGAGGGCACAGAGACAATATCTTAATTAACATAATCAGAAATTAAAAGGGAGACATAGCAACAGATCCTGAAGAAATCCAAAACACCATCAGATCCTTCTACAAAAGGCTATACTCAACAAAAATGGAAAACCTGAATGAAATGGACAAATTTCTAGACAGACACCAGGTACCTAAGATAAATCAGGATCAAGTTAATGATCTAAACATTCCCATATCCCCTAAGGAAATTGAAGCAGTCATTAATAGTCTCCCAACCAAAAAAAGCCCAGGATCAAATGGGTTTAGTGCAGAGTTCTACCAGACCTTCAAAGAAGATCTAATCCCAGTTCTATACAAACTATTCCACAAAATAGTAGTAGAGGGAACTCTACCCAACTCATTCTCTGAAGCCACAATTACTCTGATACCTAAACAACAGAAAGATCCAACAAGTTAGAGAAATTCAGACCAATTTCCCTTATGAATATCGATGCAAAAATCCTCAATAAAATTCTTGCTAACCGAACCCAAGAACACATTAAAGCAATCATCCATCCTGACCAAGTAGGTTTCATCCCAGGGATGCAGGGATGGTTTAATATAGGAAAATCCATCAATATAATCCATTATGTAAACAAATTCAAAGACAAAAACCACATGATCATCTCATTAGATGCGGAAAAAGCATTCGACAAGATCCAACACCCATTCATGATAAAAGTCTTAAAAAGATCAGGAATTCAAGGCCCATACCTAAACATGATAAAAGCAATCTACAGCAAACCAGTAGTCAACATCAAAGTAAATGGTGAGAAGCTGGAACAATCCCACTAAAATCAGGGACTAGACAACGCTGCCCAGTTTCTCCCTACGTCTTCAACATAGTACTTAAAGTCCTAGCCAGAGCAATTCGACAACAAAAGGAGATCAAGTGGATACAAATTGAAAAAGATGAAGTCAAAATATCACTTTTTGCAGATGATATGATAGTATATATAAGTGACCCTAAAAATTCCACCAGAGAACCCCTAAGCCTGATAAACAGCTTCAGTGAAGTAGCTGGACATAAAATTAACTTAAAAAAGTCAATGGCCTTTCTCTACACAAAGGACAAACAGGCTGAGAAAGAAATTAGGGAAACAACACCCTTCTCAATAGCCACAAGTAATATAAAATACCTAGGCGTGACTCTAACTAAAGAAATGAAAATTCTGTATGACAAGAACTTCATGTCTCTGAAGAAAGAAATTAAAGAAGATCTCAGAAGATGGAAAGATCTCCCATGCTCATGGATTGGCAGGATCGACATTGTAAAAATGGCTATCTTGCCAAAAGCAATCTACAGATTCAATGCAATCCCCATCAAAATTCCAACTCAATTCTTCAACAAATTAGAAGGAGCAATTTGCAAATTCATCTGGAATAACAAAAAACCTAGGATAGCAAAAACTCTTCTCAAGGATAAAAGAACCTCTGGTGGAATCACCATGCCTGACCTAAAGTTTTGCTACAAAGAAATTGTGATAAAAATGCATGGCACTGGTATAGAGACAGACAAGTAGACAAATGGAATAGAATTGAAGACCCAAAAATGAACCCACACACCTATGGTCACTTGATCTTCGACAAGGGAGCTAAACCCATCCAGTGGAAGAAAGACAGCATTTTCAACAATTGGTGCTGGCACAACTGGTTGTTATCATGTAGAAGAATGTGAATCGATCCATACTTATCTCCTTGTACTATGGTCAAATCTAAGTGGATCAAGGAACTTCACATAAAACCAGAGACACTGAAACTTATAGAGGAGAAAGTGGGGGAAAGCCTTGAAGATATGGGCACAGGGGAAAAATTCCTGAATAGAACAGCAATGACTTGTGCTTTATGATCTAGGATTGACAAATGGGACCTCATGAAACTGCAAAGATTATGCAAGGCAAAAAACACCTTCAATAAGACAAAAAGACCACCAACAGATTGGGAAAGGATCTTTACCTATCCTAAATCAGATAGGGGACTAATATCAAATATATAAAAAGAACTCAAGAGGGTGGACTCCAGAAAGTCAAATAGCCCCATAAAAGATGGTGCTCAGAGCTGAAAAAAGAATTCTCACCTGAGGAATACTGAAAGGTTGAGAAACACGTGAAAAAATGTTCAACATCCTTAATCATCAGGGAAATGCAAATCAAAACAACCCTGAGATTCCATGTCACACCAATCAGAATGGCTAAGATGAAAAATCAGGTGACAGCAGATGATGGCGAGGATGTGGAGAAAGAGGAACACTCCTCCGTTGTTGGTGGGATTGCAAGCTGGTACAACCACTCTTGAAATCAGTCTGGCGGTTCATCCGAAAATTGGACATAGTACTACTGGAAGATCTTGCAATACCTCTTCTGGGCATATATCCAAAGATGTCCCAACCGGTAAGAAGGACACATGCTCCACTATGTTCATAGCAGCCTTATTTATAATAGACAGAAGCTGGAAATAACCCAGATGTCCCTCAACAGAGGAATGGATACAAAATATTTGGTACATTTACACAATGGAGTACTACTCAGCTATTAAAAAGAATGAATTCACAAAAATCCTAGGCAAATTGTTGGATCTGGAGGGCATCATCCTGAGTGAGGTAACCCAATCACAAAAGAACTCAAATGAAATGTACTCACTGATAAGTGGATATTAACCCAGAAACTTAGTATAGCGAGATATAAAGTACAATACATAAAACATATGAAACTGAAGAAGAACAAAAACCAAAGTGTGGACACTTTGCTCATTCTTATAATTGGAAACAATCACCCATGTAAGGAGTTACATAGACAAAGTTTGGAGCTGAGACAAAAGGATGGTCCATCTAGAGACTGCCATATCCAGGGATCCATCACATAATTAGCCTCCAAGCGATGACACCAGTGCATACACTAGCAAGCCTTTGATGCAAGGATGGTGATATAGCTGTCCCTTGTGAGACTAGGCCGGGGCCTAGGAAACACAGAAGTGGATGCTCACAGTCAACTATTGGATGGATCAAAGGGCCCCCAATGGAGGAGCTAGAGAAAGTATCCAAGGAGCTAAAGAGATCTGCAACCCTATCAGAGGAACAACATTATGAACTAACCAGTACCCCAGAGCTCTTGAATCTAGCTGCATATGTATCAAAAGATGACCTAGTAGGCCATCACTGGAAAGAGAGGCCCATTGGTCAGGCAAACGTTATATGCCCCAGCACAGGGGAATGCCAGGGCCAAAAAATGGGAATGGGTGCGTAGGGGAGTGGGGGGGGGCTTTTGGGATAGCATTGGAAATGAAATTGAAGAAAATACGTAATAAAAAAATTAAATTGATAAATACTCAAAATAATTCAGCAAAAATCAGGAACAAGAAAAGGCTGTTCAGTCTCTGCAAATATATTTAATAGAGTACTTGACATTCTAGTTAGAGGAATAAGACAACTGAAGAGGATCAAAAAGATACAAATTAGAAAGGAAGAAATCAAAGTATCATTATTTATAAGATAGTATAGATAAACAATTCCAACAATGCTACCAGATGATAAACACCTCGAGCACAGATGATAAACACCTGGAGCAACATGTCTAGATTCAAGATTAATTAATTAATTAATTAATTAATTAATTAATTATAAATAAATAAATAAATAAATAAATAAATAAAATGAAGAATGTGCTGGAAGAGTGTGACCCAGTTTGGCAGTTCTCTGGTTCCAGGGCAACAAAAGTAACACAAAGAAGTTAGTAGGTAATAACCAGGATTGTCAGTGGGAGGTTGATTAACCACATAGAGGCTAGAAAGTGGCCCAACTGTTACACTGTTTAAAGCATAACAAAATATAAAAATTCTGTGAGTTTTTTTCATAAGGGAGTGCAAATCATTGGGGCAGTAAACAGAAAAATGCCATTTATGATTTATACATAACAATATTGTTACACTGAATAAAATAAAAAATAAGTTCCAGAGAACTAATGAATTTTGTACTTGTTATACTTAATATTATCATAAACATACACAGTGAGTTAATTGTCAATATTCTTTAAAGTCATTATAAAATACCATAACTGTATCAAGTAATAGATGATATTTCAATAGTTTTAATCAGTTCATTATTATTTATACATAAAAAACATGTATAAGACATATTTGTGACATACACCTTAATAAAAGAAAGGTAATACAAATTTTACAAATATTACAGAACACTGCCTATGTATTCTGCATGCTCTCAAATGAATATTAATAAAAAAAAACAACCAAGAATCACTGCCATTGAAAAGTTAATAAACTTGTAGTACAATTTACCCTATTGATCCATGAAACTCATTGTACTATAGAAGACATATTTCATAAAGTAGAAAATAGGTGAATTAGAGTGTTTTAATTACTTTTCTGTTGTCACAATAAGACACTGTGGCAAAAACAGCTTACAAATAGAGTTTATTAGGGGTTTATTCTTGGTTTCAGCGGCTTGGAATCCATGGTCATCATAATGGAAAGCATAGCAGCAAGTAGACCCACATGGCATTGGGATAACAATTTGAAGGCAGACAGAATAATCTAACCAGGAATGGTAAAAGCTTTTACATCTCAAATCCCACCCACAGTGACACAACTTCTTCAACAAGGTTATATTAACTAATTATTCCTAAAAATTTACACTAACATAGGATCAAGTACTCAAATATTTGAGCCAAATGAGATTGTTCCCATCCAAAGAAGCCCCCAAACCATACTTATTTTGTTTTTCAGATCATCTGTTAATGTGTTTCTTTATTGTCTGTTGTGGTGTTTACTTTTAATTGTCATCTTGACACACACTAGAATCAGTTGATAAAGCAATCAAAATTGTGTGGATAAGACTGACATATGGGCCAGGCATGGTGGTGCACACATTTAATCCCATAACTTGGAAGGCAGAGGCAGGCAGATTTCTGAGTTCGAGGCCAGCCTGGTCTACAAAAGGAAGTCCAGGACAGCCAGGGCTATACAGAGAAACCCTGGCTTGAAAAACAAAAACAAAAACAAAAACAAAAACGACTGACATACGTTTGTTTTAATTATTAGTTGATGTAGGAACACTCACCCTGATTATAGTTGACAAAATTTTTTATTTTTTATTTGGGCTGTGGACACTTCTGTGAATGAAAAAAGTAGCTAAGTCACAAGAACATACAAGGATATACTCATTTCTCAATCCTTCTGAATGCAGACATGTGACCATCTGCCTAGGCAACTTTCATTAGATGAAAAGTGGCAAATTGTAAATTCTAATTACAAGCCAAATTAAGCCTTTCTCCCTAAGATGGTTTGTTTAGAGCATTTTATTGTAGTAATAGAAATAAGACTGGAAGATTCATAAAGTAACAAGACAAATTTATAAGTTCTCATCGTGTACTTTTCAAGTTCTGTGGCATTTTTTTACACACAATAATTTCTACACACCCTTTGATTAACATGGATGTTTGCTGAAATTATAAATAAAAAGTCTAGACCAACTTCAGGCACCCCAGGTAACATTCCACTCTAGGCTCTAGGCTCACCAACTCCCCTTCAAGTATTTTGAACAACTATAAAGTGCAACCCATGACCTGACTCCATATTCCTTCTCACAACTTGAGCTGAAGATCTCTGCTTTTTTTTTCTTTTTTTTTTTTATTTTGGAGGCCCCACCTATGGAACCCAGAGGTAATGTTGACACCCAAAACCTCAGAAGACAGAGGAGTCACAAAACTCTCAGCAAAGACACCCTCCTGGACCTGAAGACTTCCTGGTCACTAGAACCCCAAGGCATTAAAACCAGAAAACCTGGAGGAAACAGAGACCAAGGGAATAAAAACATCAACAAATCAAAACAAAAATCCATGTATCTGACAATTACATATGTAGAAATCAATACATAAACCTATAATAATCTCAAAATTCAAGTAGCTAGAGAACAATCTAAGAACACACTCTACAACAATTTGGGAAACCTGACAGCACTTAGCCACAGATGCCTTACTGTAGAACACTCTGGCTGTTCCATCATAAATGAAGCACAAGAAAATGATCTTAAATCCAATTTTATGGAGATGGTAGATGTCTTTACAGAAGAACTACATAAGTCCCCTAAAGAAATAGAGGCATGCACAATGAAACAGGTGAAGTAATTGAATAAACTATTTAAGACCTGAAAGTGGAAATAGAAACAATAAGGAATGAAAAAATTCGCTAGGAGATAGAAAATGTAATGAGTGACTTTCTGAAGATTGTCCAACATTTTGGACAGATGTGATGGATCTCTGAATTGCAAGGCCTTCATACATTTCATTTGAGGAATCGATCTTACCTCTAAGTATTCTAGAGTATAATTTTCCCTGGCATATAGCCCATCCTATTGGATGCAGATCAACACACATATACTCTCTTGTAGTAATGCTATGTAAGTAAATTAATGATTTCTTAAGACTTTATATAATTTTATAGAATTACCAAATGTACATAAGTAATTTTGAGCTCTTTATTGAAAAGCTGCAGTTGAAGTACTGTAAGACTTCTTGTGTCAAAGACTAATTGCATTAGGATAAAATGCAGGCTTAAAACAAATTTATAATCAGAGAAACTAATCCTTCTATGATAGATGTGAATGCATTATCTGATAAGTATTTTCACAAACTGAGAATGAACAATTTCTAGGACGTTCAAAGACAAAAGATAAAATATTGACTAGATTTATCTGTATAAAACTTCAAAATGAATGAGACACTAGGCATATGATTGACACCCTTGACATAAAATTTTGTTAAAACTTATATGAACTTGTGGAGTTACTAGCAGCTAATGAATATACAATTAATAACCAATCACAATGGACTTGCAAGTAAACATTCTTCCTGACATTCCTTATTTGATTTATTGACTTGTAGTATTGTTGTGAACTTGATAGTACCTTTTATAAAATAGAAGCCTGGAATACCATATGATCATGTATTCTGAGAAAGTGTGAGAATTGAATACAATAGAAAATAGGTACCCCTTTTTTCTCTCTCCTAGAAATAAAGTCTAAAGCCTTCTTTTGAAGCGAGTACTTTTTCTTGTGAATGTGAATTTCTCTGGCTACACAAGGTTAAAGAACTTTTAGCACTGAGCAGGGAAGGGATTGTGTTCTAAATCAATACTCCACTATTAAACCACAGGTATTAATCATCAAAAGTGGGCAAATTTAACCACAAAATAAGCCAGAAAGTTTTAAGCTTCCAGAAGCCATCAGCTCTCAACCATCAGGGCAATTATAAGGAAATTTAAAAAGGAAAGAGGAATTAAAGATTTTCTGGAATTCAATGAATTGCACAAAATTCCAAGTAAATGGGGTACAATGAAAACAGACCTAAGATGAAGTTTCATAGTTATGAATGTCTTCATAAGAAATTGTCGAGATCTCATACTCACCAATTAACAGCATGTCAGAAAGCTCTGGTTCAAATAGAAGCACAGCCACCAAAGATAAATAGACAGCAGGAAATTATCAAAATCAAAACTAAAATCAATAAAAAAATCAAAGAGAACAAGACAAAGAAACAGGCAACAAATATTTGGTTCTTTGAGGAAATCATCAGGATGGACAAAACTTTTTTCAAAACCAACTAAAAGAAAGAGAGCGAAAGCATACAAATTAACAAAATTAGAAATGAAGAGGAAGACATAACAACAGACACCGAGATCATTGGGTTTCACTTCAAACCCTGTACTCCAGAAACATGGAAAACCAAAATAGAAAAAATAAAAAGGACAATTTTCTCAATAGATACAATTTGGTAAAGCTGAATCAAGATCAACTTGAATAGTTCTATAGCCAAAGGAAATATAACCTATCATTTAATATCTCCCAAACAAAACCAGATAAGGTCAGATGGTTTTAGAGCAGGATTATACCATACTTTCAAAAAAGGGCTAATACTGATACACAAATTATTTCACTAGATAAAAACAGAATGAAAATTGACAAAATTTACTTTATGGGAATACAGTCAATGTGAGACTTAAGTCACACAAAGACTCAAAAAAGAAAGAGAATTTCGGACCAATTGCCCTTATAGACATCGATTTAAAAATACTCAATAAAATACGTGTAAACAGAATTCAAAGATATATGAAAAATATCACCCCTATGATGAAGTAGAGTTCATTTTACATATGCAGGGATGGATCAACATACCAAACTCTTTCACTGTAATCTACCATGTAAGCAAACTAAAAGGAAAAAATACCAGAAGTTTATCATAGTCAATGTTGAAGAAGACTCCAACAAAATCCAACACTCTTTGATGATAAATTCTTAAAGAGATGAGGGATACATGTCACATGCTTGAACATAATAAAGCCAATACATTGAAAGCTGACACCCAATATCAAATTAAATGGAGAGAAAAAAATATTCCCTAAAAAGCAATAATATGATAAAAGTATATATTCTCTGTATCTATTCTGTATAGCACCTGAAGTTTTAGCAACAACAATAAGGAAAGGAAGAAGATTAAGCTATACAAATTGAAAAGAAAAAAGTCAAACTATTGCTATTCAGATACAGTAGTATACATAAGTGACATGATGCAAAATTAACAGAAAATAAACAGTATACTTCCTATAAACAATCTCTCTTCCTATTGATGCCAGATAAGGCCATCCTCTGCTACATGTGCACCTGGAGCCATGGGTCCCTCCATGTGTTTTATTTGGTTGGAGCTTCAGTTCCTGAGAGCTCTGAGGAGTCTGGTTGGTTGATATTGTTGTTTTTCCTATGATATTACAAACCTCTTCAGCTCCTTCAGTCCTTCCCCTAACTTCTTTTTGGGGTCCCAAAGCTCATTCTGATGGTGGACTGCAAGCATCCACATCTGTATCAGTAAGGATTTGGCAAAGCCTCTCAGGAAACATCTATATCAGGCTCCTCTCAGCATGCATTTGTTGGCATCAGCAATAGTGCCTGGGCTTGGTGGCTGCATATGGGATATATCCCCATTTGGGGCAGGCTCTGAATGGCTTTTCCTTCAGACTATGCTCTACTCTTTGTCCCTGTATTTCCTTTCAACATGAACAATTCTGGGTCAAAATTTTTGAAAATGGTAGGGGACCCATCTTTCAACCAGACGCAATTCCTAACCTCTGGATATGGTTTCTACAGGTACTCTCTCCCCTTTGTTGGGGATTTCACCTAATGTCATCCCCGTAGGGTCATGTGATCCTCTTGTTTCCTGGAATATAGAACTTTCTGTTGGCTTCCCCCAGTTCCCTACCCCCGGTTTCAAGCTGTACTACAGAGAAGAAGCGATAAAGACTGCATGGTATTGGCATAAATACAGATAGGTTGATCAATAAATTGATGTGAAGACACAAAAGTGAATCCGTACCTATGAACACTTGATTTTAACAAGACGCCAAAACTCTACAGTGGAATAGATGAAACATTTTCAACAAATGATGCTGGTAGTAATGGATATCTTCTTGTAGAATACTACAAGTAGATCCATGTCTATTACCCTGCACAAAAGTCAAGTCCAAATGGATCAACGATCTGATCAAGAAACCCTGATATACTAAATCTGATAAAAGAGGAAGTGGAGAATAACCTTGAAATCTTTGGCACAGAAGATGACTTCCTAAACAGAACTCTAGTAGTTCAGCCACTAAGATCAACAATTGATAAATGAAACCTCATTAAACTGAAAATATTTTGTAAGGCATGGGGCACTGCCAATAGAACAATATGTCAGCTTACAGAATGGCTTAACCAACCCTATATCTGACAGAATGTTGATATCCAAAATATATAAAGAACTCAACAAATTAAACATCAACAAAGCAAATAATACATTAAAAATGGGGAACAGTGCTAATCAAAGAATTCTTGATAGAGGAATCTAATGGCTGAGAAGCACTTAAAGAAATGTTCATTATCCTTAGTCATATAGTAAATGCAAAATGATATGACTCTGAGATTTTATCTTACAAACATCAGAATGGCTAATATGTAAGACTTAAATGAAATCACTTTCTGCCTCAGGGACAAAGACAGACAACACATCAGAGTAAAAGGCTGGAAAACAATTTTCCAAGCAAATGGTCTGAAGAAAAAACCTTGAGTAGCCATTCTAATATCAAACAAAATCAACGTCCAAAATAAAGTTATCAAAAAAGTCAAGGAAGTACAGCACATTATGTTGAGGTTGTGGAAGTAATGGAAGACTCCTTCATTGCTGGTACAAATGTAAACTTGTACAACAACTTTGGAAATAAATTTGGTGTCGTCTCAGAAAATTGGGAGTAATTGTATCAAAAAAACAAAAAACAAAAAAACAAACAAACAAACAAAAAAAACCAGCTATAACACTCCTAGGTATATACCAAGATGAAACTCCATCCTACCACCATAAGAGTACTTACTCAATTATGTTCATAGAGACATTATTCATAATAGCCAGAAACTGGAAACAACCTAGATATCCCTCAATCAAAAAAAGAATAAAGAAAAGGTGGTACACTTACACAGAGGAATACTTCACAGCTATTAAAAACAAAGACAATTTGAAATTTGTACAAAAAAATAGATGGCACAAAAAATTATCACCATGAGTGAGGTAACCTAGACCCACATAGGCAAACATTGTACATATTCACATATAAGTTGGTACTGATTATAAAGGATAACCATGTTGTAATCCAAAGATGCCAAAAATGATATCTCACTAAGATTGGAATATAGTCTAGGCATTTTCATTGGACATGGGACTAGCACTGGACAAGAGTTGGTGTTTGGATGCAAACCAGAAGGATCATGAGGGGAAAGAATTGAGGGAGGGAGTACTTGAAGAGAAAACTGGATTGGGGGAATTCATCTCTGGAATGAGCTAGAAACCTACAGAAATAGAAATTCTTCAGAATCTAAGACAGTGAATTGAGGGTAACAGTAATTAACCCTCCTTGCAATGGGTAATATGAAGCCTGAAATGTCCATCTCCTGTAGCCAGGCAAGATTTTCAAAGGAGGGAATGGGACACCAGTCCTACTATAAAAACTTCATCGTCCAATTTCTCCTGCCTACAAGATGTGCAGGGGTCAAGTTAGAACAAATATTGAGGGAATGGCCAACCAATGACTGGATCAGCTTGAGACATATGATAAGAAATAGAGCACATCCTTGATATTGTTAACAATGTTCTGCTATACTGGCAAATAGGAGTCTAGCATAAATGTCATGAGAAAGACTTCAACTAGCAATTGATGGAGGCATATGCAAGAACCACAGCCAAAGTTTCATTTGACTTTAGGGAATCTGTGAAAAAGGAAGAAGGTTTACTGGAGTCAAGGAGGTCAAGGAAACCACAAGAAAATTCACAGAATCAACTTACCTGAGTTCATGGGGCCACACAGACACTGAGACAAGGTAGCATTCATGAGAATGACCTTGGCCCTTGGCACATACTTAAAATTTATGTAGCCTGGGATTCATGTGGAACCATTAACAATGTGAGAACAGTCTCTCCCTGTCTCTGTTGCCTGCCTTTGAGACATTTTCAACTGATTGAGCTGCCTCTTCTAGCTTTAATAGGAGAGGATTTTCCTAGTCTGTAATTTGATATGACAAGGCAGTTTTATATCCATGGGAGGTCTCTCCTTTTCTGAAGAGAAAGAGAGGAGGAATGCATTGGGGAAGGTGAGCTCCTGGGAAAAACTTCAAGAAGAGGAAGGAGGGGAAGCTATATTTGAGATGTATTTTCTGATTACAGTTTCCCCTAACAGTTACTCCTTCAGGTTCCTTCCCTCTTCTCCTCTAATCCAGATTCCTACTGTCTGTCACTTTTTCGGAAACAAATAGTTATCTAAAGAATACTAATGAAATAAACCAAACTAACTGAATAGGACAAAATAACCAAAGAAAATAAACAAATGCACACACACACACACACATACACACACACACACACACAAATATAGAGAAACAGAAACACACATTCACATACTCCATCTAATCAAAACCCCAAACCAGAAAACATAATATACACAAAGAACCTGTATGATAGGAAAGCAAACAAACAAAATACCCAAAGTTAACTTTCTTAGACACAGAGGCTCTAAAGATGCTGTCTTAGGGTTTTACTGCAGTGAACAGGCACTAAGACCAAGGCAAGCCTTATAAAGGACAACATTTAATTGGAGCTAGCTTACAGGTTCAGATGTTCAGTCCATTATCACCAAGGTGGGACATGGCAGCATCCAAGCAGGCATAGAATTGGCACAGCATATTTCCAAGTGGTCCCCCCAAGAACTCTCAACAGGGTGCCACTAGATATTAGAGGAGGGACCAGTTGCTAAAGCCCAAGACCAGCGAGCTCAAAGCCCAGAGGGACCAGATTCAACTATCGCACTGCCTTTATGTATTTATGACTCTCATCCAGCGGACCGCAGACAACTGCAGCCCCTTCAGTAATGGCCTTTTACCTCCTCTGATCTAAATAACTGGAAAGCAAATCACACCCTCCTTTGTGAAAACCCCTCTAGCCTTGCTAATCTAATGGAATCTCTCATATTCTCTCTTCAGCCTACTTGGGATGACTGTAATCAATTTTTACAGGTTCTTTCACCACAGAGGAGAAGGAGAGGATTCTGAGAGGAAAGAAAGAGCATGCTGGGGCCATATGACTACCAATAAAACTTCTGAATGAAATAGATGCAGCCTTCCCTCTGACATGTCCTGACAGGACTGACCTTATGGAGCAATTGACAATTTTCTGCTGGGCTCTGATAATAGGACGGAAAGGAGCTGGCAAGTGCCCCACCAATTTGGCCAAGGTAAGAGAGATCGTACAAGTGAAAAAGGAGCCCTCAGCAGTGTTTTTAGAGTACCTCTTAAAGGTATAGAAGTGTTACACTACCTTTGACCCTCCTTCAGCATGCCAGCAGGTGACAGGTGTCATGGCTTCTATAGGGCAGACTTCTTCTGACATTAGGAAAAGGTTACAGCGTCTAGAGAGTCTGAAAACATTATCTTTACAACATCTGTTTAAGGAGGCAGAGAAAGTGTACCATAAGAGAGGGACTGACAAGCCAGCACCAGGGCACATTGGGCTCGGGAGTCTGCAGATACCCCTAAGGTCCCCAAAAGACCCTCAATAGGATTATAAGACTTCTCATGAATGTAACACAACCTCTGCTCCAATCCAATCTCACAGGATCTGAGACTGCATTATTTAGGGAAGCAGAAAAACTGGCCTGACAATGGTCACAAGTCCCTCTGGTCTGTACCAGCACCTGGGCAACATTTTGCGCAGAGTCTGAGGACAGCCCCAAGGTCTTCACAGAATCATCCACGAGATCTTAAGACCTTTGGTGAGTGGAAATCAACTTCTGCTCCAATCCTATCACGCAGTACCTGAGACTGCATTAATTAGGGAAGCAGAGAAAGAGGTCTGACCAGGGTCACAAATCCCTTCCAGTCCAGGAGAGCACTGGGCACCTTGGGGGCAGAGTTGGTGGACAACCCAAAGGTCCCCACAGGACTCTCCATGGGATCTTAGTATCTCTAGTGAGTGGATCACAACATCTGCCTGGAGGAAAGTTCGAACACCAGATATCTGGGCACCTTCTCTTCAAGAGGAGATCATGCCTGCAGAGAGTACTCTGAACACTGAAACTCAGGAGAAAACAAGTCTCCCAGGTCTGCTGATAAAGGCTAACATAATCACTGAGGAACAAGATATAACCAGAGACAATTATAACAACTAACTCCAGAGATTACCAGATGATGGAAGGCAAACATAAGAATCTTACTAACAGAAACCAAGACCACTCACCATCATCAGAATTACAGCACTCCCACCTCACCCTGGCCTGGAAACGCCAAAACACTCGAAAAGGTAGTCCCATATTTAAAAGCATATCTCAGGTTGATGGTAGAGGACATCAAGAATGACTTTAATAACTCACTTAAAGAAATACAGGAGAACACTGCTAAATAGGTAGAAGACCTTATGAGGAAGCACAAAAAAACCCTTAAAGAATTGAAGGAAAACATGACCAAAGAGGTGATGGAATTGAATAAAACCATACAAAACCTAAAAAGTGAAGTAGACACAATAAAGAAACCCCAAAGTAAGGCAACACTGGAGATAGAATACCTAGGCAAGAAATCTGGAACTGTAGATGTGAGCATCAGCACCAGAATACAAGAGATGGAAGAGAGAATGTCCAGTGCAGAAGATTCCATAGAGAACATTGGAACAGCAATCAAATAAAATACATATTGCAAAAGATCCTATCTCAAACATCCAGGAAATCCAGGACACAATGTGAAGTCCAAACCTACGGGTAATCGGAGTTGATGAGAATGAAGATTTTCAACTTAAAGGGCCAGCAAATATCTTCAAAAAATTATAGAAGAAAACTTGTCAAACCTAAAGAAAGACATGCCCATGAACATAAAAGAAGCCTACAGAATTCCATATAGACTGCACCAGAAAATACATTCCTCCTGATACATAATAATCAGAAGAAGAAATGCACTAAATAGAGATATACTGTTAAAAGTAGTAAGGGAAAAAGGTCAGGTAACATATAAAGGCAGGGCTATCAGAATTAAACCATACTTTTCACCAGAGACTATGAAAGACAGAAGATCCTGGACAGATGTTATACAGACACTAAGAGAACACAAATGCCAGCCCAGGCTATTATACACAGCCAAACTCTCAATTACCATAGATGGAGAAATCAAATTATTTCATGAAAAAAATAAATTCACACATTAACTTTCCATGAATCCAGTCTTTCAAAGAACAATAACAGAAAAAAAAAATAACAATACAAGGACAGAAACCACACCCTAGAAAAAGCAAGAAAGTAATCCCTCAACAAACCAAAAAGAAGACAGCCACAAGAACAGAATGCAAACTCTAACAACAAAAATAATAGGAAGCAACAATTACTTTTCCTTAATATCTCTTAATATCAATGGATTCAGTTCGCCAATAAAAAGACATAGACTGACAGACTGGCTACAAAAACAGGACCCAATAGTCTACTGCTTACAGGAAACCCATATCAGGGAAAAAGACAGACACTATCTCAGAGTGAAAGGCTGGAAAATAATTTTCCAAGCAAATGGTCTGAAGAAATCAGCTGGAGTAACCATTTAAATATCGATTAAAATTGATTTTTAACCTAAAGTTTTCAAAAAAGACAAAGAAGGACACTTCATACTCATCAATGTTAAAATCTTCCAAGAGGAACTCTAAATTCTGAATATCTATGCTCCAAATGCAAGGGCAATCCAATTCATTAAAGAAAGCTCAACGCACACATTGCAGCTCACACAATAATAGTCGAAGGCTTCAACAAACCACTTTTATCAATGGGCATATCGTGGAAACAGTTACTAAACAGGGACACAGTGAAACTAACAGAAGTTATTAAACAAATGGACTTAATAGATATCTACAGAATGTTTTATCCTGAAACAAAATGATATAACTTTTTCTCAGCACATCATGGTACCTTCTACAAAATTGGCCATATAATTGGTCATAAAACAGGCCTCAACTGATAAAAAATATTGCAATTGTCCAAAGCATCCTATCAGACCACCAAGGACTTAGGATGATTGATCTTCAATAACAACATAAATAATGGAAAGCCAAAATTCACGTTGAAAATGAACAAAAGTCTTTTCAGTGATACCTTGGTCAAGGAAGGAATAAAGAAATTAAAGACATTTTAGAGTTTAATGAAAATAAAGCCACAATATACCCTAACTTATAAGAGTCAATGAAATCATTACTAAGAGGGAAACTCATAGATTTGAGTGCCTCCAAAAAGAAACCAGAGAGAGCACATACAAGCATCTTGAAAACACATGAAAAATCTCCAGAATAAAGAAAGCAAATTCACTCAAGAGGAGTAGATGGAAGGAAATAATCAATGTCAGTGGTGAAATTAACCAAGTGGAAACAAGAAGAACTCCTTAATTAATCAACCAAAGAGGATTTGGTTCTTTGAGAAAATCAAAAAGATAGATAAACACTTAGCTAGCATCCCTTAAGGCACAGAGACAGCATTCTAATTAACAAAATCAGAATTGAAAAGGGAGACATAAAAACGGATCCTGAAGAAAACCAAAACACCATCAGATCCTTCTACAACAGGCTATACTCAACACATCCAGATAACCTGGACAAAATGGACTAATTTCTAGACAGATATCAGGTACTAAAGTTAAAACAGGATCAAGTTAATGATCTAAACAGTCTCATGTGCCCTAAAGAAATAGAAGCAGGCATTAATAGTCTCCCAACCGAAAAAAAAAAAAAAAAAAAAAAAAGGAACAGATAGGTTTAATGTAGAGTTCTATCAGACCTTCAAAGAATATCTAATTCCAGGTCTGCACAAACAATTCCACAAAATAGCAGTAGAAGGTACTCTACCCAACTCATTCTATGAAGCCACAATTACTCTGATACCTAAACCACTGAAAGATCCAACAAAGATAAAGAACTTCAGAACATGGCCCTTATGAATAAAGAAACAAAAATACTCAGTAAAATTATCACTAATCATATCCAAGAACACATTAAAAATTTCATTCATCCTTACCAAGTCGGT
The DNA here is from genome assembly GCF_000001635.26 of Mus musculus. Lineage (NCBI taxonomy): Eukaryota > Metazoa > Chordata > Mammalia > Rodentia > Muridae > Mus > Mus musculus. The sequence continues at coordinate 47,971,110 of NC_000087.7, forward strand.
TTTATACCAGGTATACAGGGATGGTTTAATATATGGCAATCCATCAACATAATCCATTATATAAACAACCTCAAAGACAAAAAAACATGATCATCTCATTATATGCAAAGAAATCATTTAAGTATATCCAAAACCTATTCTTGATAAAAGTCTTGGAAGGATCACGAATTCAAGGCCCATACATAAACAGGATAAAAGTAGTTTACAGTAAACCAGTACCCAACATCAAATGAAATGGTATGAAGCTGGAAGCAATCTCACTAAAATCAGTGACTAGACAAGGGTGCCCACTTTCTCCCTACCTATTCAACATTGTTCTTTAAGTCCTAGACAGAGCAATTTGACAACAAAAGGAGACCAAGGGGATACAAATTGGAAAAGAAGAATTCAAAATATCACTTTTTGCAGATGATATGATAGCATATATAAGTGAACCTAAAAATTCAACCAGAGAAAACCTAAACTTGAAAAACAACGTCGGTGATTTAGCTGGGTATAAAATTAACCAAACATGTCAATGGCCTTTCCCTTCACAAAGAATAAACAGGCTGAGAATGAAATTAGAGAAACATCACCCTTCTCAATAGTCACAAATAATATAAAATAATTTGGCGTGATTCTAACAAAGGAAGTGAAAGGTCTGTTTGATAAGAATTTCAAGTCTCTGAAGAAACAAATTAAAGAAGATCTCAGAAGATGGAAAGAAAGTCCATTATCATGGATTGGCAGTATCAACATTGTAAAAATGGCCATCTTGCCAAAAGAAATCTACAGATTCAATAAAATCCCCATTAAAATTCCAACTCAATTCTTCAATGAATTAGTAAGGGCAATCTGCAAATACATTGGCAATAAACAAAACCTAGGACAGAAAAACTCTTCTCATGGATAAAAGAACCTCTGGTGCAATCACCATGCCTGACCCAAAGCTGTACTACAGAGCAATTGTGATAAAAACTGCATGGTACTGATATAGTGACACAGAAGTAGACCAATGAAATAGAATTGAAGACCCAGAAATGAACCAACACAGCTATTGTCCATTGATCTTCTACAAGGGAGCTAAAAGCATCCAGTGGAAAAAAAGACTGCATTTTCAACAAATGGTGCTGGCACAATTGGTGGATATCATGTAGAAGACTGTGAATCAATCCATTCCTATCTCCTTGTACTAAGGTCAAATGTAAGTGGATCAAGGAGCTCCACATAAAATCAGAGACGCTGAAACTTGTAGAGGAGCAAATGGGGAAAAGCCTCAAAGATATGAGAACAGGGGAAAGTTCCTGAATAGAAGACAAATGGCTTGTATTGGAAGATTTATAATTGACAAATGGGACCTCAAAAAGCTGCAAATCTTTTGTAAGGCAAAGACACCTTCAATAAGACAAAAAGGCCACTAACAGATTGTGAAAGGATCTTTCACTATCCTAAATCAGATAGGGGACTAATATCAAATATATATAAAGAACTCAAGAAGGAGGACTCCAGAAAATCAAATAACCCCATTAAAAAACGGGGCTCAGAGCTAAAGAAAGAATTCTCACTTGAGGAATACCAAATGGCTAAGAAGCACCTGAAACAATGTTCACCATCATTAATCAGCAGTGAAATATAAATCATAACAACCCAGAAATTCCATCTCACACCAGTAAGAATGGCTAAGATCAAATATTCAGATGACAGCAGATGCTGGCAAGGATGTGGAGAAAGCAGAAAACTCCTCCATTGTTGATGGAATTGAAAGCTTTTAAATCAACTCTGTAAATCAGTCTGGCGATTCTTCAGAAAATTGGACATTGTACTACCAGGGGATCCCACAATACAATTCTGGGCATATATCCAGAAGCTGTTCCAACTAGTAAGACACATTCTCCACTATGTTCATAGCAGCCTTATTTATAGTAGCCAGAAGCTGGAAAGAACCCAGATGCCCTCCATAGAAAATAATTACAAAATTGTGGTCCATTTACACAATGGAGTTCTACTACTAATAGTACAGCTATTAAAAAGAATAAGTTTATGAAATTTATAGGCAAATGGTTGGACCCGGAGAGCATCATCCTGAGTGAGGTAACTCAATCACAAAAGAATGCTAATGATATGTACTCATTAATAAGTGGATATTAGCCATGAAACCTAGAATACCTCCAAGATATAAGGTATAATTTGCCAAACACACGAAAGTCAAGAAGAACGAAGACCAAAGTGCGGACACTTTGCCCCTTCTTAGAATTGGAAACAAAACACAAATGGAAGGAGTTACAGAGACAAAGTTTGGAGCTTAGACAAAAGGATGGACCATCTAGAGATTGCTATATGCAGGGATCCATCCCCTAATCAGTCTCCAAACACTGACACCACTCCATACACTTGCTAGGTTTTGCTGAATTGACGCTGATATAGCTGTCTCTTATGAGATTATGCCAGGGCCTAGCAAACAAAGAAGTCGATGCTCACAGTAAACTATTGGATGGATCACAGATCCCCCAATGGAGGAGCTAGAGAAAATGTCCAAGCAGCTAAAGGGATCTGCAATGCTATTGGTGGAACAACATTATGAACTAACCAGTACCCCATACCTCTTGACTGTAGCTGCATATGTATCAAAAGATTGTCTAGTAGGCCATCACTGGAAAGAGCCCAATTGGGCATGCACACTAATTATGCCCCAGTACAGGGGATTGCCAGGGTCAAAAAGTGGTAATGAGTGGGTAGGAGTGTGGGGGAGGGGGAGGGTATGGGGGACTTTTGGGATAGTGTTAGAAATGTAAATGAGGAAAATACCTAATAAACTACATTAAAAATAGATTGAGACTGAAGAATAAAAAAGACAAAGAAAAAAGAGAGTGGCTGAGTAAAGAGAAAATAGACAAGATAGAAGCCTTGAAAAAAATGTAAGTAGGTTTGTGGTTGTATTCACAGGTGATAAAGAAGTTTATAGAAAAGGGAGACAAAGTAGGCAGAAAGAGTACCTGGGTAACACAGGGCTGAGAAGACCTAAGAACTCCAGAGGATCTCCACAACCTCTAGATAAGGACCGATGAACATACTATAAAGAAAAGGAACACTGGGCAAGAGACTGCCCCAAAAAAGAAACAAATACCAGACAGCTCAAGGTTTTTCCCCTAAAAGATGATGACTAGGACAGTCAGGGCTCAGACCCCTCCCCAAGCCTGGGGCAATCCTAACTGTGGAGGGGACACCCACAGATTTCATTATTGATACTAGAGCAGAGATTTCAGTCCTGAAAGAGCCACTGGAGAAATTGAAGGACAACAACAAAAACAACAAAGACAACAACAAAACACCACCAAAAAAAAAAAAAAACAAAAAAACAAAAAAAGAACAAAACAAAACAAAAAACGTAGTAATTGTGGCTACTGATCAGAAACCATACACTTGGACCACTGATAAGAAAGTTAATTTAAGAAGAAGCCAAGTAACTCATTCCTTCCTCAACATTCTTGGATGTCAACGCCATTGTTGGATAGAGACTTACTATCACATTAAAAGCCCAAATAAGCTTCTCTTTGGAAGAAAATTCAATCTCTTGATAAGCCCCTCTCTATATAATTTTAGTTTTAAAATTAGAAGTATATAGATTATATGAGCCTCAAGCCACATCGAGAAAAGTTCTAGAATGACCTTGTTAGAGAGATTATCTTCAAGCCTGGGCAGAGTTGGAAGGTATGGGAGAGGCAACATTGTCCCCCACATCATTGTGAAGCTGAAAACTGGTGTGACATCTATTGGGGTACAACAATACCCCATGAGCAGAGAGGCCCAAGAGGGCATCAGACCTCACATTCAAAGGCTCATAGAACTAGGTGTTTTGGTCCCTTGTCAATCTCCATGGAATACTCCATTACTACCAGTTAAAAATTCAGGCACTAATGTTTATCTCCAGTACAAGACTTAATAAAAGTAAACGAAAGAGTATGAAATATTCATCCTACTGTCCCTAACTCCTACAATCTACTTAGTTCTCTCCACCCTGACAGACATTGTTATATAGTCCTGCACCTGAAGGACACATTTTTCTGCCTAAAACTACATCCCATGAGTCAGGTAATCTTTGCTTTCAAGTGGAGAGACCCATTTTAGGGATAGGCTGGACAAACTAACTTTGAGACATTTACCTCAAAAATTCAAGAACTCTCCTACTCTCTTTTTTGAAGCCTTCCACTCGGACTTGGCACTGTTCAGGTCAGAAATCCCCCAAGTTTTTCTTCTTCATTATGTTTATGACCTGCTTCTTGCTGCCACCACCGAAAAATGGTGGAGATTGGGAACTGAAAATTACTGGCAGATTTGAGCGAGTTGGGATACCAGGCATCTGCTAAGAAAGCACAGAATTGCCAGACAGAAGTAACCTATTTGGGTTATGGTCTCAGGGAAAGGAAATGGTGGCTGACAGAAGCTTGGAAAAAGACTGTAACTCAAATCCCCATCCCAACAACCTTAAAGCAGGTGAGAGAATTTTTGGGAATGGCTGGGTTTTGTAGACTCTAGATTCCAAGCTTTGCCACTCTGGCAGCCACACTCTACCCCTTTACTAAAGAGGCTGGGACTTTCTCTTGGACCCCCATATACCAGTAGGCCTCTAAAGAGATTAAAAAAGGCCTTGCTTAGTGTACCAGCCCGAACCCTGCAAGACCTGACTAAGCCTGTCACTCTATATAGAGGAATGAGCAGGAAAAGAAAGTGGGGTTCTGATCTAAGCTCTGGAGCCATAAAAACAACCTGTGGAATACTGGTCAAAACAAAAAAAAAACAAAAAAACAAAAAAACAAAAAAACAAACAAATAAAAAACTAGACCCAGTATCCACTGGATGGCCATTTTGCTTAAAAGTTATCGATGCTTTGGCCGTACTTCTCAGAGAAGCTGATAAACTGACTCTAGGTCAAGGAATGATAGTGGTAGATCCGTGCCTTAGAAAGCATCAGTAGACCACCGCCTGATCACTGGATGACTAAATCTCACATGACCCATTATCAGAACCTCTTACTGACTGAGAGTGCAGTTTGTACCCACTGCTATCCTGAATTCTGCCACCTTGCTGTCAGAAGCTTACAAATCCCTACCAGAGCACCAGTGTATGGGCATCCTTGCAGAAGAAACAGGAACTAAGAAAGAACTCACTGATCAGCCATGGCCAGACTGCCCCAACTGGTGCAAGAATGATAGCAGGTTTTTGGTTAAAGGTAAGTAAAAGGCAGGGGCAGCACTGGGCAATGGAAAACAAACCATCCCCACCAGCACCTTGCCTAAAGGGACAATAATCCAGAGAGCAGATCTAATTGCACTCACACAAGCTTTGCAGCTGGCAAAAGAGAAATACAACAATATCTACACAGACAGCAGGTAAGTTATCACCACCACTCACATATGTGGGACAATCTACAGGCAACGGGCGCTACTCACTTCTGCTGGAAAAGATATTAATAATTAAAAAATTTTTTGAGCTTATTAGAAGCCAAAACTTGAAAATAAATTTAAAAAAACCACAAAACAAACAAAACAAAACAAAAACAAAACAAAAAACAAAATAAAACAAAACAAAACAACAACAAAAACAAATACAAAACAAACAAAACAAAACAACAACAACAAAAACGAAAAAAAAAACTAGCCACCATACATTGTTCTGGTCACCAGAAAGGACTTGATGCCAGAGGGAAAGGAAATCAGATGGCTTACCTGGCTGAAAAACAGGTGGCTCTACGAGAAAAATAAAGAACTTAAAGACCATTATAAACTCAAAGACACAGGCTTTAAATGAAATCAGAAGATCAGTAACTAATTGGCAAAGTACCTGAGATATGTGGGTACTCTCCTCAGGAAGTAGATAAGACCCAGGATGGTTGCTATTACCTGCCCACCAGAAAAGGGCAACAATATGTAGACAGTCTGCACAGGCTCACACATTTGGGAAATGAGAAGCTCAAAGAAACTGTTAAGAGCTCAAACTACTATGTTATAAAAATATTTGACATTGCTCAAGATAGTGCAAATAAATGCCAATCCTGGGTCCGCATCAATACCAGACACAACAAGAACACCCCTGGAAGGTGGCTAAGCTGTAATTGTCCAGAAGCATACTGAAAATTAGATTTTACTGAAGTAAAATAAGCCAAGTACAGTAATAAATATATATCAGTTTTTATAGACACTTTTTCAGGTTGAGTAAAGCCTTCCCCACTAAGAAAGAGACCTCCAATATCATGGCAAAGAAGATATTAGAGGAAATTTTTCCAAGATTCAGCATCCCTGAGGTACTTTCCTCAGACAATGGCCCCTCCTTTGTTACCAAAGTAAGTCAAGAGTTAGCCAGACAATTGTGGATCAATCAGAAGTTACATTGTGTTTATAGACCCCAGAGTTCAGGACAGGAAGAGCAGATGAATAGAACATTAAAAGAAACCTTGAATAAATTGGCTTTAGAGACTGAAGAAAAGACTGGACAACTCTCCTTCCCTTCACTTTGTTCCAAGTACAGAACACCCCAGGAAAATTTAAGCTTACACCCTTTGAAATTCACCATGGGAGACTGCCCCACTTAACAGAAGCAGGGAGAATGTGTGACCCTGATGTTTCTTTTTTCCCAACCCCTTCTAGCTCACTTGAAGGCCTTAGAACTGGTTTGAAAAGGACACCTGGAAATTGCTGGGAAAAAAAAAAGGAACGAACCAGGAACTGACCACAGTGCCACATAAAAGTCAAGTAGGGGATCCTGTCCTGGTCTGGCACTATTGTTCCAGGAACCTTGATCCCAGATCCCTCCAGCATGTGCCTGGTTACCCATCCTGACCATACAGAGGTCCACTAGCCTGGCCCTGCTCACACTCTGAAGACACTGCAGAGGAACCTCCTCCCTTCCTGCTACCACTGACTAGAGACTCTAGTCTCATTTGAGGGGCTTCTGAGGCTCTCAATGTTACAAATTCTAAAGATGCAAACTCATGTTGGCCTTATTGACAACTGGGCCAGAGGTTTAATTTTCCCACTTCTAAGATAAGAACTCTATACTAGAAGGAGTGGGGAATGTGTGACCCCAACTTAAAGTGTTTCTCCCAGGAAGGTAAAGCCTCTAGATGTTCCCCAAGCTTGTTTTCCCTGATCTCTGAAAATACAGCTAGAAAGAACCTCTTTTTCTCTATAGGCAACAAAAGGCTTTTTCTTTCTATACTTTACAACCAGAGATACCTCCCTTCCTGTGCCAAGGACAATAAGATAAAAATTCAGAAAGATTTCACTCCCTACTCCTGCCTTGTAAATTTCAGCAAGGACACCCAGAAGAAAAGAACTCTCTTTCTAACACCTCCCAACTCTTCCCAACTTCTCCCAACTCTCCTCCCAACTCCTCCCAATTCCTCAGCTAGCTGTTAAAAGCCCTCTACTGTCACTGCTCAGGGTCAATCTGCCCTGACCTGCATGGTGGAGGACTTCATCCTCAGCTTGCTGACAATAAAACCTCTTGCAGTTTGCATCAGGTGTGGTTTTCCTCTCGAGTTTCTGGGGTGCTGGCCAGCTCATCCTGGGACTTGAGCATAGGCCCAGCTTTGGGGTGACTTACACTAGCTTTCCACTATATTTCATGCTTTAGTCTTTTATTGTTCTTTCTTCTAAAAGATGAATTAGACAGTATGTTGGATATATCTGGAAGTATGTGTTTTTGGAGATATTTGCCTGATTTTTGAAGAGGCCAGAAGAGGGCATTACATCTCTATAGACACTATAGCATAGGGGAATAATTTTAGGTTTCACAGAAATCATAGTTTTCCTTAAAACACATACAGATGACTTTTCACCCAACATTTAGAAGTAATGTTTACCTGGAGATGTAGCTCAGTGGTAAAGCACCAAGTAAAAGTTATGAGTTTCATCTTCAGTTGTGGAAAAATCAAAACAAAACAAAACAAATAATAAAACAAAAAAAATTAAAAAAAGCAACCAAATAATCAAGCAAACAAAAAAAATTCAAACAACCAACCAAATTAAAAAAAAAACCCTAACAATCAAACTAAACACAGCAACAAGTCTCACAAATGAAATATGAGTGAAATATGAATCTGACAAGTTTGTTTACCCAATTAACTGTATAATGTAAACTGAGCAAGAAAACCAATTTTCTATTGTAAGGAAATAAGCAAAAACAGCATTAAACAATTTAGGAGCCTAAACTTAGGCATGATTAGAGCAATAGAAAAATAAAATTATAATGGTAGTGACTACAGTAGAACAAATCTCACAAGGGGTCTACAGAGATGGTTATTTTGATAAATTGCTTTCCTTGAAATTATATGGAATTAAGATGGGGGTCTAGAATCCACGTTAAAGTACATTCTCTAGGCCAGTGCTGAGTAGGTGGATACAGATGACTGGCTAGCCAGGCTAGTGGCGTTTGAGCTGCAGATTCATAGATATCCTGTCTCAACTTTTAAGTTGTTTCAGACAGTGGTGGCACATGCCTTAATACCTGCAATTTTGAGGAAAAAGGGAAATTTCTGAGTTTGTGGCCACCCTGGTATATAGGGTGAGTTCCAGGACAAACAGATCTATACAGAGAAACCCTGTCTCATAAAAAAAAAATAGTTGGAATTTAATTAAGGATAAAACAGTTGTCTATTTCTAACTTCCTTATGCACACATATACTGAAATGTATACACATCGTTTTTTGCTGAAACTCTTTTTACGATTTACACAATGTATTCAAATTATGGTGTTTTTATTTCTTTTCTAGAAATAGAAAATATTAAGAAAGTGTCATATTTTTATTATCTCCACTGTATAGTAAAATTAAACATCTATTGAGAGAAATGATCCAACATACTTTAAAACACACACAGGGCAGGGAATGAAAGATGACTTAGACATTAAGAGCACTTGTTGCTCTTGGACAGAACCAAGGTTTAGTTCCTAGGACCCACATAATGGCTCACAAGAATGTTTAATTCAAGATCCAGGGGATTTTGCCATCCTATTCTAGTTTCTAAGAGCACCAGACATGCATGTTGTATAAACACCAGACATGCAAAAATACAAACGTGCAAAAACATGTTTGGTAATAAATAAAACAATTTAGAATTACACATGACAGTCCCTTCAACTAAAACAAAGTAGGAGAGACTTCTTTGGTGTTTTTTTTGTTTGTCTGTTTTGTTTTGTTTTTTTTTCTTACTTTCAAGTTAGCACTGCAAACTTGAGAAATGGAAAAAACTCTTAGTAGTAGTGGAAGCTATAATACTACCTCCTTTTTGCTACTGTGATGACAGATGACTGATAAATCCACTCTCACCCTTTGTAGGAATGTGTAAACAGGGCCAATCTGCATCTGCAATGGGCTTGGCTAAGATTGTTTTCCTGCTGTCCAAACCCTGTTACTCAGTATGCTTTGTGGTGGCCAGGAAGCTGAGTTCCTGAGGAAGTAAAGTTCTTGAGGAAGCATGGTAGGGAGAAGTCTCTGTGGAGGGAGTCAGTGAACTGTTGAAAGATGGTTAATCCTGGTTCAGCTGGGGGTCCCAGTGGGATGATGGTGGAGGGATGGAGGTGTCACTAAAGGAGAAAGGAGAGCATGTGACCCTCATTGGACTCCTGTGGTTAATGCTTTGGGTTCACAATACACTTTACCCAAGAAAAACAGAGAACTTTTTCTGCTATGGGCAGGAGATTGAACAGATTATCACCTAGCAGAAAGCAGGAAGGCTAGGGAATTGTAGACCCTACAAGTATTCTTGTGGCCTGGGTATGTGAGTTATGAGTAAACTGGGGGTCAGTTAGTGGGGGAAACAGAATAGATCCTTTTCTGTACTGCTGCTGCCAGCCAGGAATTCATTAAAAACAAACTGAAGACCAGTCCTCATTTTCTTTTACCTGGTTTTGAAAGGCCAGATTTTCAAAATTTGCATATAAAGGCCCCAAATTGATTCCAAATCCAGAGGCTCCTCTCAACCTCCAAAGAGCTGGTACTTCAGACATAATTCAGGGAAGGCTGTGTTTATGTACGTGTTGTTTTGATATAGGAAGGTAAGCTCTAACTCTATATCTCAGTATTATCTCAAAGCATATGTGCAGTTTGGACTGGCCTTGAAAATGAAGTACTCAGCCTGACAAATTTACTGGGGCCTAAGGAAAACATGTCTTCTATATTTTTTATACTTAAATTTTATTTTTTATTTATTTATTATTTATTGTTGAAGATTGAATCCAGAGCTTCTTTGTGTAGCATTAATATATAAGTCCAGTCAGGCGAAAAGTATTTCATTAATAATTGCAAAAAAAAAAAATTGTTTATATATCTTGTTGTATTACCAACCAAGAACAGAATCTCCAGTAACTAATGATAATTAGAATGCAAATTCTGAAGAAGTAATTGGAGATACACTGTAATATGTTCAAACTTATTATTTCCTTCTTAGTGTATTTCAATCAAAGTATAATTGATTGTATAGCAAGTAATCTGCATTAATATTTTGCATATGATGTATATTCCAAACAATAATTATGTATGATTAATCTTTAATTTTAATGGATTTCTTGGAGGGTATAGTGGTGTGGGTCAAATTCTCATTGTCATGCCTGTAGGTCAAAAGCTGAGCCATCAAACTCTAACATCTGCATTCTTACTTTTTAAAACTTTAATTTCTTTATAGATTTCCAGTACAAAATCTTCTGGGAAAATTTGAAGGTCCATTTATATATATAATTTTTTTTAAACTATATAGTATTAGCATAATTTCTATATTAGGAAATAATAGTTAATATACTGTATGACATCTTAGTGAATTATTCTTTTTATACGTAGTATTTTTAAACTATTTTTATATTTATTTATGTATCTATTTATTTATTTATTTGTTTATTTTTAGTAGATATTATCTTTCTTTACATTTCAAATATTAGTCCTTTCTTTGTTTCGCCACAGATAATCCCTATTCCATTTTCCCTCTCTGTGTTTCTATGAGGGTCTTCCTCCATCCACCCATTTTACCCTCCCCACCCTGGTACATGCCTACACTGGGGAATCAAGCCTTCACAGGACCAAGAACCTCTCCTCCCACTGATGTCTGACAAGGTCATACTCTGCTATATATGCACCTGGAACCATGGGTTGGTGCTTAGTCCCTGGGTGCTCTGGACAGTCTGGTTGGTTCATATTGTTGTTCTTCCTATAAGGTTGCAAACCCATTCAGCTCCTTCAGTTCTTCCTATAACTCATCTACTGGGGACCCCATGATCAGTCTGATAGTTGTCTGTGAGCATCAACCTCTTTTCTTGCCAAGAAATGGCTGAGCTTCTCAGGAGAGCAAGCACGTGTTGGTATCCACAATAGTGACTGGGTTTGGTGTCTGTATATGGGATGGATCCACAGGTTGGGCAAACAATGGATAGTTATTCCTTCAGTCTCGGCTCTGCATTTTGTCACCATATTTTTTCCAAGGAGTATTTTGTTCCCCACTCTAAGAGGGATTGAAACACCCACACTCTCATCTTCCTTCTGCTTGACTTCATGTGGTCTGTGAATTACATTTTGGATATTCTGAATTTTTAGAATAATATCCCTTTATCAGTGAGTGTGTACCATGTTTGTAATTTTGGGATTGTGTTACCTCACACAGGATGATATATATTATATCCTTCCATTTGCCTGTGTATTTAATGAAGTCATTGTCTTTGTATCATTAGCATATAATTTTATCTCTATTGCTCTATTCTACAGCTTGAGGTCAAGGATGATTCCCCCTGAAGTTCTTTTATTGTTGAGAATAGTTTTTCCGTATCCTGGATTTTTTTTTTATTCCAGATGATTTGGTAAATTGTTCTTTCTATCTTTATGAATAATTGAGTTTTAATTTTGATTGTGATTTCACTGAATCTATAGATTGCTTTTGGCAAGATGACCATTTTAACTGAATTAATCGTGCCAACCTATGTGCATGCGAGGTCTTTCCATCTTCTGAGATTTTCAATTTCTTTCTTCAGAGACTTGAAGTTCTTGTCACACAGATCTTTCACTTGCTTGGTGCGAGTAACAGAAAGGTATTTTCTACTTTAAGTAAATGTTAATGAGATTTTAAAATTTGATTTACATTTGTTGTGGAAATTCAGAAGTTTTGCACAGAGTTTTAGAAATGTACTTTATGGTTTATTATGTTTAACAGTATGGAAAAGAATCAGTTACATATGCAGGCAATTTGTATATTTTAATTGAATTATGATTTACAATAAGTCTTAACTGAGTCAATATAAAAAAAAATTAGACCTTCTATTTGGTAGAACAGAATAAAACCCTACTTTGAAATACAATTAATTTTCTAAACAAGATTATCTATCTATCTATCTATCTATATTTCTATCTATCTATCTATCTATCTATCTATCTATCTATCTATCTATCTATCTGTCTGTAAACTTTAATTTTGAAAATCTATCAGAACAATGTATGTCAGTTATAATAAGTATATAATATCCCTAACATAATACTGAATAATATATAGATAAAGCAAGACATCAAACTTTAGCCCTTAGAGATGCCCAGACAAAGATAGCTGATAATAAATAACTCTGAAAAGATAGTTAATAAAATTTATATTTGTCCACTTTGGTGAAGTAAAACCCCTCTGCACAGATATTTCTTTCATGATATAGAATAGAGGTCATAACTGTCACAGGAACAGATTTATATAGTTTGTCAAAGAATTCTTTACATGATTACAAACGAGGTCGAATATACATGACATAGTCTTTAGTTGAATTGAACTTTTATAAAGAGAAATTTGTCAAAAAATAGTATTTATTCTATGGTTGCTTTAAAAAAATAGAATGGTTTGCATGGAACAAGTTAGTATTGGAAGGATTGGACATTCCAAGCTATCCTTGGTTACATACTAAGTTGGGGCCAGCCTAGGCTATATGACAACCTGTCTGAAAATAGGAAATTACTGGAAACAGTAGTTTATCTTTATGAATCCTGTACTATGGAGACTGAATCATGAGCAATATCAGAAGTACAAGGACTATCAGTACCAGAAAGTATAAAAAGAATTTCTCCAAACAAAAATAATTTAAGAGTTATACTTAGGGGCTAGATTCGGTTGCAAGGAAATAAAAGCACTTTGAGTTTAGAGTGGTCAGTAATGAGGAGTGAGTATTGCTCTTGCACAGGACTCATGTTGGGTAGCTCACAGTCACTTTTAGCTTGAGCTTCAGGAGGCCTTTGGCACATGTGGGCATGTGCATTGACTTACATACATATATACGTACCAACACACACACACACACACACACACACACACACACACACACACACACACACACACACACACAAACTTAAATAATAGGGAAAAATACTTTGCTTTATCTATCAGTTTATAGGAAGTTTGAGTTGAATGTACTTAAAAGAGGTGCCTCATAACCAAAGTATGAAATCTGCTAGTCTTCCACAAATTAGGTGACTCAGAGCCACTAGCCAAATGAATTACACCCTATAAAATCAAATAACCCCATTAAAAAATGGGGCTCAGAACTGAACAATGATTTCTCACCCGAGGAATAACAAATGGCAGAGAAGCACCTGAAAAAATGTTTAACATCCTTAATCATCAGGGAAATGCATATCAAAACAACCCTGAGATTCTACCTCACACACGTCAGAATGGTTAAGATGAAAAATTCAGGTGACAGCAGATGCTGGCGCTGATGTGGAGAAAGAGGAACACTCCTCCTTTATTGGTGGGATTGCAGGCTTATACAACTACTCTGGAAATCAGTCTGGTGGTTCCTCAGAAAATTGGACATAGTACTACCAGAAGATCCAGCAATACCTCTTCTGGACATATATCCAGAAGATGCCCCAACAGGTAAGAAGGACACAAGTTCCACTATGTTCATAGCAGCCTTATTTATAATAGCCAGAAGCTGGAAAGAACCCAGATGCCCCTCAACAGAGGAATGGATACAGAAAATGTGGTACATTTACACAATGGAGTACTACTCAGCTATTAAAAAGAATGAATTTATGAAATTCCTAGCCAAATGGATGGACCTTGAGCACATCATCCTGAGTGAGGTAACCCAATCACAAAAGATCGCTCACGGTATGTACTCAGTGATAAGTGGATATTAGCCCAGAACCTTAGGATACCCGATATAAGATATAATTTGCTAAAAACATTAAACTCAAGAGAACGAAGACCAAAGTGTGGACGCTTTGCCCCTTCTTAGAATAGGAAACGAAACACCCATGGAAGGAGTTACAGAGACAAAATTTGGAAGTGTGAAGAAAGGATGGACCATCTAGTGATTGCCATATCCAGAGATCCATCCCATGATCAGCTTCCAAATGCTGACACCATTGCATACACTAGCAAGATTTTGCTGAAAGGACCCAGATATAGCTGTCTCTTGTGAGAATATGCCAGGGCCTAGCAAACACAGAAGTAGATGCTCACAGTCAGCTGTTGAATGGACCACAGGGCCCCCAATGGAGGAACTAGAGAAATCAACCCAGGAACTAAGGGAACTGCAACCCTATAATTGTAACAACAATATGAACTAAGCAGTACCCCGGAATTCTTGTCTCAAGCTGCATATGTATCAAAAGATGGCCTAGTCGTTCATCACTGCAAAGAGAGGCCCATTGGATTTGAAACTTTACATGCCCCAATCCAGGGGAACGCCAGGGCCAAAAAGGGGGTTGTTGGGTAGGGGAGTGGGGATGGGTGTGTATGGGGGACTTTGGTATAACATTAGAAATGTAAATGAGCTTAATACCTAATAAATGAAAAAAAAATAAATTACACCCTAGACATGTACTGCCATGAGGTCCACTGGATAACTGTGGATAGAATTCGATGGTAGAGCTATTGGATTATGTAAGTGGAGGCTTAAATAAAACTGAGAGAGTCACAGTCTCATGTGATATAAGCTGGCTTTTGTTTGTGTGTTGGTATTATATATTATTATAATCCTTACTTGCTTTCGATACATATTTCATATAGTTCAGACTGCCCTTTATCTCACTTAATAGCTCAATATGACTATGAAACACTGATCCTCCTGCTTTCATTTTCCAGAACAGCTAGGATTAAAGAGATGTACCAGCATGCCCTACTTGATGCAGTTTTAGAGATAAAACACAAGGCTTCATGCATGAGAATAAAGTACTCTACCAAATCTACTTCGGCAGCTGCAAGCCTTCCTGTTAAGGATAAGTCCA
The DNA here is from genome assembly GCF_000001635.26 of Mus musculus. Lineage (NCBI taxonomy): Eukaryota > Metazoa > Chordata > Mammalia > Rodentia > Muridae > Mus > Mus musculus. The sequence continues at coordinate 47,986,330 of NC_000087.7, forward strand.
AGACAACATTTCTCACACTTAATACATCATGCCTATGGTTGTATTCATTAAAGTCCTCCGCTGTCTAATTCAATATCAACTTCACATAAGCCAGAGCCATTTGAGAATATTGAATTTCAATTGAGAAAATAACCCCACCAAACTTTTGCCTGGAAAAGGCTTTGTTGAATTTTATTAATGATTGCTATGGAAGGATATCCCAGTTGGCAGTATCAGCTCTGGACTGATGGTACTGGATGCTATAAAAAAAAAGTAGGATGATCAAAACATGGGGAATATGCCAGTATGGAATTTTCCTACATATCCTCTACTTCAGGTCTTACCTGTTCCAAATTCCAGTCTAAGGTTTCTGGTGTGAATTTCATGTATGATGAATTACAAACTGAATTATGAACCAAACCATTTTCTCTCCCAGTTGATGTTGTTCATGATGTCTTATCACCTAAATACAATCCCTAACTAAGGCAAGTTAGTATGCCAATGTACCTCATATGGAATACCAAGTACTGAATGTTCACGGTGGGCCAGATAGAGCATAGAAATAATGAACTTCACTGGTCATGATAATGCATACCTACTATCTATGTACGTGAAAGACAGGAGGATGAGTGTAAGTTCAATGCAATGCTGAGCTACATAGGGAGGTTCTGAGTCCAAAACAAAACAAAACAAAAACAAAAACAATATCAAAAACAAAGAAACACAAAATGGGAGATTAATGAGTTGCTAAACAAATAAAGCACTTGCTAAGCAATTGTGATGGCCTTCATTCCATTCTCAGAACATACATGAATGTAAAGAGGGAACTGCATTCAGCAAAGTGATGCTCTGACTTCCACATGTGCTCTAAATCAGATATGCTACCACATAGTAATAATAGTAGTAGTAGTAGTAATAATAATAATTAATAATAATAATAATAATAATAGTAGTAGTAGCAGTAGTAGTAGTAGCAATAATAATAATAATAATAATAATAATAATAATAATAAATGTGTTTTAAAAATGAAAAGAAAATTTATTCAGTCATATTATATTAGGCTTATAAAAAAAACTAGCACTGAGGAAGAGAAAATGGAGTAGTATTGAAAGATTGAGGCAAGCATGAACTGCATTAAGAAGGTTAGCACCTTATAACTTTCTGTAGGTATCCTGGCCAAAACAAGGTAAATGAAAGTTTATTTTACACACAAATTCAGACTATAATCCATCACTGTTGGGGCATCAGTGCAACAGGAAGTAGCAGAAACTTGACACAAGTCAAGAGTAGAGATCAAGGAATTGATGTTTGTATGGTTACTAGAGCTTAATTTGCTTTCTTTATTCTCATACACTCCAGAATCCCCATCGTACATAATGGTGCCACAACAAGGGAAGTTCTCGTAGAAATTAAAAGTAATCAAGATGCAGGCCCACAACCATGCTCACAGACTAAGTTGTATAGACAATCCTTCATTCAGATTTCCCTCCCAGGCAATTCTATATTGTGTTAAGTATATAACATTAACCATCACAGCTTCATTCATTTTTAACCTGTCACATAGACACATCACATTATGTTTTAGACATAACCTACAAACACTTATTTCCAAAGTTCTCGGTGTGTTTAGTAATGCAAAATACAGTTCAAATTTAAAAGTCCTCATAGTCTTTAAAAACTTTACCACATCAAAAAATGTATTGTTATATCTTGTAGAAAATTATTTTATTGTTATGCATAATAGAATAATGTAAAAATTCTTATCACAAAATAAAAATAAGTGATGATTATACAAAAAGCCAAAATCAAGCAGAGAAAGGAAATCCTCCATTTCTGGGGCTTTCCATGGAGAAATCAGATTTGGTGTCCCAATTCCTCTACATATGCTATCTTCAGCACACACAGATTTTCTCAGCATTTAAACTGATTCCATTTCTCACCTCCAGATGTCCTTGTCCAGACATTAGATCATGTCCCATCATCCTGGCCTTTCTAATACTCTGGAATCTCTACAGTAGATTAAACTTACTTCATGCAACAGCCTCTTGGGGCTTCTTTGCCAGGATTCAAACTCTGTCACACAGCTCTTGGCCTCAGCTGTTCTTAAAGACTCTCTTAGTATTGCATCTTTCATATATTAAATTTAGAAAAATGTAGACATTGCCACTAAATTTCATGACTGGCCCAAGAGGTAACCTAGTTTCACTGGACAATAGCTTTAACATCATATCTACAGTTAATGTATCTGAAAAGTTTGACCATGTTTCATCAACACTAGTATCATTGGCGATTATAAAACATACAGAGTTCCCAAAGTTTTTAATGATTCCCAATTTTAAGGTATGTTAATTTTAGTTTTAAACAAATTCAACATATATATTTTTGATATGAACTTCATTGTACAAAGTTCCATTTCAAGGACTTGTGACTTTGTGATTAAAAATATGAACATAAGATGTTAAAAAACATAAAATGTATGCACAATGAAATGTTTTGTCCACAGACATCCACATTCTCTCAATATGGCTTACATTTTCTAGCCTCCATTCTCCATTTAATGTTGCCTTAACTCAAGGGGATTAATGATAAACACCTTCTTTCTAAAAATATTTTTTTTCCAAATTCAATAATATAAAATTAAATAAAATAAAATAAAAGCAAATTCAGTTTAAAAGAATTCATTTCTGTTTGCTGGAAAACTCAAGTTGATCGTGCTGTGCTTTAAACTATTTCGAGTATTTGATATGCTCTCTACTTTATAGAGCTTGACTCACATCTTAAGTGTACCCTGAGAAGATAAGATGTTCTGGTAAATAATTTTATAATATTCAGTCAAGTTCTTACAAATCCAAAGTAACCAAAATATCTTTAAAAATCTCTAACCCTTGAAAAAACATATTATCTTGCAGATTTTATAGTATATACACCTGTACTGGCTAGTTTTATGTCAACTTGACACAGCTGGGGTCATCACAGAGAAAGTAGCTTCAGTTGAGGAAATGCCTCCATGAGATCCAACTCTAAGGCATGTTCTCAATTAATGAACAAGGTGGAAAGGCCCTTTGTGGGTGGGACCATCTCTGGGCTGGTAGTCTTTGGTTCTATAAGAGAGCAGGCTGAGCAATTCAGGGGAAGCAAGACAGTAAAGAACATCCCTCCATGGCCTCTGCATCAGCTCCTGCTTCCTGACCTGTTTGAGTTCCAGACCTGACCTCCTTGGTCATGTAAGCCAATAAATGCCTCTTTCCTCCCCAAATTGCTTCGTGGTCATGATGTTCTGTCCAGGAATAAAAACCCTGACTAAGACAACACCCTATCCTGTTACATATATTATGCTATTTTTGTCTAAGCCCAGATTATAGAGATAATTATGTCTGACAGAAAATTAAGCTCATTAATTTGAACAAAGAGTTTAAATAACAGAATTTACTGTACTTTTGGAGGGATAACATGGTGAGTCAAAAAATGAGATGAACTGCCTGTTGCTGCTCTAAGAACTTAAGAGGTTTTTTTTGCAATGATGATTTGTGGGAATTTAAAAAGGTATACATAACTACATGTGTATTGTGTGTGTGAGAGAGAGAGATTAGGATAAAGTAATTTGGATTATTATTATTAACAATTTTTCATACAATATATTTTGAACATGTGTCCCATCCCTGAATACCTCCCAGATTTTTTCCAACCATCATACCCACCCAATTTAATGCTCTTTCTCTTTCTTTCTCTCTCTTTTTCTTTCTCTCTCTAAATGAAAAAAGCAAAAAAGCCTGAATCAACAAAAAAAATCATGAAATCAAAAATACTCAGAAAATCACACATACACACACACACACACACACACACAAAACACACACACACACACACACAGAGAGAGAGAGAGAGAGAGAGAGAGAGAAAGATAGATAGAGAGAGAGAGAGAGAGAGAGAGAAAGCCAAAACAAACAACATCAAAGAAGTCCACAAAAAAAACATGTGTTGGTCAACTCTCTGTAGGTATTAGTCAACTATGGAATGTGGTTGATATGCACAGCAATATTCCATCAGAAAAAAAAATGTTCTTCCATATGCCTGCGGGTCTCAATTTAGAACAGAGTCTATGTCCATTTTCCCATCAAATTGTTGGGATCTCATCTATCTTGAACTTGTGCTACCACAGTCTTGTGAATTCTTATGTTCAACACCATTTTGTCTGGAAGAGAATGAAGAGGAAACCATATTTTTATGAAACTTAATAAATAAGTTTTCTCCACTTAAGAATAAGAACAAATTTGTTGTTAGAGTTATAACATCTCTTTTTTCTAAGAGACCATCTCATTACAGATATGTGTTCATTCCAACTATGAAATAACTAATATAATAATGTAAACATTTAGTTATCTTCCAATATTGGTAAATAGTTACAATTCAACTGATTTGGTAAATCAATTCAAAACTGACATTACCAATATGAAAATTAAATAACTCTTTATTAAAATTACTAAATTATAAAAATAAGTATGATTGCTATCAGAAAATATTGCCTTAATAAAATTAAGCATAAGTGAAGTAACAATTATACTTACTATAGATTCTGTATCTCATATACATCAATACTATTTTAAGATATTATAGTCTTTATTTTATGCCTCTGGGATTAGATCACATGCTGAATTTCAGAGCCTGAAATAATAATTAGAGATGGTAGATGACTGGAAGGAAACTGGATTTGATTTTTATACTGAGTGTTTTTATAATACTAATATTTAAATCCATTGGTTACTACACTAAAGCTTTTTGAATCACTTTTTTTCAAATTTTAAAATCTTATGCTACCTCTTACACTACATAGCAAGGCATTATTCAACAGAAGCTTACTTTGTTAAATTGTTATTTGTGAATGACAATGATGTGTAAGAATATTAAAATCATCAATATACTCACCAAATAACTACAATGTTTTTAATATGTTGAAGGAATTTTTATATTCTGCATCTGGTAGAAAAATATCTTAATGTTCATTAGACACAGCCCTGGAAGGAATTAGGGTAATTTTTTTTTCTTTTAGCTTAGAGATGAGTGAGTCCTTCAGTAACATTTAGAATTTCTTTTTACCATGAGCATTCTTGAATCTCGACTGTCCTGACCCATGAAACAATTGAACAGGATTTGAAAAACCACCTAAGGAGAGAATGGGGAACAAGAAATACAAAGAATGGACAGCAAGACAAAAAAAATAAAATATAACAACAAAAAAAAACCTGATCAAGCTGACAAATTTTGTTTTTCCCAGGCAGGTTTTATACCCATAGAAACAGGAAATGTGGAGTGAAAATGATGCGAAATCACTTTGTTTCTGGGGGAATGCACCTGTTCCCCAAAGCAGGATATTGACTAGGTAAAAAAAGTTCAGCAGGAGGAACAGAACAGAGTGGGTTGCTAAGTACCTGTCCACAATATCTATAGCTATTTGTTCTTAACTGGGACTAGTACTTTCCTACAGAGGCCTCAACTTTTCCCACAGAAATCTCAACTAAGATAGGACTTTTCCACTAAGGCCAAAACTTTGTTAGTAAGGACTTCTGGCTGTCAAGGCAGTTAACTTTACCCACAGTCAGTCCAAACACTTGACTATAAATACTGCACCTAGAAATTAAAAATAATATTTGTTTGCATGAGATGCAAGCATGAACATGTTTTGATTGGATTAACAACTTTTGGATTAGAATGGCTAGAAGATAAATACAAAAAGACAAATTAAAATTAAGTTAACTATTGGGTAAATAAACCTAATTAATATGCTTTATTGGCAAAACCAGAAAATAATATAGAGAAAACCATCAAAGTTTCAACAACATTAAGGTCAATGAAGCTATGAAACAAAAACCTTTTTAAAAGTAGGGATGTGAAAATTTTAATTTCTCATTTGTTTAGTGTTGCATGAGACTGTAGAAAAAATAGTGACAATGGGATAGAAGTCAACATTAAATTCAGAGTCACACAAAACATTAAAATAGACAGCATTTGATAAATAAAAGTGTAATTTTACAACTTAGTGAAATATTTATTTATAAAATATTATTTGAAATCATGTGACAATGAGCAGTCTAAAGCCCACACTAAAATGTTAGCTTATCTTTGGAGTTATAAATAGTATGCCAAAATTGGAATGTCTTCCTTTGAGACACGGATGCATTTGATGAAATCATATTCTCTCTAAAATTTTCATAACATCAACACTGCTGACAAGTATGAAGAAAGTAATGACTTGACTAGCTATTGATGTTGCAGTAAGTTTGTATTTTATTTTAATTTATTTACATTCCAAATATCCCACCTCCTGATCCCACTTCCTACAGTTCTTCAACCCATTCTTCTTCCCCATTTCCTCTGAGAGGGTGTTGCACAAGCCATCCACCCCATCTCACCTCAACATATCCCACACCAGCATCCATGATGCATCAAGTCTCTCCAGGATTCAGTCTATCGTTTCCCACTGGCCTGGAAAAAGCAGTACTCTGCTACATATGTGCCAGATGCCATAGACTAGCCCAAGTATGCTCTTTGGCTGGTGACTTACTCTCTCAGATCTTCCTGGGAGTTTGGGTTAATTGACACTATTGGTAATCCTATGGGGTTGTCATCTTCTTCAGTTCTTTCAAACTTTTCTCTAACTCTTCTGTATGCGTCCAATGATTAACTGTAATTATCTGCATGTGTCTCAGTCAGTTGTTGTTAGAGACACTAGGGGCCCTGCCTATTAACTGGAGGTGGTCTTTCCAGGTTCCATCTCCCCACTGTTGGGCAGTTCAGCTAAGATCACCAACTAGTTCCGGGAGCCTCTCACATCCCAGCTCTCTGGGACTTTCTAGAGTTCCTAAGAACTACCCACCACCAGATTACATGTCTTGTACATGGATCAGACCCCCTGAAACTGGAATCATGGATGATTTCAACTAACAAAGAATGTGTAGAAAAATAAATGTTTTCTCTGGAAGAGTACTGGCTATCACTCCTAATCACTGAGCAATCTCTCCAATTCAAGAATAGTATTTCTTTAAGACAAGATGTCTTTTCTAGAAGTTCTTATATTGGAATTTATAGATAAAATCTTTTGTAACATGTTATTAATTGTCTGAGAATATGTTTCCCATCTGTACCTTAAATACTAGCTTAATTTAAAATGTTAACTGTCATAAAACAACATTAATAACTATTTTTCATTTCATTTTTCATGCATGTTATTGAAGACTAAATAAATAGTCTAATGTTATGCTGGGCATGGTTGTGCACGCCTTTATTCACAGCATATGGGAGGCAGAGACAGGTGGATTTCTGAGTTCGAGGCCAGCCTGGTCTACAAAGTGAGTTCCAGGACAGCCAGGACTATAGAGTGAAACTCTGTCTCACAAAACCAAAATAAATAAATAAATAAATAAATAAATAAATAAATAAATAAATAAATAAATAAATAAATAAATAAATAAATAAATGAATAAAAATTAAAAAAAATAAAAAAGAAGTCTGATTTTATTGTGTGAATTGATGCATTTAAAATTGATGCAAAATATAACATATGATTATTCCCACAATGAAGATAACCATAAGATATCTTATGTGATAAAATGTTTTAGCAGTGAACTATATTTTAACAGAGAGATCATTGAGAAGCCCTTAACTTGTGTCTTTTTTTATCCGAAATAGGGTGTATTATGTGTATGTATGATGGTATATATGTATGTATGCATTGTATGTGTGTGTCTTTCTGTGAGTGTATTTGAACTTTGTGAGGGTGCAAAGAGAAAGCGTTATGAACCAAGCAGTCCAGGAAGGTTGGGGTGGGGTGTCTCCTCTGGAGTTATACATCCCAGGATTTGGCTATATTTGAAGCCAGCAAACTCTAACAATAGTCTTGCTAATATCCCCTTGTAAATTTGAATCATATCTCTACACCCATTGCCCAAATTGTTGCTGTATGAACAATATGGATGCTGTAAATTCAAACTCTGCCCTTGTGATTCATTAAAAATTTCAGTTAACTACTAAGACATCTCTTTAAATACTCTTTTGTGAACACAGACAAATAATAAAATTCTTCTAGTTTTAGAGCTTTATGATAGCTATGAATTTCAACAAGATATCATAAGGATCTATTAATGATTAGAGGTTTAGCAAAGGTAAGTGCTTGATCATGGACCATTTTCCCCTTTGGTTAATGCCTCACATGTTGAATTATACCATATCAGAATTTACATGAATATTTGTCTTAAGCATTACACAGAATAAGAAAATAAACAGAGTAGGAAAGTGAATGGAAGATAGTTTTGACATTACTAATTATTTTACAAAATTATTTTTAAGATGGAATTTAAAATGAGAGATAGTAATGGTTAGTGAAGTTGTTAAAAAAATGAAATTTTTGTGGAGAAAATAATTTTCTACACGAGATCTTTAGACTAGTCTGTTCCAATAGGGGAAAATAACTGGTATTGGTAAGACATAATTTTTATTTGCAGTATTCAGTAGGCTAATGCAGAAAAATCATACTTTCCAAGGAAATTTGAGCTATGTAGTGAGAGCATATGGCTTAATAAGTGTACTATTAATACAAGATACCATCACCAGGAAAATATTGTAAAATGAAACCATTTAATCATGACTTGCTTACAGTTTCAGAGATTTAGTTCATTCTTACTGTGGTGGGAGTGCAGTAGCATGTAGACAGACATGTTAATTGAGCAGTAGCGAGAGAATCTTCAGGTAGAAAGAAGAGAGAAACTCTGGTCTTGTAATGAACATTTTGAAATATCAAAATAATATCCAGTGTCAATACTTCCAAAAATGTTATACCCATTTCAACAAGGTCATACTTATTCCAACAAGGCCATACCTGCTTACTCTTTCAATAATGTTACTCAGTACTTATTCAAATATATGAACGTTATGGGGGCCATTCTTATTCACACTGTTTCTAAATACTTTTTTTTTAATTGGACACTTTACTTATTTGCATTTCAAATGTCATCTCCATTCCATTTTTTCCACCTAGAACCCCTATATCCCATCTCCCTTTACCCTGATTCTATGAGGGTGATCCCCCAACCACCTACCCACTCCTGCCTCACCACTGGCATTAGGCATAGAGTGTGGAATAACCACAATACAACTCAGGAACTACATGAACTTCAGGAGGAAGTAAGACCAAAGAGTGGATGCTTCCATCCTAATTAAAACGGGGAACAAAATAATCAAGGGACGTAGATGATGGGAGGGAATTGTGAAGAAGAGAAAAGGGGGATCAGAAATAGAGGGGAAGAATCAGGTATGGGAGAAGACAGGAGAGTTGTTCAGAGGGTCAGGACATTGAACAGGGGTGTATAGCAACTGGGGGATGAGGAACTGGTGGTAAAAAACAGAAAGTCCCAGATGCCAACAAAGCAAGAGCTTCCCAGGACTCCAGAAGGATGGCATTAGCTAAAATACTCCCACAAAGGGAACGGGAAAACCTGTCGAGACTAAATATATTTTTTAAAGAGAGATAATAAAGTATTCTCTCCCTTCCTCTTTCTCTGTTTCTGTCTGTCTGTCTCTGTCTCTGTCTCTATCTCTCTCTCTGTCTCTCCCTCTCCTTTCCTTCATCTCTCTCTCCATCCCTCCCCCTCGGTTGTGTGGTGTGGTATGGTGGTGGTGGTGGTGGTGGAGATGGTGTGTGTGTGTGTGTGTGTGTGTGTGTGTTTGTGTGTGTGTGCATGTGAACACACACATGCCTGTGAAGAAATGCCATTGTGTGCATGTATAGGTCAGATGACATCAGAAGTCACTTTTATTTCTCTACAATATAGGACATAAGAGTCAAACTCAGGCTGTCAGGGTTGGCAGGAAACACTTCACCAGTTGAACCGTCTCTACTGCCCATAACATAAAGGTCTATATCTAGTTTTGTTTAGCCTATGTATAGTTTAGCTGACTATGGATTTACTTTCTTGGTGTATCGTGGCATAAAGACATTCTTCATATTTCTTTATACTTTATACTTTAGCAAGTAGTATAGTAGTGATGTTACTTTCAGAAATGTACTATGGTTATTTAAAATATTACTATTAAAGAAAAAAATAGATAAATGGTATATGAGAACTCTATCCTGACAATGTTTCTGCATATATAAAATTAATCTAAAACAAAAATTGAAGATTAAATAATTAAGCTTGAGATATTCCGTCCTTTTACGAATATTCAGTAGGGACGTATAATTTAGGAGAAATAACAGATGTTTCAAGGTTTTGTTTCATAAGGCTTCTTCTACTTTGAAAATGTTTATGCAAACTGAAACGCCCAAAATAAAAATCAGTAAAGAAAATTGTATTTGAACACTGACATTTTTATTATGAACCACACATATGTAAACAAATTAAAATAGTAACATAAATATTTATCTTGCTAATATTTAAAATATTGAGTAATGAAATATTTGTGCATATTTTACTGTCTTGAAACAGAATCTCAACAATTACCTTAGGCTGTTTTTTTAACTCAAAGGCCTCATGTCTTAGTCTTCCAAGTATGGCTGTAGCTATGAGTATTAACTACCACACCAGCAAGATTTGTTTTAGATATTTACAAGAAAAATATTAGCTGGGATATAGGTATCTGCACCGTAGAATTTGTAAGAGAAAGAAGAATAAACTATTAATAAATTAGTTTAAAATATTCAGTTTTGTTGCTAATTTCCTGAAAAGAAAAAAAAATCATGACTTATATATACCATATATCCAGGATTATGTGTATAAGCTTGTGTGTATTTGTGTGTGTGTGTCCGCACACACATGCACGTGCACACACGTGTGCACGTACCTAACTTATTTCTAAACATATAGCTTACTATAACTCTTCAAAATAAAATATCAGTTAACTCACAAAATGTCATGTTTACAGGATTTTAGTTCAATTTTTAGGGTAGAAACCTAGATGTCAGAAAAGTTACTATTTTTTTTTTATATTATGAAGATAGTTATATACCCTTGAGTATGTTTGAATTTTTCCCTTTAACATAGAAATGAATAATGGTTTGAAAAGTTGGTACTCTTTTTCAAACTTTTTGTTTGATCTTCCTGAGTTTTAAATCATGCACCCAGTCCCACTTATCTCCTCATCACCTTGTATCCTGCTTCCACCATTGCAACCACCCCAACAGAATAAGAATCTCATTGTGGAATTTGTAATGTCACAGTGTATATCCCTCAGTGTGTCCTTTTATCTACACTTCTTTGTTTCCAAGTTGTTCATTTTAATGAGTCTTAAGAGGTCTCTGCCTTCTACTATACTATCAGTACTAATGCATAACTGTAACTCCTCTCAGATATCCTGTTGTTGCCCTTTGTCATGGAGATCCTGTAGTATGGGATCTGTAGGGTGGCCATTTTAATATACTTCAGCAGTTCACCAATGGGGGTCAATGTTGTGGTGGCACAATTCAAACCCCAGGATCTGGGCCTGAGAGGGATCTGGCTAACCAGACCACCAGCTCTGCCACACTACCACCATCTGGGAGAGCTTTCCTGCCCTTCCCAAGCTTCCCTTTCCAAAGTTGCAGCCAACAACGGGCAGAAACTACTTTCATGCTACCATACCCTCAGTGCTCTCTCATTTATGCCCCTGCCATCAAAGCCAGCTTTACTGTGCTGCCCAGACAAGGTAGAGGGGTCATACTCTACAGTGCTTCAGCAGGTAAGGGATGGAGCCAGGTCTCTAATTCTCACTCCCTCTGACCATGCTCACCAGTAACCCCCCAAACCAGGGCCAACTCCCTCCCTGCTGCTCAGATGAGGTGCATGGCCTAATCTCCCAAGTGCTGCAAGAGGTGATTGGGCTCATGACCCCATCAGGGACAGCTCTCCTGCCAAGGTTGGTGAGGGCAAAAGGAAGGGAAGGGGTCTCTCCTTTGTCCAAACAACTGCACAACACACAAGAGGCAGGACCAGGTACCCATGTCCATGCCCACCAGGCAGCTGATCAGAAAGCCCCAAATCTAGGGCCAGCTCTACTCTGCTGCTCAATCAAGGAAGGCTGTCACTAGAGGAAGGTTTTGAGATCATATATGCTCATGTCTGGTCAGTGTGTAGACAGCCTCTTTTTGCTGGCTGTGGATGAAGATTTATAGCTCTTGGCTTCATCTCCGGCTCTAACAAAAGATCTTCCTGAAAACTACCATGCTTCTCGGCAAGACAATAATTAAATTAACCTCTGAAACTGTAAGTCAGCCCCAGCAACATTCTTTGCTTTATAGGAATTACTGTGTTCATAGTGTCTCTTCATAACAACAAAATCCAAATTTCGACACCTTCCATCCTTACCCTCCAATTCGTTCTCTAAATTTCTTTCTCACATTCACATTTTATTTTATACTCTATGATAATTATTAAAACGTCCAGGTAATAGTAAATAAACAGTAAATTACTAAGATTTCTTTTTGTGAATCTATTCAACATTTTATCATTTTTATCATTAATGTAACACTGTTCTTGTTCCGAATACAAATAAAATCTCAAAGAAAAATGAACTGTAATAAGAGGATATTAAACAAAGAAGTACAGATTTTCTAGGATACAATCCACAGAACTCAACAAACTTAAAAACAAGAAGGGTCCAAGTGAGAATGCTTCAATCACAGTTGTAAGGGAGAAGAAAGAAATCACACAAGGCAGAGAGAGAGAGAGAGAGAGAGAGACAGAGAGAGAGACAGAGAGAGACAGAGAGACAGAGAGACAGAGAGACAGAGAGACAGAGAGACAGAGAGACAGAGAGACAGAGAGACAGAGAGACAGAGAGAGAGTGAGAACTAGGTGGGAGATGGAAAGGGGAGGAAAAAATGAACACATTCATGTAAGGGAAGGCAGTAGAGAAGCTGTGAGGGTTAGCAGCTCTCCCAAGTCCACCTGCCCAGAGCATAGGAGGAACTCTGGCCAGATGTGGGCTATCCTCCCTACCCCTCCTTCCCCTGCCCTCATTAGTTTCCACATATTTGGTGCTAAATTTTCATTTTTTATTAAGTCTATGACAATCCTAGAACTGAGGTATCACAAAACTGGTTCATCCTTGTTTTCTGCAATGATCACTTTTCATACTATTAAAAGAGCTGGAGTCCTATTCATCCCTCCATGTTAAAATTAACTAGGTCCTAAGATTGCTGTTTTTACTGACTGCATGTGCTGCTGTTCCCAGTCCATGTCTCCATTCAGAGATCAAACACCCGCAGCAGCCTTATGACTTGATTAGGACAATTGAGAATCCTGAAATGGGTTACTGGGCCCAACTGGCTAATAAAGAAAAGCCACTTGGGATGTCATGGTTTCCATATTTAACGTTTGATCTGTGCCGGCTGGCTCATAACTCATGGCCTGACACCCAACAGATTCTACAACATTCATACACTAAGTAGACTTAAGGAGACTTTTTTATATGTCTGGGGAAAAGAGAACTGTGGCATATGGGGACCCAGAACAATTCTATTATGCTTTATAGGGTTGTGAAACATCGGGATGGAAGGTATCAAAGGAAGATCTTATCACAGTCACCTTACAGGGGAGGGAATCTTAAGTTCAACTTAAGTTTACCAGCCTAGGAAAGCAGGAAAAGGGCTGGGAAACTGGGAAACCTTGGGGCCTCCGATTTTATATTATTGGGGGGAAAAATCCTCAAACTCATTTTCACAATTAGGCTCCTGATAAAACCAATAGTAAACCACCTGAATGTGACTGTAGGACCAAACCGAATTCTGGCAAACACTAAACCTATACCAAGAGGTCTTGCCCTGAAAAACCTATGCCAAAGTCTGTTCCCAAACCAGTGTTTGTTGACCTCCCAGTCCTTCCCCAGCAGGCTCCCCGCCCCCCCGTAGATCTGCTCTGGTCATGGATGCTAAAAACCTTTCATATTTTGACCAGTTCCCAACCAGAGCTAACCATCTTCTGCTGGCTGTGTTATTATGCCAGAAACCCTTCTTATGAAGGTGTTGGATTTATGTCTAAATATAATGAGTCCAAGAGAGACACTGCATGCATATGGTCCCAAAAAGGCAGAACCTTAACCATACAGACCATATCAGGACAGAGGACCTGCCTGGTATGTTCCTGGGAAAAGTTCCCTTGTCACATCAACATATTTGTAACCAAAATACGCCCATGGTGCATTCCAAATATGTTATTTCACCCGTACAGGCATGGTGGGCCTTTTCAACAGAGTTGACTCTGTGTGTGAATGGAGAGGTTCTTAATTCCCCTACCACAAAGGAGTTCTCTATTCTAGTCCAATTGGTGCCATGCATAACCTGTTATTCAGAGGAAATAGTGCTGAAGAATCTAATAGGGCATGTTGGGGGAGACCTCAAAAGACAGAAGAGAGAAACTATTTCCCTAATGTTGGCTATAATTTTGGGAGCAGGGCTACCTGGTGCAGGCACTGGGATAGCAGCCCTAACATTGTAAGAGAATAACTATACAGCCTTAAATTAGATACAGATCAAGACAGCCAATGCTTAGAAAAATCCATTGCACACCTAGAGTGAAATGTAGATTCCCTGGCTGAGGTAGTTGAACAGAACAGACAAGGGTTAGACTTTGTGTTCTTGCATCATGGAGGCTTGTGTGTTGATGTATTCAAAGAATGTTGGTTTTATGTAAATCATTCTGGCATCAAAGAATCACTAGCTAAGGTTAGAGAAAGCATAGAGAGGTGCCAAAGAGAACAAGAAAACTCCAAAAGCTGACATCATTCCCTATTTGATAATTCCCCACGGTTAACTACTCTCATTTCCACAATTACAGGGTCCCTTGTAATTTTTTTGTTGCTGCTCACATTTGGGCCATGCATAATTAAAAAGCTTATTCAGTATATAAAGCAGAGATTAGGGACTATTCAACTGATGGTGATGAGGTCCCAGTACAAACCAGTTAGCACAGATGATTTAGGCCTATAAAGAGCACATGATTGGCCTCTAGCGTCACCAAAAAGAGGGGAGAATGTTGTAACCCACAGATTACTAATACTAGAGAGACTTCAGTGTTGTACAGACAGAGGCTCCCATCCTCCTTTCCCCTGTCCTCCTTCCCCTGCGGCAATGCAGATAGCAAACAGATGGTTTCTGTGCTGCATCCTCCTGCAGCAGACTAGGCTGCCTCTTCCTCCCCTAGAGTTACAATGACAGGGCCCATAATGAGGACACAATCTCTCTGCCTCTGTGTGTGCAAAAACCAAAACTCCTGTTGGAAAGAACTCCAAGTACCTATCCTTGAGACCTTAGAGAAAAAGCAAGCTCAAGGGACACCATGGAAAAAGTAAAAGGTAAGCAGATGTCAGCCCACAGACAGATAAAACGGGCCATAAACTTAGTCCTTGAACAGACACTGAATACCCCCTCCCACTTCAGTACGATTACACCTTCTAGTCACCTTTTCTATAAATATTTACACAATTCCAATACTGTATATAAACCCAATGTTTTTTGGATTCAGGGTCACTTGCCAACATTCATGCAGTGAATGCTAGTTGGGTAAACCAAGGTTGAACTTGAAAATAAGACTTTTTTTGTGAGTTTCAGTAGAGTTTGCAATTCTTGGGCTCATCTGGGTTTCCTGTGGACCCAGAGCATAACATACTTTGCTATTAAGAATGAGGACATCAAAAAAAAAAAATCCAAAACCACCACCACCAACAACAACAACAACAAACAACAACAACAACAACAACAACAACAACAAATGAGGACATCCAGAGATTAATAGGCAAACAGATGGAACCTGAAAATACCATGCTTAGTGAGGTAACTCAGACACAAAAGAACATTCATGGTATGTATTCACTAACAAATGGATATTAGCCAAAAACCCAAAACCAAACAAAACCAAACCAAACAAACAACAACAAAAACTACAGAATACACAGGATACAGTCCACAGAACTCAAAGAGCTCAACAAGCTGAAGTACCCAAGGGAAGACGCCTCGGTCCTAATTGGGAGGGAGAAGAAATCAACCACAAGTTGGGAGCGAAGAACGAACGTGGGAGAAAAAGTGGAAAGAGGTAGAGTAGGGGATGGATTCTGATCTGGTATTGTATAAGGGAAAAAGACTGAAGCCTTGAGGGCCAGCAGAAATAAGGGAAATAGGCAAACTCGGGAAATAGGATGTTTCAAGGATACCCTATAATGCACCAGAGACCTGGGAGGTGAGAGATTCCAGCTTCTGGCTATTATAAATTAGGCTGCTATGAACATAGTGGAGCATGTGTTCTTATTACAAGTTGGAACTGAAAGACCCCCGAAAGGAGACCCTCACTCAAGCCTCGGGACAGCCGCAGACCCAAGAAGACACTGAGAACGAACTCAAAATGCTGAAGGCAAGATTTAATAAAGCAGCAGTATGAAAGCAGCACATAGACCAGAGCTCTGGGGTCGAAACTCATACACCTAGTGGTGTAGAGGAGAATCGACGACCAGCCAAATTTTTCACAGGCTTATATAGGAAAACTCAAGGGGGGAGAGCGGGGCAGGGAAAGTACAAGTTTACATAACTAAGGGGTTCTGCCAAGGGACAAGGAGTTCTGCCAAGGGATTCTACGTAACTAAGGGTCATGTCCTATTATTTGGCAATGAATCTGGTTCATTCTGAGGTTGTTCCAGGAGGCCCTTATCTCAAAAATGTTCTTGGAACAGTCTTTAGTTGGGAGGGTTCGAACTCTAGGGTGAGGATTTCAGGAATGCATTCTGGGGTGAAGAGTTCAGGAGCGTTCTGGGAACACTCTCTAGATGGGAGGGGTCGGGCTCTGGGGTGAGGAAGAATTCAGTAATTAATTTTTTATTCTTCATTCCCCACTTCTTTTAGGAGATAGTTCTAATCTTAGAGCGAGTTTTCTCCTCCTGAAGGCCCCGATATTGTTGCCTTAGTACCATAACCTGTACTGCATTTATCCTTTCTCTAATAAAAGCTACTAACTTATTAAGGATGCAGGGGCCAAAAGTAAGCAAAAGCATAAGAGTAATCAAAGGTCCTGCTATGGTGGAGAATAGAGTGGTGAGCCAAGGGGACTTATTAAACCAGCTCTCGAACCATCCTTGTTGGCTTTTTCTTTCTCTTTTACGTATATCTAGGCGTTCTCTAAGTTTGGCCATAGAATCTTTGATTACTCCTGAATGGTCAACATAAAAACAACATTCTTCTTTTAGGGCAGCACAGAGTCCTCCTTCTTTAAGGAATAATAAGTCTAATCCCCTTCTATTCTGTAGCACCACTTCGGACAGGGAAGTTAAAGATTCTTCTAATTTGGTTATAGACTGTTCTATAGTTCTAAGATCAACATCCATAGCTGCACGTAGTTCTTCATAGTATTGGGGGGTCTTAATTAAGGCAGCGGTTCCTGTACCTACTCCAGCCGCTACTCCTAATCCTAATAGAACTGCCAAAGTTAAGGTAACGGGCTCTCTTCTCCAGCGGACCCGATGCTCAAATTTGTCTAAAAAGGAGCTATCATCATGATACAGGAGTCTAAGAATAAGCTGAACCAAAATGCAGAAATCTTTGGAACTATTAAAAACAGACATAGACACACAAGGAGTGAGACCGGTATTGCAAGCCCATACTGTGTCTAAGGGGGGCACTCGATACTGACCACTTTTGCTAGACTGGATGTTCTGGGTCTGATTACAGAGGTGCCCTTTATCCTGAGGTACCTGGCCCAAACAAAGCCCTCTTCCGGAAACTGCTGCTAGAGTCAACTTTCTGTTTTCTCCCCAAAGACATTGAGAATGATCTGAAGTGATATTATAAGTTCTGATCTGAGCTATTCCTTCATAATAAGGGGGGCTAGAGGTATAGCATAACCAGCATGATTGAGTCATATTAGGGTTAGTTCTATTTAAAGCTAAAAAAGCTCCCTGGACTAGACTGACCAGACAGTCCTTTGTACCTAGGGGTGGTGGGGAAGCCAAGGTAGGCTTTATGAGGGGAGTATTAGTCCCTAGGGAGGGTACCACTGAGTTGGGCTGTGGAGCTGGTACGGCTGGGACCTTTGGGGGAGCCGGTACGACGGGGGGCCCTGTTCTATAAGGACCTTGTTAGGCCCAACGGGTGTCACCGCCGGGTCTCTCACTGTCAGCCTGATCGTGAAAATGAACCCAGGATCTCTTGGTGGAATGTATACTCACCAACCCCACCTATTTCCTTTAAGCCAACTTAGACGGTGTTGTTTCCCTTTCTCGGTGAACTTTATAAGTAGGGGGTTGCAGCATTTACCTTTGCATGGTCCTGGGGGGCTGTTTTCAAAAGCGCACCCATTCTCTGGATATTTATAGGAGTTTCTTTCTCCTTCGTTTGACTTATCATAGTCACTTCCTCCTTTTACCGTGATTAGGTCCCAGCCAGAGGAGGGCTTCCAGTAAGCTTCCCCTGTCGTTTCACATGTCCATTTACCACAAAAGTAATCTGATGCCCCTCCACATTCTCGTTGAAGCCTTTTGCTCTGACCCTGACCAGGGTAAACATAAAATTGTGCAGCTCTAAGATTACCTCGGTAAAACTGCCCCGAACACCCATATGTGCTCCCTATCCCGTTTGGGACACACCGCTCTTCAGGGGGTGGGTTACTAAGATCGGTATGATCGGGGAGGTCCCATTTGGGGGATCCTGCCACTAACTTACAGATGTCAGGTGTGAGATCAGGCCACCAAGTCCAGAGGGGATGGACTGCAGTGGTTGCCCACACAATGTTTCCCTCCTCATTAAGCACTTCCCAAGACTGTTGAATTGGAGCATGAGGGTTATGGTTCCCTAGGCTCAGGGTGGCGCCTGCGGCGCAAACGAAGCTTAAGAGGATTGTCAGTGGCTGCCACTGTCCAATCGTCTTCATGGTTTTCTTCATCTTGACTGGCGGCCCTCTTGACGTGGGAGGCGTGGATCCAGGAGGCAATCCCGTCAACTTTTACCGCAGTAGGGGTTATCAGTAACACCAAATAGGGTCCCTTCCACCGTGGCTCGAGGCTGCCGGTTCGATGCCGTCTGACCAAGACTTTGTCTCCAACTCGGAACCCGTGGGGTACTGCGGTGGTCCCTGGGGTATAGGCTGCCTTCAGTTGGTCCCAAATCTGTGTCCTAATCACTTCTAGGGCCTTTAAATGAATAAGCAAAGAGGAGGGTAAGACAGGGTCAGAGTCGGAAACCAATGTTCCACCAGCTTCCATTAAGGGGGGAGGTCCTCCATACAGAACTTCAAAAGGAGTGAGCCCGAAACGTCCAGGGGTGTTTCGGGCTCGGAAGAGCGCAAGAGGGAGGAGAGTCACCCAGTCTTTCCCGCCGGTCTCAATGACTAATTTAGTCAAGGTCTCTTTTAAGGTCCTATTCATCCTCTCTACCTGTCCTGAGCTTTGAGTGCGGTAAGCACAGTATAATTTCCAATCGATGCCCAACTGAGTGGCCAAGCCCTGACTTACCTGGGCAACAAAGGCTGGTCCATTATCGGACCCGATTACCTTAGGGATTCCAAATCTTGGCAGGATTTCTTCAAGGATCTTCTTGGCCACAATCTGGGCAGTCTCAGTTTTAGTGGGAAACGCCTCAACCCATCCTGAAAAAGTGTCTACAAATACTAACAGATACTTGTTACCATACATTCCAGGTTTAACTTCAGTAAAATCTACCTCCCAATACACTCCAGTACGGTCTCCCCGTTGTCTCTTTCCAGGTTCTTTGTAGGCTCTAGTCGCATTAGTGAATGCACATGGTTTGCAGGAGTCTATAATCTTTGGAGCCACTGACTTCAGGTTGGAGACTTGGTATCGGGAATTTTTAATTAGTCTCATCATTTTTTCAACTCCCAGGTGGGTGAATTGGTGTAGTCCTTTCACAAATTTTATTCCTTCTTCAGGAGTCAATTCTATTTTCCCTTCGAAAAAGTATGGGAGGGGATCACTGGTCCACAATAGCTCTTTTATGTTATACCTCTCATCCTCAGGGCTTTTGGGCGGATCACCTTTTTCAGTTAAGATCATGGCCCCTTGAGCAACTTGTTTTGCCACTGAGTCTGCCATTCGGTTGCCCTTGGCCACCAAGTCTTCTCCTCTTTGGTGGCCGGGGCAGTGGATGATGGCTACCTTCTTAGGTGCATGTATGGCTTCCAACAGGGCCAGAATTTCTTCTTTGTTTTTAATGTCTTTACCAGCCGAGGTCAATAGCCCTCGCTGCCTGTAGATGGCCCCATGGATGTGTGCGGTAGCAAAAGCATAGCGGCTGTCAGTGTAGATGTTAACGATTTTACCTTTAGCCTCTCGGAGGGCTTGTATAAGCGCTATAAGTTCAGCCTTTTGTGCCGACGTTCCTTCAGGCAAAGCGCTTGCCCAAGTTACCTTTTTCCCGTCCACCACCGCAGCTCCAGCCTTTCGCTTCCCCTCTATCAGGAAACTGCCGCCGTCCGTATACCAACTGGGAGCTCCAGGCCAGGGTTGGTCAGTCAGGTCTCTTCTGGTCCCAGTTTCTTCAGCGAGGATGTCTGTACATTGATGTACTGGGACGGAATCATTTGTTAGAGGGAGAAGGGTAGCTGGGTTGAGGATGGCAGGGGGCGCAAAGGTTACATGCTCATTTAGCAGCAGGCTCTGATAGTGTGTCATTCGGGCATTTGTCATCCATCTGTCAGGTGGCTGCCGCACAATACTTTCCAAGGCATGAGGGGCTACAACAGTCACCTGTTGTCCCATTGTCAATTTGTCAGCATCTTTAATCAGCAGGGCCACTGCCGCAATAGCTTTCAGGCATGTGGGCCATCCACTAGCAACGGGATCTAATTTCTTTGACAAATAGGCTACAGGTCTCTTCCAGGGTCCCAGTGCTTGTGTCAACACTCCCCTGGCTACGCCCGCTCTCTCGTCCACATATAGGACAAAAGGCTTAGTCAAGTCAGGTAATGTTAGCGCGGGGGCAGTCATTAGAGACGATTTGATAGCCTCAAAAGCTCTTTGGTGCTCTTCTTTCCACTCAAAAGGAAACACTTCCTTAGTCAAAGGATATAGAGGTGCCGCTAGGGTTGCAAAGCCTGGAATCCAGAGTCTACAAAAGCCAGCAGTCCCCAGAAACTCACGTACCTGCCGTGGGGTAGTTGGCGATGGGATCATCATAACAGTCTTCTTCCGGGCCTCTGTGAGCCATCTTTTACCCCCTCGGAAGGTATACCCCAGGTAGGTTACCTCAGTTTGACAAATTTGTGCCTTTTTAGCCGAAACTCGATACCCCAAGTCACTCAGTTCTGCGAGGAGCCTCTCAGTTCCCTGCTGACACAGCTCCTTCGAGGCTGCCGCGACCAAGAGATCATCCACATATTGTAGTAGGGTAAGCTGAGGGTTTCAAGCGCAAAAAGGCGCGAGATCCCGATGGAGGGCCTCGTCAAACAGGGTGGGGGAATTTTTGAACCCCTGTGGTAGCCTAGTCCAGGTTAGTTGACCAGTCTGTCCGCCTTCTGGGTCCCTCCATTCAAAGGCAAACAGGAGCTGACTCTTAGGGTGCAAGCGCAGGCAAAAGAAGGCATCTTTTAAGTCTAGGACTGTATACCATGTTCTCTCAGGTGGGAGAGAGCTTAATAAATTGTACGGGTTCGGGACTGTGGGGTGAATGTCCAGGACCCTTTTGTTAACTTCCCGGAGGTCTTGCACCGGGCGATAGTCATTAGTCCCTGGTTTTCGAACAGGCAGAAGTGGTGTATTCCAGGGGGACTGACAGGCCACTAAAACTCCTTGGTCTAGCAACCTCTGGATATGAGGCCGGATGCCCTCCCTAGCTTCCTTGCTCATGGGGTATTGTCTTACCGAGATGGGGGTGGCATCAGCTTTAAGTTCTACCACAACCGGAGGCACTTGTTTAGCCAACCCCATTCCTGCTTGTTCTGCCCAGACATTGGGGAATGCAGTTAGCCAGCCTGAAGAGACTGCATTTTTGGGTTGCTCTTCATGCAACCGATACTCTTCCTCTGTGTTGAGGACAAGGCAGGCAACGGGGGCTTTTCCCCAGCTTACTTGTGGGCCTTCTGAAGTAAATTGGATTTGAGCCTTTAGTTTGGTTAGCAGATCGCACCCCAAGAGGGGAGCAGGACACTCAGGTATCACCAGGAAGGAATGGGTCACTATGTTCTTGTTTATCTGTAGGGCTCGTTCGGTCGTCCAGGGGTAAAATTTACTACCAGTGGCTCCAATCACCATGGTCTTTTTAGAGCCTAGCTTGCCTAGGGGGCTAGTGAGTACTGAATGCTCTGCTCCGGTGTCTATCAGGAAGTTGACGGGAGTCCCCTCCACGGACAAAGTTACCCTAGGCTCAGGGAGGAGGTCTGAGCCCCGACTTCCCTAATCCTCTTCTAGGGTCAGGACCTTGGATCGCTCCCGTTTTTTAGGGCAATCTCTAGCCCAGTGTCCTTTCTCTTTGCAATAGGCGCATTGGTCTTTTTCCAGTGGTATCTTTCTGCCACCTGGCGGTTTCACTGCCCTGTTGCCCAGGAGCCCTGTTTTACCTTTTCCTGACTGTCTATCATTCACAACTGCGGCCAAAATTTTACTCAAATTTCTCTCCTGACGGCGATCCCGTCTATTTTCCCTCTCCTCTATTTCTTTCTTCTCTCTCTCCTGCCTCTCCTCTTCTGTTTCCCTCTTATGATAGACTTTCTCTGCTTCTTTTACTAAATCTTGGAGCGTATGATCTTGGAGCCCCTCCAGCCTTTGCAGCTTTTTCTTAATGTCGGGAGAGGACTGACCAATGAAGGCCATGGCTACAGCGGCTCTCTGCCCCTCTGACAAGGGGTCAAAAGGGGTGTACCTCCTATATGCCTCCATTAGACGCTCAAGGAAGACTGAGGGTGGTTCAGTCTGCCCCTGCAAGACCTCTCTTACCTTAGCCAAATTGGTGGGCCGTCTAGCGGCTCCTCTGAGACCTGCCACTAGAGTCCGGCGATAGACAAGGAGGCGTCCCCTACCTTCCGCGGTGTTGTAGTCCCAGTTGGGGCGGTTCAAGGGGAAAGCCTCGTCCACGAGGTTAGGGAGGGCAGTGGGTGTGCCGTCCTCTCCCAGAACATTTTTTCTCGCCTCCATCAGGATTCTTTCTCTTTCTTCTGTGATAAAAAGAACCTGCAAAAGCTGCTGACAATCATCCCAAGTGGGTTGATGGGAGAACATAAGTGACTCAAGAAGCCCAGTAAGCCCAGAGGGGTTCTCTGAGAAAGGAGGGTGGTTAGTTTTCCAATTATATAAATCAGTAGAGGAAAAAGGCCAGTATTATAAAGGAATGAGATCATTGGGTCCTGGCGCTGGCCCTCCCACATGTGCTCTAAGTGGTAAGGCAACTGTTGAATCCGGCCCCCCTTCTTCCCAGGGGCTTCGGCCTCGTCGGCTCCGAGTCCCCCCCGCCGGTCCCTGTGCCCCTCTCGCTATTGGTCCCTGTGGTGGGGCGGCTGCAGGTGGCTGCTGGGGCAGTGGATAAGGGGGAGGTTGGGAGTCCATCCAGAGGAGGTCGTCAATCTCTGGATAAATCTTGGGGGGAGCTGACGGGCTGGACTTTCCGGCTGCATCAGACTGAGCAACCGCAACCGTCATTTTCGAAGAATTTGGGGTCCAAGGCTTGACCCACGGAGGTGGGAATTGGACGAGATTCTGCCAGGTCACAATGTCGGGGATCTGATCAGGGTGACCCCCTTCCTCCTGAAAAACAATTTGCCTGACGGCGGCAGTTAGTGACAAGTCAAAAGCACCTTCTGGTGGCCAGCCCACTCCAAATGTCGGCCACTCGGAGGTGCAAAAGGTCTGCCACGGACCCTTTCTGACCTCCACCGACTGGTTGTGGGCTCTGACCCGCACCTCCTTCCAATGCTCCAGAGTTAGAGAAAGGGGAGTGGACACAGATTGTCCCATTTCCAGAATAATAGTAGACACAACAAGAGTGAACACGAGACTAAGACAAAAAAGAAACCAAAAGCGGCGGCGACTTCGCGTCGACCACAAGCAACTCAGAGAATCAGATGGCCTTTCTAAGGCCGGCCGATTGAGACCCTCTGCACGAGGTGGGACTCGAACTCACGATCTCGCAACCAAAGATGGTCTCTTGGCCTCCAAAGGGGTCACCAGGCGTCCCTGGTCCTCCCCTGTTCCTCCTGGTACGTCTCCCAGGGTAAACGGACTGTGGACACCTGGACACGTCTATCCTTATCCACCCTGCGTTCCCTCTCGGAGCGCGGTCTCACTGAGCGTCCGCAAAACCGAAACTGCGATCGCACCAAACTTAGAAACAGAACACAGACACCAGACCAAGACAGGTCAAAAAATCTTACCTTAAAGTGGGTCTAGGGTCTCTGGGTGATCGCGCTGATCCCGGACGAGCCCCCAAATGAAAGACCCCCGAAAGGAGACCCTCACTCAAGCCTCGGGACAGCCGCGGACCCGAGAAGACACTGAGACCGAACTCAAAATGTTGAAGGCAAGATTTAATAGAGCAGCAGCATGAAAGCAGCACATAGACCAGAGCTCTGGGGTCGAAACTCATACACCTAGTGGTGTAGAGGAGAATCGACGATAAGCCAAATTTTTCACAGGCTTATATAGGAAAACTCAAGGGGGGAGAGCGGGGCAGGGAAAGTACAAGATTATGTAACTAAGGGGTTCTGCCAAGGGACAAGGGGTTCTGCCAAGGTATTCTACGTAACTAAGGGGTCATGTCCTATTATTTGGCAATGTATCTGGTTCATTCTGAGGTTGTTCCAGGAGGCCCTTATCTCAAAAATGTTCTTGGAACAGTTTTTATTTGGGAGGGTTCGAACTCTAGGGTGAGGAGTTCAGGAATGCATTCTGGGGTGAGGAGTTCAGGAGCATTCTGGGAACACTCTCTAGATGGGAGGGGTCGGGCTCTGGGGTGAGGAAGAGTTCAGTAATTAATTTTTTATTCTTCAGAACATCTTCTGGGTATATGCCCAGGAGTGGTATTCCTGGATCTTCCTGTATTACTATGTCCAATTTTCTGTGGAACCACAACACTGATTTTCAGAGTGGTTGTATCAAATTGTAATCTCACCAATAATGGAGGAGTGTTCCTCATTCTCCATTCCCCACCAGCATCTACTGTCACCTGAATTTTTGATCTTAGCCATTCTGAATGGTGTGAGGTGGATGGAATCTCAAGGTTGTTTTGATTTGTATCTCTCTGATGATTAAGGATGTTGAACATCTTTTTGCTTCTCGTACATTCTGAATTCCTCAGTTGAGAATTTTTTGTTTAGCACTGTACCCCATTTTTAATAGGGTTATTTGATTCTTTGGAATTCATCTTCCTGAGTTCTTTATGTATATTGGATATTAGTCTCATATATGATCTAGGATAGATAAAGATCCTTTCCCAATCTATTGGTGGTCTTTTGTGTTATTGACAGTGTCTTTTTCCTTACAGAAGCTTTGCAATTTTCTGAGGTCCGGTTTGTGGATACTTGATCTTACAGCACAAGCCGTTGCTCTTCTGTTCAAGAATTTTCCCCCTGTGCCCATATCTTAATGGCTTTAATCCACTGTCTTCTCTATATGTTTCAGTGTCTCTGGTTTTATATGGAGTTCTTTGATCCACTTAGACTTGTGTTTCTTTTTCTTTCTTTTCTTGATATATTGGATTTTTTCCTAATATTCATTATAGAACAATATGTGAAATGTTTGTAAAAAACATTCCTAAATGTTCCATAACCTTCCCAAACACTGTCTCCAGCTGGAGACCAACTGTTTAAATATATTAGACTACTCAAAATATTATATATTCAAATCATAATAAGACTGAAGCTATGGTGACAGCTAGAGGCATAAATTGCTTCTGAGTAAAATTTTCACACTAAATGGACAACTTTGACCATAGAACAGGCACTGAGTTAACATGTCAGTTGTGGGCATAAATATATCACCTCCTGTTTAAACGTGTACACTGTGTTTAAACTGTAAGATAGACTTTGCAACACCTATTCCCTTGTTTGTCTTCCCAATATTTTATTATTGAATAAAGCTTATTTGTCTGAATTTTATTACTTGTCTATTTGGTTGTTATATAGGAGATAGGTTGCCAGGCATATTACTTCTATGACTTCTACCTTTGTCATTGCTAGTCTTAGTTGTTAACTTTACTGAATATTGAATTAACTAAAAGTGAAAAGCACTGGATATAAGTGATTTTTGGTTCATTTCCTCATTTGAGGTCTAAAAACCTATCCTCACTCTGGGACACATATTCTTGTGCTAGCCTATGTAAAGCAGGTAGAAGACCCATTTGGTTTTTGCCTGCTTGTCTTCATTCTCACAGGTATGCTTGTTCTTTTGAAGGTTTCAGAGTATATTTCTTTGAGAGCCCAACATACACTGAAGAACATCTGGGAAATTCAGTCTTGTGGACAGAAGATCTATTGGATTCCTTGACTTTCTTTCTATAGACATCTATTTTTAAATACCTGGGCTGGACCACAGTGTATAAGTCCCTCTACAAACACACACACACACACACACACACACACACAAATAATTATTTCAGTTTTTTCTTTAAAGAATTTTGACTACCATACCTAAAATCTTTAAAATTAAATTTATCTTCCTATATCCAATTACTTTCATGCTCCTGTTTTGAAGATATTCTAAACTATGTCATACTATCCATTTTACTAATTATTTTATTTATTTGTATTTCAAATGTGATCCTCTTCAGCATACTCCCTCCATGAGGAACCTACCACACTTCCGTCCTCTCTCTAAAAGTTTACTCTCCCACCCACATCTCTAGTATTCCCCTTTTCTGGGGACATAAAGCTTCCACAGGACAAGCACACATCCTCATCGCACTGAGGCCAGACAATGCTATCCTCTGCTACATATGTATAGTAGCGGTTATGGACTAGTACATGTATGCTTTTTGGTTGGTTGCTTAGTACCTGAGAATTCTGGAAATCTAGTTTTTTCATGGTGTTGTTCTTCCTATAGGGTTGTAATTCCCTTCAGTTCCTTCAGTCTTTGATCAAACTCTTCCATAGGGTTCCTGGGTTTAGACCAATGGATGGCTGTAAATATCTGCATCTGTCTCAGTCAGTTGATGGCATAGCCTCTTTTAGGACAGTCATGCCATGTTCCTGTCTGAAAGCATATCTTGATCAATTAACAAATGGGACCTTCTGAAACTGAAAAGGTTCTGTAAGGCAAAGGACACTGTCAATAGGACAAAATGGCAACCTAGTAATGGAGAAAAGATCTTTACTAACCCTACATCTGATCGAGGGCTAATATTCAAAATATACAAAGAATTCAAGAAGCTAGACACCAAAAAAAAAAAAAAAAAACACATTCTAATGAAAAAATGAGCTCTAGAGCTAAACAAAATTCTCAATTTAGGAATCTCAAAAGCCTGAGAAGCAACTAAAGAAATGTTCAACATCCTCATTTATAGTGAAATACAAATCAAAACCACGCTGAGATTCCATCCTAAACCAATCAGAATGGTTGAGACCAAAATGTCAGGTGAAAATAGCTGCTAGAGCAAATGTAGATAAAAAAGAA
The DNA here is from genome assembly GCF_000001635.26 of Mus musculus. Taxonomy (NCBI): domain Eukaryota; kingdom Metazoa; phylum Chordata; class Mammalia; order Rodentia; family Muridae; genus Mus; species Mus musculus. Next base: position 48,013,862 of record NC_000087.7, read on the forward strand.
CACTTTATCTTTGCTAGTGGGATTGCAAAGTGTTTTCCAGATTCTATAATCTGGAAAATATTCTGGCATTTCTTCACAAAATGGGAAATAAGTCTATCTGAATGTTCATATATACAACTTCTGGGCATATACCCCCAAAATGCTCTACCATATCATGAGTAAACCTTCAGTGTTTACAGCAGCCTTAATTATAATAGTGGGGGTTCAGGGACTATGCCGAACTTAGGAAATTAATCTGAACAGGTAAGAGAGTGCACCACAGAACCGGACAGCTTCTGGGACAGGCCAAGCCACAGAACCGCTGAGGCAGCACCCTTTTCGGGCCATAGAAAGCCAGCCAGCCTCCCAACCAAAGGACAGGTATCTGCCTGGTTCGGAAGGCCTCAGCCTCAGGAGCAGCGGATGCCACCTTGGTTCTATGACGCCACCGAACTTAGCAACTTAGTCTGCACAGGTGAGAGTGTGCACCAAAGAAGCTGACAGCTTCTGGGACCTGTCAAGCAACACAGCTTCTGGAAAAGGTCCTGTTTTGGGCCCACTTCTTCAGCCAGGAGAGGTCCAAACACAAGATAATCTTTGCACCTTCCCTGTAGGAGGAGAGCTTGCCAGCAGAGAGAGCTCTGAGCACTGAAACTCAGATGAGAGAGTCTGTCTCCCAGGTCTGCTGATAGACGGTAACAGAATCACCAGAAGAACAATCTCTAAACAGAGTCAACTATAACAACTAACTCCAGAGATTACCAAATGGTGAAAGGTAAATGTAGGAATCTTACTAACAGGAACCAAGACCACTCACCATCATCAGAACCCAGCACTCCCACTTCGCCTAGTCCAGGGCACCCCTACACATCCGAAAACCTAGACGCAGATTTAAAAGCATATCTCATGATGATGGTAGAGGACATCAAGAAAGACTTTAATAACTCACTTAAAGAAATACAGGATAACACTGCTAAAGAGTTACAAGTCCTTAAAGAAAAACAGGAAAACGCAATCAAACAGGTAGAAGTCCTTACAGAAAAAGAGGAAAACATATCCAAACAGGTGATGGAAATGAACAAAACCATACTAGACCTAAAAAGGGAAGTAGACACAATAAAGAAAACTCAAAGTGAGGCAACACTGGAGATAGAAACCCTAGGAAAGAAAAAAAGAACCATAGATTTGAGCATCAGCAACAGAATACAAGAGATGGAAGAGAGAATCTCAGGTGCAAAAGATCCCATAGAGAACATCGGCACAACAATCAAAGAAAATGGAAAATGCAAAAAGATCCTAACTCAAAATATCCAGGAAATCGAGGACACAATGAGAAGACCAAACCTATGGATAATAGGGGTGGATCAGAATGAAGATTTTCAACTCAAAGGACCAGCAAATATCTTCAACAAAATTATTGAAAAAAACTTCCCAAATCTAAAGAAAGAGATGCCCATGAACATACAAGACGCATACAGAGCTCCAAATAGACTGGACCAGAAAAGAAATTCCTCCCTACACATAATAATCAGAACAACAAATGCACTAAATAAAGATAGAATACTAAAAGCAGTAAGGGAAAAAGGTCAAGTAACTTATAAAGGCAAGTCAAACAGAATTACACCAGATTTTTCACCAGAGACTATGAAAGCCAGAAGAGCCTAGACAGATGTTATACAGCCATTAAGAGAACACAAATTACAGCCACGGCTACCATACCCAGCCAAACTCTCCATTACCATAGATGGAGAAACAAAAGTATTCCATGACAAAAACAAATTCACATATTACCTTTCCACAAATCCAGCCCTTCAAAGGATAATAACAGAAAAAAAAATACAAAGAAGGGAATCTTGCCCTAGAAAGAACAAGAAGATAATCCCTCAACAAACCTAAAAGAAGACAGCCACAAAAACAGAATGCCAACTATAACAACAAAAATAAGAGGAACCAACAATTACTTTTCCTTAATATCTCTTAATTTCAATGGTCTCAACTCCCCAATAAAAAGATATAGACTAACAAACTGGCTACACAAACAAGACCCAGCATTTTGCTGATTAAAGGAAACACATCTCAGAGAAAAAGATAGACACTACCTCAGAATGAAAGGCTGGAAAACAATTTCACAAGCAAATGGTATGAAGAAACAACCTGGACTAGCCACCCTAACATCTGATAAGATTGACTTACAACCCAAAGTCATCAAAAAATACAAGGAGGGTCACTTCATTTTCATCAAAGGTAAAATCCTCCAAGAGGAACTATCAATTCTGAATATCTATGCTCCAAATACAAGGGCAGCCACATTCATTAAAGAAACTTTAGTAAAGCTCAAAGCACACATTGCACCTCACACAATAATTGTGGGAGACTTCAGCACACTACTTTCACCAATGGACAGATCAAGGAAACAGAAAATAAACAGGGACACAGTGAAACTAACTGAAGTTATGAAACAAATGGATCTAACAGATATCTACAGAACATTTTATCCTAAAACAAAAGGATATACCTTCTTCTCAGCACCTCATGGTACCTTCTCCAAAATTGACCACATAATAGATCACAAAACAGGCCTCAACAGATACAAACGTATTGAAATTGTCCCATGCATCCTATCAGATCACCATGCACTAAGGCTGATCTTCAACAACAAAATAAATAATAGAAAGCCAACATTCACGTGGAAACTGAACAACACTCTTCTCAATGATATCTTGGTCAAGGAAGGAATAAAGAAAGAAATTAAGGACTTCTTAGAGTTCAATGAAAATGAAGCCACCTCATACCCAAACTTATGGGACACAATGAAAGCATTTGTAAGAAAAAAACTTATAGCTCTGAGTGCCTCCAAAAGGAAACTAGAGAGAGCATACATTAGCAGCTTGACAACACTCCTAAAATCTCTAGAACAAAAGAAAGCAAATTCACCCAAGAGGAGTACACGGCAGGAAATACTGAAACTCAGGGGCAAAATCAACCAAGTAGAAACAAGAATAACTACTCAGAGAATCAACCAATTGAGGAGCTGGTTAATTGAGAAAATCAACAAGATAGACAAACCCTTAGCCAGACTCACTAGAGGGCACAGGGAAAGCATTCTAATTATTAAAATCTGAAATGAAAAGGGAGACATAACAACAGATCCTGAAGAAATCCAAAAAACCATCAGTTCCTTCTACAAAAGGATATACTCAAAAAAAACTGGAGAACCTGGAAGAAATGGAGAAGTGTCTAGACTGATACCAGGTACCAAAGTTGAATCAAGATCAGGTTAATGATCTAAACAGCCCGATATCCCCCAAAGAAATAAAATCAGTCCTTAATAGTCTCCCAACCAAAGAAAGCCCAGGACGAGATGGGTTTCGTGCAGAGTTCTATCAGACCTTCAAAGAAGATCTACTCCCAGTTCTGCACAAACTATTCCACAAAATAGAAACAGAAGGTACTCTACCCAACTCATTCTATGAAGCCACAATTACTCTGATACCTAAACCACAAAAGACCCCACAAAGATAGAGAACTTCAGACCAATATCACTTATGAATTTTGATGCAAAAATCCTCAATAAAGTTCTTGCTAACCAAATCCAAGAACACATCAAAACAATCATCCATCCTGACCAAGTAGGTTTCATCCCAGGGACGCAGGGATGGTTCAATATACGGAAATCCATCAATGTAATCCAGTATATAACAAACTTAAAAACGAAAACCACATGATCATCTCGTTAGAAGCTGCGAACGCATTTGACAAAATCCAACACCCATTCATGATAAAAGTCTTGGAAAGATCAGGAATTCAAAGCCCATACCTAAATATGATAAAAACAATCTACAGCAAACCAGTAGCCAGCATCAAAGTAAATGGTGAAAAGCTTGAAGCAATCCCACTAAAATTAGGGACTAGACAAGGCTGTCCACTCTCTCCCTACCTATTCAACATTGTACCTGAAATCCTAGCCAGAGCAATTAGACAACAAAAGGAGATCAAGGTGATACAAATTGGAAAGGAAGAAGTCAAAATAGCACTTTTTGCAGATGATATGATAATATGTATACGTGACCCTAAAAATTCCACCAGAGACCCCCTAAGCCTGATAAACAGCTTCAGTGATGTAGCTGGATATAAAATTAACTCAAACAAGTCAATGACCTTTCTCTTCACAAAGGACAAACAGGCTGAGGAAGAAATTAGAGAAACAACACCCTTCTCAATAGCCACAAACAATATAAAATACCTAGGCATGACTCTAAGGAAGTAAAAGATCTGTATGACAAGAACTTCATGCCTCTGAAGAAAGAAATTAAAGAAGATCTCAGAAGATGGAAAGATCTCCCATGCTCATGGATTGGCAGGATAAATATAGTAAAAATGGCTATCTTGCAAAAACAATCTACAGATTCAATGCAATCCCCATCAAAATTCCAACTCAACAAATTAGAAAGAGCAATCAGCAGATTCATCTGGAATAACAAAAAACCTAGGATAACAAAAAATCTTCTCAAGGATAAAAGAACATCTAGTGGAGTCACCATGCCAAACCTAAAGCTGTACTACAGAGCAATTGTGATAAAAACTGCATGGAACTGGTATAGTGACAGACAAGTAGACCAATGGAACAGAATTGAAGACCCAGAGATGAACCCACACACCTATGGTCACTTGATCTTTGACAAGGAATCTAAAACCATCCAGTGGAAAAAAGACAGCATTTTCAACAATTGGTGCTGGCACAACTGGCTATTAACATGTTGAAGATTGCGAATTGATACATTCCTATCTCCTTGTACTAAGGTCAAATCTAATTGGATTAAAGAACTCCACATAAAACCAGAGACACTGATACTAATAGAGGAGAAAGTAAGGAAAAGCCTCGAAGATATGGGTACAGGGGAAAAATTCCGGAATAGAACAGCAATGGCTTGTGCTGTAAGATCCAGAATCGATAAATGGGACCTCATAAAATTGCAAAGCTTCTGCAAGGCAAAAGTTGCCTTCAATATTACAAATAGACCACAAACAGATTGGGAAATGATGTTTACCTATCCCAAATCGGTAAGGGGACTAATATCCAATACATATAAAGAACTAAAGAAGATAGACTCCATATATTCATATAACCCCACTAAAAATGGGGCTCAGAACTGAACAAAGAATATGCCCCAGTACAAGGGAACGCCAGGGCCAAAAAGGAGGAGTGGGTGGATAGGGAGTTGGGTTTGGTGGCTATGGGGGACTTTTGGTATAGCATTGGAAATGTAAATGAGCTAAATACATAATAAAAAATGGAAAAGAAAAAAAAAAGAAAAATATATATCATAAAATTCTAAAATATAAAACCTAAGGTTGCTCTTTAAGTCCTTGAAAAATAAAATAAAAACAAAAGTTATAGTAAGAAATAATAAAATCAAAGGCAGACATGAATGTGAACTAGAGCACAGAATAAGGCAACTCAAACAAAAAATACATTCTTTTAAAAGCTTAAAATAATAAAATCAAATAAAAAGGGTAAAATACAAAAGAGGGTGGTGATTGGGAGATGCTAGATATACAAATGACATGAGAAAGAGAGACCAAGAGAGAAGAAAAAAGGATTGTGGAGCTCTCCCAGGAACAGAAGGAAATTTGGAGATGTACTGCTTTCTCTTTGTCCAATACAGGAGACATCCATAATTCTGGTTACATCAAGTTCTCTACCCTCTCTGTATTGTCTGTGTTTGATGCACCAGTCTGTCCATGTGTCAATTCGTGTCTGTTTTTGTTTTGTTGTCTGAACAACTGTTGTTCTGTCTCATGTTGAATAAAAATAGTTAAAACTTAAAAAAAAAAAAAAAGATTTCTCACCAGAGGAATACCAAAAGGCAGAGAAGCACCTGAAAAAATGTTCAACATCCTTAATCTTCAGGGAAATGCAAATCAAAACAACGCTGAGATTCCACCTTCACACCAGTCAGAATGGCTAAGATGAAAAATTTAGGTGACAGCAGATGCTGGTGAGGATGTGGAGAAAGGAACACTCCTACATTGTTTGTGGGATTGCAAGCTTGTACAACCACTCTGGAAATCAGTCTGGCAGTTCCTCAGAAAATTGGACATAGTACTACCAGAGGATCCCGCAATACCTCTTCTGAGCATATATCCAGAAGATGCCCCAACCGGTAAGAAGGACACATGCTCCACTATGTTCATAGCAGCCTTATTTATAACAGCCAGAAGCTGGAAAGAACCCAGATGCCCCTCAACAGAGGAATGGATACAAAAAATTTGGTACATTTACACAATGGAGTACTACACAGGTATTAAAGAGAATGAATTTATGAAATTCCTAACCAAATGGATGGACCTGGAGGGCATCATCCTGAGTGAGGTAACCCAATCACAAAGGAACTCTCACAATATGTACTAACTGATAAGTGGATATTAGCCCAGAAACTTAGGATACTCAAGATATAATATACAATTTGCTAAACACATTAAACTCAAGAGAACGAAGACCAAAGTGTGGACGCTTTGCCCCTTCTTAGAATAGGAAACGAAACACCCATTGAAGAAGTTACAGAGACAAAACTTGGAAGTGTGACGAAAGGATGGACCATCTAGTGATTGCCATATCCAGAGATCCATCCCATGATCAGCTTCCATATGCTGACACCATTGCATACATTAGCAAGATTGTGCTGAAAGGACATGGGTATAGCTGTCTCTTGTGAGACTACGCCAGGGACTAGCCAACACAGAAGTGGATGCTCACAGTCAGATATTGAACGGGCCACAGGGCCCCCAATGGAGGAACTAGAGAAAACACCCAAGGAACTAAAGGGAACTGCATCCCTATAGGAACTAAGCAGTACCACGGAGCTCTTGTCTCTTGCTGCACATGTATTAAAAGATGACCTAGTCGGCCATCACTGCAAAGAGAGGCCAATTGGACTTGCAAACTTTATATGCCGTAGTACAGGGGAACGCCAGGGCCAAAAAGGGGCTGTGGGTGGGTAAGTGAGTGAGGGGGGGGCTTCGTATGGGGGACTTTTGGTATAGCATTGGAAATGTAAATGATCTGAATACCTAATTAAAAAAAAAAAAAAAGAACTGACCATAAATTTCACCAAAGGAGCAGGTTGTAATTTTAAGAAATAAAAACAAGTGGTTGTACCATTAAACAAAGAAAAAAAAATTATAATAGCTGAATGCTGGAAATAACCCAGATTCCCTTCAATGAAAATTATATACAGAAATGTGGTACATTTACCCAGTGAAAGACTACTCAAGAGGCAGGCAGATTTCTGAGTTCAAGGGCAGCCTGGTCTACAGAGTGATTTCCAGGACATCCAGGGCCATACAGGGATATCCTATCCCGAAAAAACAAAAACAAAAAACAAAAAAACAAAAAAACAGAACAAAACAAAAAAAAGACCACTCAGCTATTCAAAATAAGGATATCAGTTTTTTGTTTTGTTTTTGTTATTCTTTCTAGGAAAATGCATGGAAATAGAAAATATCATCCTGAGTGAAGTAACCCAGACACCAAAGGAGATATGTATGAATATATGGTATGTACTCACTGATAAGTGTATATTACCCAAAAAGTTCAGAATATCCATGAAGAATTCACAGACCATATGAAGCTTAAGAAGAGGGAAAGCCCAAATTTGAATGCTTCAATCTCCAATCTCACTTAGAACATGGAACAACATAATCATTGGAGGCAGAGGTATGGAGGGACATGTGTGAAACAGGGGAGGTGGAGGGAAGAAAAGAAGGCAATATCTGGTATGAGGGAGACAGGAAAGAAGCCCTGAGGGCCAAGAGAATGAATAGAAATATCTAGTAGTGTGATGTGGGGAATGGGAAGAACCACTACTAAATCCCAGACAGCATGGTTGTGGGAGCCTCTCAGGACCCAATGAGGATGACATTAGACGAAATGCCCAACAGCAGTGTGATAGAACCTGAAGAGACCCTTTCAAGTACAAAGTAAAATGGTTCTATTTGAATATATTGAAACGTTCATATAATTTTTGCCCTTAGATATGCATAGGTATTCTATTATATTATTTCATGTGTGGCAAATTATGATTATGAGGGCATATCTCTGATGTAGATCCAATTTGATTATGGTGATTTTTTTAATGCAGTATGAAACTTTTTTCTACTAAGTTTGCAAACCTGGAAACCACTATTGAAAGGAGAGAAACAGCTTCTGAAAGTTGTCCCATGACCTGCACGTTCATGATGTGACGTATGCAACCACAGAAATGAAAGTATATACAGAGAAACACAATGTAGTTATATTTACAAAAGAAATTCTGTAGTCTGGTAGAACTCATTGTTAAATCCATCTAGTCCTGGACTTTTATGGTACTTTCCCTGCCATGATACCATTACCACATTTCAAGAACATGAGTTCTTATATTGGTTTTCTTTTATCCCCTTAATTTAAATATGTAGGTAATATATTCCTATAATTTTTTTTTCAGTTTCTTCAAGATTTTATACTTTTTGTATTATTATTTGAGAATATTATCTTATGTTTCATTGAATTTCTTTGGTATATGTTGGACTATATATGGTTTTGTTGACTTCTGTACTGTACTGTCCTTAGCAATAAACTGCCATCTAGTAGTATCATTTCTACCCCTGAGAATAGAACTACCAACCACCATGTCTTCCATAGTCCACATTTAAATTTTCTACAAAGTTTGTGACATGTTCACTCCTCTAAGTTATAGATTATTTTACTCAAACTTTCTGCATAAGGTTACTCCAGAGACTCAGAATTACAATTCCTATGATTTTTGAATCTGCACTGTAGCTCAATCTGTAAAGAAGAAGAAAAAAAAAAACACATCTCAAGATGGACTCAGGTTGAGCATCCAGAGAAATGTAAATGATGTAATGGATTTTTCTCTTCTTTAAGAGAGAATCTATGAGATGAAAATATCTTTGTAACTGATTCAAACAGTAAGAGATTGCATTTCTGGCTCAGACTACATGTTTATGTGTGTATGTGTATAAATATATATAATGAATTTTGTTATGCTTGAGGTGTGCAGTTTACTTCTAACTTGTATTATCCATGTGATTTTTCTTAAAGGTGAAATTCTGGTATTTATATTCATTGTTCATAATAAAGGGTGGAATTTTTTAAATATCATATTTGCACTTCTGAGCACATGCTGAATTTACACTGTTGCTTTTCTTAGATTTGCCATATGTGTTATTTTGACTTTGTTTTTTACCTGTCTGACTTCTAGAGATGAATATTAATTATCTATATTGTTTCCCAAGTTTTCCTGACTCTAAGCCTAATATAGATATAATATTTCTATATTGTATGTAGAAAGGAAATAAAAATTACCAACTATCCCTGTATTCTCCAATTAGAATGAATTCTAAAATTCTCGAAGTATAAATTGTCATTTCATTGGTGAGATGAAATATTTGAAATTTGATTCGATTTTCTGAAAAAAAAATCCACCTATCTCTTTTATTCATTTTTATTTTTGCTGTTTCTTTTCCAGAAGTATTTGCTGTGGCCAATTTCTGAATATTTAAAGTTTTACAACACTGGCTGGATTGGCTCTGGACATTCCTCACCATCAAATTTGGATTCAGTTTTGTCTTCTTGGCTCAGTTGTTTATTTTCCATTCATCTTTCAAATTCCTTTGTTCTTTCATGTGAATTCACAGCTGGTCACTTGATATTAAGTAACTAATTTGGTTCCTTTTTTGCCAAAAAAATAAATCAGTCGCTATTTATAACAAATTTTAGATTAATAAAGTCAGTGGACTTTATAAAAATTATGAACTGAATTATAGTTGGTTTGACCTAATGCTGCTTTTATTATAATTTTCTGCATGTACAACACTGAGGGATTCTGCTCTGAGTTGGTTTTGATTGGTAAATGAAGATTCAACCAGGTAATGGCTGGCCAGGGCAGACAGAGGTAGGACTTTTAAGGTTCCAGAGCTTAAAAGAGAGAGGAAGTAGTACAAAGGAGATCCATCCGGCTGGGAGAAGAAGAGGTGAAATGCCATACCTGAGAAGAGTGGAGGGCAGGAGTCATAGCCAGAATTTGAAGGTGCTGGAGAGGGCGCACAGACTTCTGACTACCACTAGCTACCCACAACAACCACCAAGCGAACTTAAGCCCTCTGGTGAGTGGAACTAAGCATCTGCTCCAATCCAAACTCGCGGGACTTGACACGGCATTAGTCAGAGAAGCAAAAACCCGGTCTGAGTAGGGGCACAAGCCCCTTTTGGTCCGAGCAGCACCGGGGTAGCTATGGCGCACAGTCGGCTAACTACAGCCAGATACACACAACACCAGCCAGGCCACCTTAAGAATTCTGAGGATTGGGATCTGCCTGGCACGGGAGCCCTTTGCCCGAGTATTGGCAACAGACATCTTAGTTCTGGGACCCTGCCAAGTGTATCCTGCACAGCTCCAGAGAATACCAGATGGCAAAAGCAAACTTAAGAATCCTACTAACAGAAATCAGCACCACACACCATCATCAGAACGCAGCACTCCCATGCCACCTAGTCCTGGGCACCCCGACACAACCGAGAAGCTAGACCCAGATTTAAAAGCATATCTCATGATGATGGTAGAGGACATCAAGAAGAACTTTAATAACTCACTTATAGAAATACAGGAGAACACTGCTAAAGAGTTACAAGTCCTTATAGAAAAACAGGAAAACACATCCAAATAGGTGATGGAAATGAACAAAACCATACTAGACCTAAAAAGGGAAGTAGACACAATAAAGAAAACCCAAAGTGAGGCAACTTTGGAGATAGAAACCTAGGAAAGATATCTGGAAACATAGATGCAAGCATCAGCAACAGAATACAAGAGATGGAAGAGAGAATGTAAGGTGTAGAAAATTCCATAGAGAACATCAGCACAACAATCAAAGAAAATGCAAAATGCAAAAAGATTCTAACTCAAAACATCCAGGAAAATCCAGGACACAATGAGAAGACCAAACATACGGATAATAGGGGTGGATCAGAATGAAGATTTTCAACTCAAAGGACCAGCAAACATTTTCAACAAAATTATTGAAGAAAACTTCCCAAATCTAAAGAAAGAGATGCCCATGAACATACAAGAAGCCTACAGAACTCCAAATAGACTGGACCAGAAAAGAAATTCCTCCTGACACATAATAATCTGAACAATAAATGCACTAAATAAAGAGAGAATATTAAAAGCAGTAAGGGAGAAAGGTCAAGTAACATATAAAGGCAGTCCTATCAGAATTACACCAGAGTTTTCACCAGAGACTATGAAACCCAGAAGAGCCTGTACAGATGTTATACAGAAACTAAGACAACACAAATTCCAGTCCAGGCTACTATACCCGGCCAAACTCTCAATTACCATAGATGGAGAAACCAAAGTATTCCACGACAAAACCAAATTCACAAATTATCTTTCCACAAATCCAGCCCTTCAAAGGATAATAACAGAAAAGAAGCAATACAAGGACAGAAATCATGCCCTAGAACAATCAAGAAAGTAATCCCTCAACAAACCAAAAAGAAGACAGCCACAAGAACAGAATGCCAACTCTAACAACAAAAATAAAAGGAACTAACAATTACTTTTCCTTAATATGTCTTAATATCAATAGTCTCAACTCCCCAGTAAGAAGACATAGACTAACAGACTGGCTACACAAACAGGACGCAGCATTCTGCTGCTTACAGGAAACCCATCTCAGGGAAAATGACAGACACTACCTCAGAGTGAAAGTCTGGAAAACAATTTTCCAAGCAAATGGTCTGAATAAACAAGCTGGAGTAGCCATTCTAATATCGGATAAAATTGACTTCCAACCCAAAGTTATCAAAAAAGACAAGGAGGGACACTTCGTACTCCTCAAAGGTAAAATCCTCTAAGAGGAACTCTCAATTCTGAATATCTATGCTCCAAATGCAAGGGCTGCCACATTCATTAAAGACACTTTATTAAAGCTCAAACCACACATTGCACCTCACACAATAATAGTGGGAGACTTCAACACACCACTTTCACCAATGGACAGATCGGTGAAACAGAAAATAAACAGGGACACAGTGAAACTAACAGAAGTGATGAAACAAATGGACTTAACAGATTATCTACAGAACATTTTATCCTAAAACAAAAGGATATACCTTCTTCTCAGCACCTCACAGGACCTTCCCCAAAATTGATCATATAATTGTCACAAAACAAGCCTCAACAGATACAAAAATATTGATGTTGTTCCATGTATCCTATCAGACCACCATGGCCTAAGGCTGATCATTCACTTGGAAACTGAACAACACTTTTCTCAATGATTCCTTGGTCAAGGAAGGAATAAAGAAAGAAATGAAAGACTTTTTTGAGTTTAATGAAAATGAAGCCACAACATACCCAAACCTATGGGACACAATGAAAGCATTACTAAGAGGGAAACTCATAGCGCAGAGTGCCTCCAAGAAGAAACAGGAGAGAGCACATACTAGCAGATTGACAAAACATATAAAAGCCCTAGAAAAAAAGGAAACAAATTCACCCAAGAGGAGTAGAAGGCAGGATTAATCAAACTCAGGGGTGAAATCAACCAAGTGTAAACAAGAAGAACTATTCAAAGAATTAAAAAACGAGGAGTTGGTTCTTTGAGAAAATCAACATGATAGATAAACACTTAGCTAGACTCACTAGAGGGCACAGGGACAATATCTCAATTAACATAATCAGAAATGAAAAGGGAGACATAGCAACAGATCCTGAAGAAATCCAAAACACCATCAGATCCTTCTACAAATGGTTTTCTCAACGAAAATGGAAAACCTGAATGAAATGGACAAATTTCTAGACAGACACCAGGTACCTAAGATAAATCAGGATCAAGTTAATGATCTAAACATTCCCATATCCCCTAACGAAATAGAAGCAGTCATTAATAGTCTCCCAACCAAAAAAAGGCCAGGACCAAATGGGTTTAGTGCAGAGTTTTACCAGACCTTCAAAGAAGATCTAATCCCAGTTCTGCACAAACTATTCCACAAAATAGAAGTAGAGGGAACTCTACCCAACTCATTCAATGAAGCCACAATTACTCTGATACCTAAACCACAGAAAGATCCAACAAGTTAGAGAACTTCAGACCAATTTCCCTTATGAATATCAATGCAAAAATCCTCAATAAAATTCTTGCTAACCGAACCCAAGAACACATTAAAGCAATCATCCATCCTGACCAAGTAGGTTTCATCCCAGGGATGCAGGGATGGTTTAATATATGAAAATCCATCAAGGTAATCCATTATGTAAACAAATTCAAAGACAAAAACCACATGATCATCTCGTTAGATGTGGAAAAAGCATTCGACAAGATCCAACACCCATTAATGTTAAAAGTCTTGGAAAGATCAGGAATTCAAGGCCCATACCTAAACATGATAAAAGCAATCTACAGCAAACCAGTAGTCAACATCAAAGTAAATGGTGAGAAGCTGGAACAATCCCACTAAAATCAGGGACTAGAAAACGCTGCCCAGTTTCTCCCTACCTCTTCAACGTAGTACTTGAAGTCCTAGCAAGAGCAATTCGACAACAAAGAAAGATCAAGGGGAAACTAATTGGAAAAGATGAAGTCAAAATATCACCTTTTGCAGATGATATGATAGTATATATAAGTGACCCTAAAAATTCCACCAGAGGACTCCTAAGACTGATAAACAGCTTCAGTGAAGTAGATGGAGTAAATTAACTTAAAAAAGTCAATGGCCTTTCTCTACACAAAGGACAAACAGGCTGAGAAAGAAATTAGGGAAACAACACCCTTCTCAATAGCCACAAGTAATATAAAATACCTAGGCGTGACTCTAAGTAACGAAATGAAAAATCTGTATGAGAAGAACTTCATGTCTCTGAAGAAAGAGATTAAAGAAGATCTCAGAAGATGGAAAGCTCTCCCATGCTCATGGATTGGCAGGATCGACATTGTAAAAATGGCTATCTTGCCAAAATCAATGTACAGATTCAATGCAATCCCCATCAAAATTACAATTCAATTCTTCAACGAATTAGAAGGAGCAATTTGCAAATTCATCTGGAATAACAAAAAAACTAAGATAGCAAAAACTCTTCTCAAGGATAAAAGAACCTCTGGTGGAATCACCATGAATGACCTAAAGTTTTACTACAGAGAAATTGTGATAAAAACTGCATGGTACTGGTATAGAGACAGACAAGTAGACCAATGGAATAGAATTGAAGACCCAGAAATGAACCCACACACCTATGGTCACTTGATCTTCGACAAGGGAGTTAAAACCATCCAGTGGAAGAAAGACAGCCTTTTCAACAATTGGTGCTGGCACAACTGGTTGTTATCGTGTAGAAGAATGCGAATCGATCCATACTTATCTCCTTGTACTATGCTCAAATCTAAGTGGATCAAGGAACGTCATATAAAACCAGAGACACTGAAACTTATAGAGGAGAAAGTGGGGGAAAGCCTTGAAGATGTGGGCACAGGGGAAAAATTCCTGAATAGAACAGCAATGGCTTGTGCTTTAAGATCAAGGATTGACAAATGGGACCTCATCAAACTGCAAAGCTTCTGCAAGGCAAAAGACACCTTCAATAATTCAAAAAGACCACCAACAGATTGGGAAAAAATCTTTACCTATCTTAAATCAGATAGGGGAATAATATCCAATATATTAAAAGAACTCAAGAGGGTGGACTCCAGAAAGTCAAATAGCCCCATTAAAGATGGGGCTCAGAGCTGAAAAAAGAATTCTCACCTGAGGAATACCGAAAGGCTGAGAAACACTTGAAAAAAATTTCAACATCCTTAATAATCATTGAAATGCAAATCAAAACAACCCTGAGATTCCATCTCACACCAGTCAGAATGGCTAAGATGAAAAATTCAGGTGACAGCAGATGATGGCGAGGATGTGGAGAAAGAAGAACACTCCTCCATTGTTGGTGGGATTGCAAGCTGGTACAACCACTCTTGAAATCAGTCTGGCGGTTCCTCCGAAAATTGGACATAGTACTACTGGAAGATCCTTCAATACCTCTTCTGGGCATATATCCAAAGATGTCCCAACCGGTAAGAAGGACACATGCTCCACTATGTTCATAGCAGCCTTATTTATAATAGCCAGAAGCTGGAAAGAACCCAGATGTCCCTCAACAGAGGAATGGATACAAAAAAATTTGGTACATTTACACAATGGAGTACTACTCAGCTATTAAAAAGAATGAATTCACAAAAGTCCTAGGCAAAGTGTTGGACCTGGAGGGCATCATCCTGAGTGAGGTAACACATTCACAAAGAAACTCAAATGAAATGTACTCACTGATAAGTGGATATTAACCCAGAAACTTAGTATAGCGAGATATAAAGTACAATACATAAAACATATGAAAATGAAGAAGAACAAAAACCAAAGTGTGGACACTTTGCTCATTCTTATAATTGGAAACAATCACCCATGTAAGGAGTTACATAGACAAAGTTTGGAGCTGAGCCAAAAGAATGGTCCATCTAGAGACTGCCATATCCAGGGATCCATCCCATAATTAGCCTCCAAGCGATGACACCATTGCATACACTAGCAATCCTTTGATGCAAGGATGGTGATATAGCTGTCCCTTGTGAGACTAGGCCGGGGACTAGGAAACACAGAAGTGGATGCTCACAGTCAACTATTGGATGGATCACAGGGCCCCCAATGGAGGAGCTAGAGAAAGTATCCAAGGAGCTAAAGAGATCTGCAACCCTATCGGAGGAACAACATTATGAACTAACCAGTACCCCAGAGCTCTTGAATCTAGCTGCATATGTATCAAAAGATGACCTAGTCGGCCATCACTGGAAATAGAGGCCCATTGGTCAGGCAAATGTTATATGCCCCAGCACAGGGGAATGCCAGGGCCAAAAAATGGGAATGGGTGGGTAGGGGAGTGGGGGGGGGCTTTTGGGATAGCATTGGAAATGCAATTGAAGAAAATAAAAAAAATTAAATTGAGAAATACTCAAAACAATTCAGCAAAAATCAGGAACAAGAAAAGGCTGTTCAGTCTCTGCAAATCTATTTAATAGAGTACTTGACATTCTAGTTATAGGAATAAGACAACTGAAGAGGATCAAGGAGATACAAATTAGAAAGGAAGAAATCAAAGTATCGTTATTTATAAGATAGTATAGATAAACAATTCCAACAATGCTACCAGATGATAAAGACCTCGAGCACAGATGATAAACACCTGGAGCAACGTGTCTAGATTCAAGAATAATTAATTAAAGAATTATAAATAAATAAGTAAATAAATAAGTAAATAAATAAATAAATAAATAAATAAATAAATAAATAAATAAAATGAAGAATGTGCTGGAAGAGTGTGACCCAGTTTGGCAGTTCTCTGGTTCCAGGGCAACAAAAGTAACATAAAGAAGTTAGTAGGTAATAACCAGGATTGTCAGTGGGAGGTTGATTAACCACATAGAGGCTAGAAAGTGGCCCAACTGTTACACTGTTTAAAGCATAACAAAATATAAAAATTCTGTGAGTTATTTTCATAAGGAAGTGCAAATCATTGGGGTAGTAAACAGAAAAATGCCATTATGATTTACACATAACAATATTGTTACACTGAATAAAATAAAAAATAAGTTCTGGAGAACTAATGAATTTTGTACTTGTTATACTTAATATTATCATATACATACACAGTGAGTTAATTGTCAATATTCTTTAAAGTCATTATAAAATACCATAACTGTATCAAGTAATAGATGATATTTCAATAGTTTTAATCAGTTTATTATTATTTATACATAAAAAACATGTATAAGACATATTTGTGACATACACCTTAATAAAAGAAAGGTAATACAAATTTTACAAATATTACAGAACTCTGCCTATGTATTCTGCATGCTCTCAAATGAATATTAATAAAAAAAACAACCAAGAATCACTGCCATTGAAAAGTTAATAAACTTGTAGTACAATTTACCCTATTGATCCATGAAACTCATTATACTATAGAAGACATATTTCATAAAGTACAAAATAGGTGAATTATAGTGTTTTAATTACTTTTCTGTTGTCACAATAAGACACTGTGGCAAAAACAGCTTACAAATAGAGTTTATTAGGGGTTTATTCTTGGTTTCAGCGGCTTGGAATCCATGGTCATCATAATGGAAAGCATAGCAGCAAGTAGACCCACATGGCATTGGGATAAAAATTTGAAGGCAGACAGAGTAATCTAACCAGGAATAGTAAAAGCTTTTACATCTCAAATCCCATCCACAGTTACACAACTTCTTCAACAAGGTTATATCAACTAATTATTCCTAAAAATTTACACTAACATAGGATCAAGTACTCAAATATTTGAGCCAAATGAGATTGTTCCCATCCAAAGAAGCCCCCAAACCATACTTAATTTGTTTTTCAGACCATCTGTTAATGTGTTTCTTTATTGTCTGTTGTGGTGTTTACTTTTAATTGTCATCTTGACACACACTAGAATCACTAGATAAAGAAATCAAAATTGTGTGGATAAAACTGACATATTGGCTAGGCATGGTGGTGCACACATTTAATCCCATAACTTGGAAGGCAGAGGCAGGCAGATTTCTGAGTTCGAGGCCAGCCTGGTCTACAAAAGGAAGTCCAGGACAGCCAGGGCTATACAGAGAAACCCTGGCTTGAAAAACAAAAACAAAAACAAAAACAAAAAAAAAAACAAAAACAAAAACAAAAACAAAAACAAAAACAAAAACAAAAACAAAAACAAAAACAAAAACAAAAACAAAAACAAAAACAAAAACAAAAACAAAAACAAAAACAAAAACAAAAACAAAAACAAAAACAAAAACAAAAACAAAAACAAAAACAAAGAAACAAACAAAAAAGACTGATATACGTTTGTTTTATTATTAGTTGATGTAGGAACACCCACCCTGAATATAGTTGACACAATTTTTTTTATTTTTTTGGGGGCTGTGGACACTTCTGTGAATGAAAAAAGTAGCTAAGTCACAAGAACATACAAGGATATACTCATTTCTCAATCCTTCTGAATGCAGACATGTGACCATCTGCCTAGGCAACTTTCATTAGATGAAAAGTGGCAAATTGTAAATTCTAATTACAAGCCAAATTAAGCCTTTCTCCCTAAGATGGTTTGTTTAGAGCATTTTATTGTAGTAATAGAAATAAGACTGGAAGACTCATAAAGTAACAAGACAAATTTATAAGTTCTCATCGTGTACGTTTCAAGTTCTGTGGCATTTTTTACACACAATAATTTCTACACACTCTTTGATTAATATTGATGTTTGCTGAAATTATAAATAAAAAGTCTAGACTAACTTCAGGCACCCCAGCTAACATTCCACTCTAGGCTCTAGGCTCACCAACTCCCCTTCAAGTATTTTGAACAACTATAAAGTGCAACCCATGACCTGACTCCATATTCCTTCTCACAGCTTGAGCTGAATATCTCTGCTTCTTTTTTTTTTTTTTTTTTTGGAGGCCCTACCTATGGAACCCAAAATGTTGACACCCAAAACCTCAGAAGACAGAGAAGTCACAAAACTCTCAGCAAATACACCCTCCTGGACCTGAAGACTTCCTGGTCACTAAAACCCCAAGGCATTAAGACCAGAAAACCTGGAGGAAACAGAGACCAAGGGAATAAAAACATCAACAAAACAAAACAAAAATCCATGTATCTGACAATTACATATGTAGAAATCAATATATAAACCTATAATAATCTCAAAATTCAAGTAGCTAGAGGAAAATCTAAGAACACACTCTACAACAATTTGGGAAACCTGACAGCACTTAGCCACAGATGCCTTACTGTAGAATACTCTGGCTGTTCCATCATAAATGAAGCACAAGAAAATGATCTTAAATCCAATTTTATGGAGATGGTAGATGTCTTTAAAGAAGAACTACATAAGTCCCTTAAAGAAATAGAGGCATGAACAATGAAACAGGTGAAGTAATTGAATAAACTGTTTAAGACCTGAAAGTGGAAATAGAAACAATAACGAATGAAAAAAGTCGCTAGGAGAGAGAAAATGTAATGAGTGACTTTCTGAAGATTGTCCAACATTTTGGACAGATGTGATGGATCTCTGAATTGCAAGGCCTTCATACATTTCATTTGAGGAATCGATCATTCCTCTAAGTATTCTAGAGTATAATTTTCCCTGGCATATAGCGCATCCTATTGGATGCAGATCAACAAACATGTACTCTCTTGTAGTAATGCTATGTAAGTAAATTAATGATTTCTTACTACTTTATATAATTTTATAGAATTACTAAATGTACATAAGTAATTTTGAGCTCTTTATTGAAAAGCTGCAGTTGAAGTTCTGTAAGACTTCTTGTGTCAAAGACTAATTGCATTAGGATAAAATGAAGGCTTAAAACAAATTTATAATCAGAGAAACTATTACTTCTATGATAGATGTGAATGCATTATCTGATAAGTATTTTCACAAACTGAGAATCAACAATTTCTAGGACGTTCAAAGACAAAAGATAAAATATTGACTAGATGTATCTGTACAAAACTTCAAAATGAATGAGACACTGGGCAGATGATTGACCCCCCTTGACATAAAATTTAGTTAAAACTTGTATGAACTTGTGGAGTTACTAGCAGCTAATGAATATATAATTAATAACCAATCACAATGGACTTGCAGGTAACATTCTTCCTGACATTCCTTATTTGATTTATTGACTTGTAGTAATGTTGTGAACTTGCTAGTACCTTTTATGAAATAGAAGCTTGGAATACCATACGATCATGTATCATGAAAAAGTGTAAGAATTGAATACAATAGGAAATAGGTTCCCGCTTTTCTCTCTCTCCTAGAAATGAAGTCTAAAGCCTTCTTTTGAAGTGAGTACTTTTTCTTGTGAATGTGAATTTCTCTGGCTACACAAGGTTAAAGAACTTTTAGCACTGAGCAAGGAAGGCACTGTGTCCTAACTCAATACTCCACTATTAAACCACAGGTATTAATCATCAAAGGTGGGCAAATTTAACCACAAAATAAGCCAGAAAGTTTTAAGTTTCCAGAAGCCATCAGCTTTCAACCATCAGGGCAATTACAAGGAAATTTAAAAAGGAAAGAGGAATTAAAGATTTTCTGGAATTCAATGAATTGCACAAAACTCCAAGTAAATGGGATACAATGAAAACAGAGCTAAGATGAAGGATCATAATTATGAGTGTCTTCATAAAAAATTTTAGAGATCTCATACTCACCAATTAACAGCATGTCAGAAAGCTCTGGTACAAATAGAAGCACAGCCACCAAAGATAAAAAGACAGCAGGAAATTATCAAAATCAAAACTAAAATCAATAAATAAATCAAAGAGAACAAGACAAAGAATCAGGCAACAAATATTTGGTTCTTTGAGGAAATCATCAGGATGGACAAACCTTCTTTCAAAACTAAATAAAAGAAAGGGAGCGAAAGAATACAAATTAACAGAACTAGAAATGAAGAGGAAGACATAACAACAGACACCGAGATTATTGGGTTTCACTTCAAACCCCGTACTCCAGAAACATGGAAAACAAAAATAGAAAAAAAAAATAGGAAAATTTTCTCAATAGATACAATTTGGTAAAGCTGAATCAAGATCAACTTGAATAGTCCTATAGCCAAAGGGAATATAACCTATCATTTAATATCTCCCAAACAAATCCAGACAAGGTCAGATGGTTTTAGATCAGGATTATACCATACTTTCAAAAAAGTACTAATACTGATACATAAATTATTTCACTAGATAAAAACAGAAGGAAAATTGACAAAATTTACTTTATGGGAATACAGTCAATGTGAGACAAGTCACACAAAGACTCAACAAAGAAAGAGAATTTCGGACCAATTGCCCTTATAGACATCGATTTAAAAATTCTCAATAAAATACTTGTAAACAAAATTCAAAGATATATGAAAAATATCACCCCTATGATGAAGTAGTGTTCATTTTACATATGCAGGGATGGATCAACATACCAAACTCTTTCAATGTAATCTACCATGTAAGCAAACTAAAAGGAAAAAGAATACCACAAGATTATCATAGTCAATGTTGAAGAAGACTCCAACAAAATCCAACACCCCTTGATGATAAATTCTTAAAGAGATGAGGGATACATGTCACAAGCTTGAACATAATAAAGCCAATACATTGAAAGCTGACACCCAATATCAAATTATATGGAGAGAAAAAAAATTCCCTAAAAAGCAATAATATGGTAAAAGTATATATTCTCTATATCTATTCTGTATAGCACCTGAAGTTTTAGCAACAACAATAAAGAAAGGAAGAAGATCAAGCTATACAAATTGAAAAGAAAAAAGTCAAACTATTGCTATTCAGATACAGTAGTATACATAAGTGACATGATGCAAAATTAACTGAAAATAAACTGTATACTTCCTATAAACAGTATCTCTTCCTATTGATGCCAGATAAGGCCATCCTCTGCTACATGTGCACCTGGAGCCATGGGTCCCTCAATGTGTTTTATTTGGTTGAAGCTTTAGTTCCTGGGAGCTCTGAGGAGTCTGGTTGGTTGATATTGTTGTTTTTCCAATGATATTGCAAACCTCTTCAGCTCCTTCAGTCCTTCCCCTAACTTCTACATTGGGGTCCCAAAGCTCATTCTGATGGTTGACAGCAAGCATCCACATCTGTATCAGTAAGGATTTGGCAAATCCTCTCAGGAAACTTCTATATCAGGCTCCTCTCAGCAAGCATTTGTTGGCATCAGCAATAGTGCCTGGGCTTGGTGGCTGCATATGGGATATATCCCCGTGTGGGGCAGGCTCTGAATGGCTTTTCCTTCAGACTATGCTCTACTCTTTTTCCCTGTATTTCCTTTCAACATGAACAATTTTGGGTAAAAATTTTTGAAAATGGTAGGGGACCCATATTTCAACCAGACCCAATTCCTAACCTCTGGATATGGTTTCTACAGGTACTCTCTCCCCTTTGTTAGGGATTTCACCTAATGTCATCCCCGTAGGGTCCTGTTATCCTCTTGTATCCTGGAATCTGGAACTTTCTGTTGGCTTCCCCCAGTTCCCTATCCCCAGTTTCAAGCTGTACTACAGAGAAGAAGCGATAAAGACTGCATGGTATTGGCATGAATACAGATAGGTTGATCAATAAATTGATGTGAAGACACAGAAGTGAATCTGTACCTATGAACACTTGATTTTAACAAGACGCCAAAACTCTACAGTGGAATAGATGAAACATTTTCAACAAATGATGCTGGTAGTAATGGATATCTGCTTTTAGAATACTACAAGTAGATCCATATCTATTACCCTGCACAAAAGTCAAGTCCAAATGGATCAACGATCTGATCAAGAAACCCTGATATAATAAATCTGACAAAAAAGGAAGTGGAGAATAACCTTGAAATCTTTGGCACAGAAGATGACTTCCTAAACAGAACTCTAGTAGTTCAGCCACTAAGATCAACAATTGATAAATGAAACCTCATTAAACTGAAAATATTTTGTAAGGCATGGGGCACTGCCAATAGAACAATATGTCAGCTTACAGAATTGCTTAACCAACACTATATCTGACAGAATGTTGATATCCAAAATATATAAAGAACTCAACAAATTAAACATCAACAAAGCTAATAATACATTAAAAATGGGGAACAGTGCTAAGCAAAGAATTCTTGATAGAGGAATCTAATGGCTGAGAAGCACTTAAAGAAATGCTCATTATCCTTAGTCATAAGGTAAATGCAAATTGATATGATTCTGATATTTTATCTTACAAACATCAAAATGGCTAATATCTAAGACTTAAATGACAGCACATTCTGCCTCAGGGACAAAGACAGACAACACATCAGACTAAAAGGCTAGAAAACAATATTCCAAGCAAATGGTCTGAAGAAAAAAGCTGGAGTAGCCATTCTAATATCAAACAAAATCGACTTCCAAAACAAAGTTATCAAAAAAGTCAAGGAAGGACAGCACATTATGTTGAGGTTGTGGAAGTAATGGAAGACTCCTTCATTACTGCTACGAATGTAAACTTGTACAACAACTTTGGAAATAAATTTGGTGGCGTCTCAGAAAATTGGGAGTAATTGTATCAAAAACAAAACAAAAAAAAAACAAAAAAAAACAAAAAACAAAAAAACAAAACAAAAAACAAAACAATACAAAACAAAACCAAAAAAAAAAAAAAGAAAAAAGAAAAACAGCTATAACACTCCTAGGTATATACCAAAAGGAAACTCCATCCTACCACCATAAGAGTACTTACGCAATTATGTTCATAGAGACATTATTCATAATAGCCAGAAACTGGAAACAACCTAGATATCCCTCAATCAAAAAAAGAATAAAGAAAATGTGGTACACTTACACAGTGGAATACTTCACAGCTATTAAAAACAAAGACAATTTGAAATTTGTACAAAAAAAAATAGATGGCACAAGAAAATATCACCATGAGTGAGGTAACCTAGACCCACATAGGCAAACATTGTACATATTCACATATAAGTTGGTACTGATTATAAAAGATAACCATGTTGTAATCACAAGATGCCAAAAATGATATCTCACTGAGATTGGAATATAGTCTAGGCATTTTCATTGGACATGGGACTAGCACTGGACAAGAGTTGGTGTTTGGATGAAAACCAGAAGGATCATGAGGGGAAAGAATTGAGGGAGGGAGTACTGGAAGAGACAACTGGATTGGGGGAATTCATCGTTGGAATGAGCTAGAAACCTACAGAAATAGAAATTCCTCAGAATCTAAGAGAGTGAATTGAGGGTAACAGTAACTAACCCTCCTTGCAATGGGTAATGTGAAGCCTGAAATGTCCGTCTCCTGTAGCCAGGCAAGATTTTCAATGGAGGGAATGGGAGACCAGTCCTACTATAAAAATTTCATCATCCAATTTCTCCTGCCTACAAGATGTGCAGGGGTAAAGTTAGAACAAATATTGAGGGAATGGCCAACCAATGACTGGACCAGCTTGAGACATATGCCAAGAAATAGAGCACATCCTTGATATTGTTAACAATGTTCTGCTATACTGGCAAATAGGAGTCTAGCCTAACTGTCATGAGAAAGACTTCAACTAGCAATTGATGGAGGCATATGCAAGAACCACAGCCAAAATTTCATTTGACTTTAGGGAATATGTGAAAAAGGAAGAAGGTTTACTGGAGTCAAGGAGGTCAAGGAAACCACAAGAAAACTCACAGAATCAACTTACCTGAGTTCTTGGGGCCACACAGACACTGAGACAACAAGGTAGCATTCATGAGAATGACCTTGGCCCTTTGCACATATGTAAAATTTATGTAGCTTTGGATTCATGTGGAACCCTTAACAATGTGAGAACAGTCTCTCCCTGTCTCTGTTGCCTGCCTTTAAGATATTTTCAGCTGATTGAGCTGCCCCTTCTAGCTTTAATAGGAGAGGATGTTCCTAGTCTGTAATTTGATATGACAAGGCAGTTTTATATACATGGGAGGTCTCTCCTATTCTGAAGAGAAAGAGAGGAGGAATGCATTGGAAAAGGTGAGCTCCTGGGAAGGACTTCAAGAAGAGGAGGGAGGGGAAGCTATATTTGAGATGTATTTTCTGATTACAGTTTCCCCTAACAGTAACTCCTTCAGGTTCCTTTCCACTTCTTCTCTAATCCAGATTCCTACTGTCTGTCACTTTTTAGGAAACAAATAGTTATCTAAAGAATACTAATGAAATAAACCAAACAAACTGAATAGGACAAAACAACCAAAGAAAATAAACAAATGCACACACACACACACACACACACACACACAAAATATATAGATACAGAAACACACATTCACATACTCCATTTAATCAAAACCCCAAAACAGAAAACATAATATACACAAAGAACCTGTATGATAGGAAAGCAAACAAACAAAATACCCAAAGTTAACTTTCTTAGACAAAGAGGCTCTAAAGATGCTGTCTTAGTTAGGGTTTTACTGCAGTGAACAGGCACTATGACCAAGGCAAGCCTTATAAAGGACAACATTTAATTGGAGCTACCTTACAGGTTCAGATGTTCAGTCCATTATCATCAAGGTGGGACATGGTAGAATCCAAACAGGCATAGATTTGGCACAGCTGAGAGTTCTACATCTTCATCTGTAAGGCTGCTAATGGAAGACTGACTTCCTAAAGCTAAGATGAAGGTATTATGCCCACACCTATAGTGACACACCTACTCCAAGACCACAACTCCTAATAGTGTCATTCCCTGTGCCAAGCATATACAATCACAGATATCATTAAGTGGAATCCATACTCAACAATGCTTGAATGGCCAAGAACCTGAAACTAGAAATGGCAGGGATCAAGAGAAAGATCAAATACTACTATTCTACTAAAGGAGTATAGCAGTTAAATGACTCCTGTTGACATTTTGCTATACTCACAGATCTGTATCTTGCTCATTCATCATCACTGAAGTAAACTCATGCAGCAGATGTAAACAAATACAGAGACTTGCAGCCAGATAATATGCAAAGCCTGAGGGACCTTCTAACATTCAGTCCTACAAGGGAGGTCACCATCAAATCTCTACCTCAGTGTTCAGAAAACACTGTAATAAAAGACAGAAACAGTGTAAGATCATAAAAACTATCTTGATTGAAACTACTAGAATTTAGTCCTAGCTACACACTTTTATTAAAAAACTAACATCAATGATATATATAGTGTAGAGTTGTTTCTACAACAGAACAAAGGATCTATATTTGGGGTTGGTCTTCCTATCTCACATAATCAAAGCAGGAAAAAAAAATTCCTCACAGGTGCAACAAATTCCCAGAGTTTTGGTGAATTCCTAATATTATCAGGGTTACAACCAAGACTAGCCATCATAAGTGTACCTCTTGTCAATAACACATACAATCATATGTACTTATATTATGTTATATTCCAAAGGAAAGCAATAGTTATGCCTAGCATAGTATCCAATATCCAATATACAACTGCAAATAAAGTATATGAATTTCCAGGGCATAATCATGCTTAACATGAGATAAAATTCCATATACAACTACAATCATATACCCCAAATCCTAAATTTATGTACATTGTGGCTTAAAAATCTCTTCATATCTAGTTTCATGACTACAATATATTTTCTGTCTTGGTTTGGTTCCATTCTTTGTTTGTAGCTTTCTTTGAGAGATATCCCACAGCTGTGGACCTTCTTACATCACAATATAGGCTTCCCTTTCATACCTTAACAAAAAGCCCCTCTAGG
This sequence comes from Mus musculus, assembly GCF_000001635.26. Taxonomy (NCBI): domain Eukaryota; kingdom Metazoa; phylum Chordata; class Mammalia; order Rodentia; family Muridae; genus Mus; species Mus musculus. The sequence goes on from NC_000087.7 coordinate 48,040,223, forward strand.
CATCTATTCACTTCGCTGCAACCTGGATCCCCGCATTGGCTTTCCATAACCACGTAGGAAGACTCCATGGCTCTTTTACTTCTGTATCCTTCATTAATCTGACGAAAGAACTACATGGTGGATGTTGCCAAGTTCTTTTGCATGCTTAAGATAGAACCTGCCTGCTTCCTTGAATACTTTTTCATAAATTTGATATGTTGTTTTTCTGCTATAAACAGACAAATCCTTAGGACATTTCTTTGCACAAGTTGCAGGATTAGCTTGGTGGATACTCATCTCGAGGAAACAATTCCCTTTATTACATTACTCCTTATATCTTTCAACACTAGCTATGGCTCCCACAAAAAATTTTCTGGTGCTCTTTTTTTTCTCCAAACTTAAATTCTAGCTCATCCATTGAAGAATGAGTACAATCAGGAAAACAAAATTCAAGAAGCATTAGCGATGTGGGAATAAAGTACAGCTCTACTGCTGGTGGGTGCTTACGTTGGTACATCCAGGATAAAATCAGTGTGGAATTTGCTTAAAATATCTAAAAATAGAACTAACTGGTGACTCACCTATATCAACTTGAGTGTAGAAAAGATAGCATGGTTATCTAGTGATACTTGATCAGTCATTTTGTTGCTTTTGTTTTCAAATTATCAAGGAGATGCAATCAGTTGTAACTAAATTTGCTAGAGAGTATATGGAACTTGAAAATACTATATAGTAAATGCGTTAAGTCAGGCCTATAAAGAGAAATGCTACGTGTCTGTAATCACATTTGGTCTAGCTTCAACTTTTAGATTTTATGTTTAACTTGGAGTATCTGTGGAGATAAGGAACCCCAAAGTGGCACATGGCATGGAAGAAAGGATGAAGCCTTTATGGAAGGAGGGAATGACAGAACACATGCAACATAATAGGAGGAGGAAACATTAGAGATTACAAGTTTAGGTAAGCATGAGGATAGGATTATGTCTGTTATTCCCTTACGGAATGCCACAATTTAGGAAGTTTATTTAAAATATTACAGTTAAGTGGTATTACTCTAGGTTACAGTCCAAAACTTGATACTACAACACTTTCTGAAGAAACCACATACTCGAGTAATAGAACATGAATAAATAAAATTATAACCAAACTCGAAAGTTAATTCTTAGGGCTTGCTGTTATATAGTGGCAGAAAGTTCTGTTTATGCTACTAGCAGAGAAAGTAATCAAGCAGATTACACATCTTTGATCCCTGAAAACAAGATTAGTGACTCATTTGAAATATACTGTGTAAATATATATCATCTAGGTTTAAAGTAACTTTCCTGTTGTCTATTTTTCTGTGTTTACTTCTAGATCATAGGAACTATTTTACTGTTACCTAGAACTGATTTTAGAACGAGGACAGAATACTTTGTCCTAATAATTTCATGCCTACCTAAACATAAATACACAATATTGTTTAAAAAATAATAATCATGAATATTTTCTATCTGCATTGGGTAGTGCCATAATAAGTACGTATTTCAAACTACTGATTAATAATATGAAACAAAAAATGTTAAATTTTAGGATAGATAGTTATAATACTTTATAAAGTTGTCAACAAATTACACAGGGAAGGAGAAATAGAATACATAGATTTCCTCACCTATGGTTATTGAGATTTTGCCCAGGCTGGCATTTGAGTTCTCTTAGTGTCTGTATAACATCTGTTCAGGCTCTTCTGGCTTTCCTAGTCTCTGGTGAAAAGTCTGGTGTAATTCTGATAGGCCTGCCTTTATATGTTACTTGACCCTTCTCCCTTACTGCTTATAATGTTCTATCTTTTATTAGTGAATGTGTTGTTCTGATTATTATGTGTTGGGAGGAATTTCTTTTCTGGTCCAGTCTATTTGGAGTTCTGTAGGCTTCTTTTATGTTCATGAGCATCTCTTTCTTTAGGTTTGTAAAGTATTCTTCTATAATTATTTTGAAGATATTTGCCGCCCCTTTAAGTTGAAAAACATCATTCTCATCAACTATTATCTGTAAGTTTGGTCTTCTCATTGTGTCCTGTATTTCCTGGATGTTTTGAGTTAGGATCCATTTGCATTTTGCATTTTCTTTGATTGTTGTGCTGATGTTCTCTATGGAATCTTCTACACCTGACATTCTCTCTTCCATGTCTTGTATTCTGATGCTGATGCTTGCATCTATGGTTCCAAATATCTTTCCTATGGTTTCTATCTCTAGCGTTGCCTCACTTTGTGTTTTCTTTATTGTGTCTACTTACCTTTTTAGGTCTAGTATGGTTTTGTTCATTTCCATCACCTGTTCGGATGTGTATTCCTGTTTTTCTTTAAGGACCTCTGCCTGTTTGGTTCTGTTTTCCTGTTTTTATTTAAGGACTTGTAACTCTTTAGCAGTGTTCTCCTGTATTTCTTTAAGTGAATTATTAAAGTCCTTCTTGATGTCCTCTACCATTTTCATGAGATATGCTTTTAAATCCGGGTCTAGCTTTTCGGTTGTGTTGGGGTTACCAGGACTAGGTGGGGTGGCAGTGCTGTGTTCTGATGATGGTGAGTGGTCTTGATTTCTGCTAGTACAATTCTTACATTTGGCTTTTGCCATCTAGAAATCTCTTCAGCTAGTTGTTATAGTTGTCTCTGGTTAGAGCTTGTTCTTCAGGTGATTTTGTTAGCCTCTATCAGCAGACATGGGAGACTTGCTCTCTCCTCTGAGTTTCAGTGGTCAGAGCACTCTCTGTAGGCAAGCTCTAATCTCACAGGGAAGGTGCACAGATATATGGCCTTAAGACCTCCCTCCTGGCCAAAGATGAAGGCCCAAAACAGGACCTGTCCTGAAGCTGAGTTGCTTTGGCCTGTCCCAGAAGGTGTTAGCTTCTGTATTCTACACTCTCACATGACTAGAATACTCTCAGAGGAGTCCTGGAACCAAGATGTCGGCAGCTGATGGTCATGCAAAGCACTCCTGCACTGGGCAGACCCCTTTCCTCCGACTGGGAAAGTGGCCAGATGTCTGGGGCCTGAGCAGAATACTCTCGACTGGGTCCTGGAACCAATATATCTGCTGCTGATGCTTAGTCAAAGCACTCCCGCACTGGGCAGACCCCTTTCCTCTGGCCAGGACAGTGGCCAGCTGTCTGGGGCCCGAAAAGGGGGCTGCCTTAGAAGCTCTGTGGCTCCAGCCTCTCCCAGAAGCTTTTGCATTTTGTAGTCCGTACTGTCACATGTGCAGAATACACCTGGCAGGGTCTCAGAACCAAGATGCACGGGGCAGACCCCCTTTCCTCTGGCCTGGAAAGTGACCGGATGTCTGGGGCCTTTGCAGAATACACTTGGCAGAGACCTGGACCAGTCTGGTGGTTCTTCAGAAAATTGACATAGTACTACCAGAAGACCAGCAACACCTCTCCTGGGCAAATACAAAGAAAATGTTCCGATGAGTAATAAGAATTCATTCTCTATGATGTTCATACCAGGCTTATTTATTTATTTTGTTAATATTTTTATTATTACATATTTTCCTCAATTACACTTAGAATATACATTTCGAAAGTCCCCACACCCTCTCCTCCCACTTCCCTACCCATGCATTTCCATTTTATTTATCCCTGGCATTCCCCTGTACTGTGGCATATAAAGTTTGCATGTCCAATGGGCCTCTCTTTCCAGTGATGGCCGACTAGGCCATCTTTTGATACATATGCAGCTAGAGTCAAGAGCTTCGGGGTACTGGTTAGTTCCTAATGTTATTGGACCAACAGGGTTGCAGATCTCTTTAGCTCCTTGGATACTTTCTCTAGCTTTTCCATTGGGGGCTCTGTGCTCCATCCAATAGCTGACTGTGAGCATCTACTTATGTATTTGCTAGGCCCCAGCCTTGTCTCAAAAGAGACAGCTATATCTGGGTCTTTTCAGCAAAATCTTGCTAGTGTATGCAATGGTGTCATCGTTTGGTTGCTAATTATGTGATGGATGGACATGGCAGTCTCTAGATGGTTGATCATTTTGTCTCAGCTCCAAACTTTGTCTCTGTAACAGTCTGGCGGTTCCTCAGAAATTTGGACATGGTACTAGTAGAGGATCCCACAATACCACTCCTGGGCATATATCCAGAAGATGTCCCAACCGGTAAGAAGAACACAAGCTCCACTATGTACATACCAACCTTATTTATAAAAGACAGAGGCTGGAAAGAACTCAGATGCCCCTCAACATTGGAATGAGTACAAAAAATGTGGTACATTTACACAATGGAGTACTACTCAGCTATTAAAAAAAGAATTTATGAAATTCCTAGGCAAATGGATGGACCTGGAGGGCATCATCCTGAGTGAGGTAACACAATCACAAAAGAACTCAAATGACATTTACACACTGATAAGTGGATATTAGCCCAGAAACTTAGTATACCCGAGATATAAGATACAATTTGTAAAACACATGTGTATCAGGATTAGGTGTTCTCTGTTGAAATTTTTGGGGTCATAGATACATGCTATCATATCTTCTGGAAATAGAGACATTTTGACTTCTTCCTTTCCAATTTGCATTCATCTGTTCTCGTTTTTTTGTATAATTGCTCTGGCTAGGATTTCAAGTACTCTATTGAATAGGCAGGGAGATAGCGGGCAGCCTTGTCCAGTCCCAGATTTTAGTGGGATTCCTTCCTGTTTCTGACCATTTAGACTAAAGTTAAATCCTGGGCTTTCTCTTCTTTTTTTATGTTTAGGTGTATGCCTTGAATTCCTGATCTTTCCTGGACTTATTTTGAATGGGCATTGTATTTATCCAACTATTTGCTCAGCATCTAATCAGATGATCATGTGTTTTTTGTAGTTGAGTTTTGTTGTTTCTTTGGTTTTTTTTTTCTATAATGTATTTAATTGATGGAATTTTGATATTAAACTCTCCCTGCATCATAAGAAAGAGGCCAACTAGATCATGATGGATTATCTTTTTGATGTATTCTCAGACTCGTTTTGAAACGATTTTATTTAGTATTTTTGCACCGATATTCATAATGGAAATTGGTATAAAGAGTCCTTTCTTCATTAGGTCTTTGTATGGTTTGAGTATAGTTGTAATCTTGCTTCAAAGAACGTATTAAATAGTGTTCATTCTATTTTAATTTTGCATAATAGTTTGAGGAGTATTGGTATTAGGTCTCCATGAAATCTGATAGAATTCTGAACTAAACCCATCAGATCCTGGTCTTACTTTTGGTTGGGAGACTATTAACGATTGCTTCTAGTTCTTTAGGGGTGTTATGACCCACACTACATTCTTGCCAGCAAGAACACCCACAGGACACTCGGATCCTTCTGCAGTAAAGCTTTAATACATATCGAGAGATAGATGATCAGCTTCAGGACAGGAGAGAGCAGAAAACCCCTCCCTTATATAGGCTGTGAAGTATGGTTAGAAGTATTGTTGGAGACGTGCACCACCGGGATTGGCTGCCCACCATCAGCCAGATGACGCCATAGGAGAGGCAGGCCTCAGGTAATGGAAAGATACAATGACGCCTGTGCACACTCAAACGAGCAATGATGACAATGGTGTTGTGAGCGCCATCTTGTAATGGTGACCGTGAGGACGGCTCCTCACATCTCACCCGTTTCTTTTATGTTAGAAGCAACAGGCCACCCAGTACTGAGAGTGGAGATAGAGGTCAAATCCCAAGTGTGCAAGCATAGGATCCTTATACAAAACCTCCTCCCAGGCTCGTCACCCAGAGGAATCTTGGTCAGCTCCCATGTCGTCTTTCCTGGAGGAAGGACACTAGGACACTCAACCTTCTTGAAAGATGACATATCTCCCAGGAAGAAGCTCAAATTAGACCACAAAGTCATTCCAGTGCAGTGCTTAGCCTCACAACTCTCCTGGGCTGTTAAAACACACCCGCTCCACCCCATGCAGCAAGACTCACCTCAGGGTTTTGTGGAGCTAGATGGCCAGCAACCTTATTGCTTGGGTATCATCGATATTCATATATCGGGGGAGACACTATGCTCCAAAGCAACAAGAGCCTGGGTTACTACCATCCTGTCCCTCCTTGTTTTGGCTTTAAGTTTGCAGATCATCCATAGTAGGAGCAGTACTCCAACGTACACAGCAACTCCAAACAAACCCACCACCACTCATTGCTTGAAGTAGGAGAATGCTGCAGAAATCTAGGTAGAAAATCCTTCCATCAATGACAGGTGAAGACATGTCGAATTGACTTATAAGATGGTGATCCTCAGCTCACGGAATGTCTGTTCAAATTCTATGGTCCAATTCTGTAACAAATAACGAGACAAAGCCTTTGACAGGTTAGCTGCTCTTGGAAAATTCTCAAATTGTCCTAAGGTGATACAGACACTAGGCAGCTTATGTTTGCAACCTAGCTGAGCCATTTGCCACAGAATATAAACCTGCTCTTGGACCAGATCTTTCGTTGGTTTACCAACATGAGGCCTCTCTGTATCTGGGAGTTGGCCATGGCCTGCCTTTTCAGGGCCAATGTCACTCTTGCCAAAAGGTTATTTTATGGTTTGTGTTGTCTGAACCGTAGCAGACAAGGCAAGGGCCGAAACAGTGACAGAGGCAGCTACTGCTGCTGTTGCTACCAAGCCAACTATAATAGCAGAGATTTCAAAATCTCTCTTTTCTCTAAATAAGCTTAAATTCTAGAGGCTTCCACAGGAACTGGAACAAATCTAGGCACATGTGTAACCAAAGCAAATGGATACTTAGTAGCATCCCAACAAAGGGTATAGAAACTTTCATTAAGCAAGCAATCTAACTCTAATTGATTACTATTTAAACTTTTATTACTTACCACCCACAGAAAGGGGGTCAAACAAAAACCGGGATGACAGTATAATTTACCCTTTTAAATTCTTTATATTTAGTATTAGAGGAGGACCGATCGAATGACCCCAAACCAGCACTCAAAGTGCCCTATTACTCAAAACCCATTTGGCCCTTTTCACTATATCCACCTCCAATCATGGCCATAGGTGAAAGATCGGTACAGCTCTCATTAATCCAACAAAGTAACCATTGACTAAAAGGGTTAGCATCTGTCCGATCAGGATCCATGAAGTTAATTTCATGTCCAGAAAGGATTTCATTAGTCTCTACACTTATGTATGAGGAAAAGGAAAAAAATAATCCTTCAACCACCCAAGAGGGTTTTCTGGTCTGGAACCAAGTCCAAGGAAGCATGGAGTCCTCCAAGGATCTTCCTTTACAAAAGGGTGCCATTCTGGGTTGCTGGGGCAGAGCTTTCCTGGATTTATGACTAGGCCACCAGCCTTGGATTATCAAGGCATTAGCTATTATTTCAGAGTGGGTTCCCCAACAGCAGCTTTCAGCCAGGCCACTGATTGTTTATATAAGGATATACACTGGCGTAGGTCTTTCAAGTCAGAGATCATTACAAAGCACAGGCTTCCTTTGAGGGAAAAGTTTTTTTTTTTTCCATCAGAGCCTGAATTTGCCCATCTAATGATAAAAAGGCAAGTCCCAGCTCTTTATCAATAGTAAAGAAATGTGGAAAAACTTGTGCACTGTGCATGACAGGCATGCAGGGGAAAGGTGGACATAATACCCCAACACAATTCCCCTGATACACTTGGAACCAGGATCTGCAGTAGAAGGGTCAGTATGCATCGTTGTTTCAGTATTCCCTCTTTTGTCCACATCTTCTGGAGGGGAGATCATTCAGATGAGGCATTCTGAAACCCAAAGAGTTTTGTCTTCTTCCTGTGGAAAGACACAAATAACTCCCCTGGATCTTATTAAAATAGGATGCGGACCTCTCCATTTTCTGGTTAAGACATATTTCCATTTGATCATTTCTCTAGATCTGGTTGGTTCTGAACAGTGACGATGAGCCGCAGTGTGGCCTTGTTCATCAATATTCAAAAAAATAAGAGTAAAGAGTATCATGGAGACGGCCACCCTCAGTCGACTCACCCTTTCTGTTTCATAAGGTAAGTTTTAAGAGTGTGATGGGCATGTCCCACAATGCCTTGTCCCTGTATGGAAAACCAGTTAAATAAATTACATTCATCTGGAGACAGAACTTTTGAAATTTTTGAGAGGTGTAGGCCAGTCCATTATCTGTTCTAAGAAATTTGTGTTGTCCCCAAGCACTCCAAGATTCAAGGTAATGTTGAATTACATGTGAGGCTTTTTCTTAGTAGAGTGATCAGTTTTACTGCCCTCTTTTCTCTCTCCCCTTCCTTCTGAATCCCGGGGAGTGCCCTTTTTCTTAGACATGTATTTCTTTTTTTTTTTTTTGAGCTCCCATTCTCTCATTCTGTTAGGTTTCTGACATACTGTCCTGAACCTCTTCTAGTATTCCCTGTCCCTCCACATTGGCTGTTCGGCAGGTTTCATCCTCTAGAAAGTTTTTTATCAGCTTCCAAACTGCCTTGGTGCCAATGCATAAGTCTCCCTCTTCATGCTTACGGTAAAGGTTCCTTCCTAGCTTATTCCTTAAGGCTACAGTTAGTGACCCCAAATAGGTATACCAGGGAGAAATGCGATCCACCTCCTTATCAAAGTTCTGCAGCATATGGGAGGCGACCTGCAGGTCACGTTGCTTTAGCACTGCCTATAATGTGGTGATCACTGACTGTGAGGAGCCCATGATACAGTGAGTGCCTGCAGCTGATCTACACCCGACTTATAGTACTCCTTAAGCAAAGTGAAAGTAAACACAGCGCTCTGCTCCCTTATCTATGGAAGGCTTAGAAGATACCTCAGTGCTGCCACTTATGTATGTCGGACTGACAACACCTCATTTTTCAGCACCAGCCCCAATGGACCTCAAATTTCAGCACCAGCCTTGATGGACAGAATAAGAAACAGAATGAGGGCCAGGGCAAACAACATTAGAGCTTCTACTGCCCCTTCCTAGGGTGCATCTAGATTAAGACCGAAATTAAAAGGTATAAGAGGTTCACGATCAGATATACCTCTCCAAAACTTACCTTTTCCCTGCAGTTCTGAATCCACACCGTCTCCAGGGGTTCTCCTCAATGCCAGCGATGTTGATTCTGGGTTTCTGGCACCAGATGACCCACGCTACCATCTTGCCAGCAGGAACGCACACAGGACACTCGGATCTTTCTGCAGTCAAGCTTTAATACATTTCGAGAGATAGATGATCAGCTTCAAGACAGGAGACCCAGAGAGCAGAAATCCCCTCCCTATATAGGCTGCGAAGTATGGTTAGAAGTAAGGTGGGGGACATGCACCACCGGAATTGGATGACCACCATCAGCCTAAAGACGCCATGGGAGAAGCAGGGCTCATGTAATGGAAAGATACCATGACGCCTGAGTGCACTCACCATGAGCAATGGTGACAATCGTTTTGTCAGCGCCATCTTGTAATGGCGACCTTGAGGCCGGCTCCTCACAGTAGTAGAAGTAATTACAGGGTTTATCTGATCCTGATTTGAATTTGGTACAGCTATTTGTTAAAAGCCCCTTACTGTCACAGCTCCGTGTCAAACTCCCCTGCCCTGCTAGGCAGAGGGACTTTGTCCTCAGCTAGCTAGTAATAAAGCCTCTTGCATTTTGCATCTGTTTTGAGAAGGATGATATTTCTCTAATTTCATTCTCAGCCTGTTTATTCTTTGTGAAGAGAAAGGCCATTGACATGTTTGGTTAATTTTATACCCAGCTAAATCACCGACGTTGTTTTTCAAGTTTAGGTTTTCTCTGGTTGAATTTTTAGGTTCACTTATATATGCTATCATATCATCTGCAAAAAGTGATATTTTGAATTCTTCTTTTCCAATTTGTATCTCCTTGGTCTCCTTTCGTTGTCAAATTGCTCTGTCTAGGTCTTCAAGAACAATGTTGAATAGGTAGGGAGAAAGTGGGCAGCCTGTCTAGTCACTGATTTTAGTGAGATTGCTTCGAGCTTCATACCATTTCATTTGATGTTGGGTACTGGTTTACTGTAACCTGCTTTTATCCTGTTTATGTATGGGCCTTGAATTCCTGATCCTTCCAAGACTTTTATCAAGAATAGGTTTTGGATATACTTAAATGATTTCTTTGCATATAATGAGATGATCATGTGGTTTTGTCTTTAAGGTTGTTTATATAATGGATTATGTTGATGGATTGCCATATATTAAACCATCCCTGTATCCCTGGTATAAAACCGACTTGGTAAGGATGAATGAAAATTTTAATGTGTTCTTGGATATGATTAGGGATAATTTTACTGAGAATTTTTATTTCGATATTCATAAGGGCCATTGTTCCGAAGTTCTTTATCTTTGTTGGAACTTTCTGTGGTTTAGGTATCAGAGTAATTGTGGCTTCATAGAATGAGTTGGGTAGAGTACCTTCTACTGCTATTTTGTGGAATTGTTTGTGCAGAACTGGAATTAGATATTCTTTGACGGTCTGATAGAACTCTGCATTAAACCTATCTGTTCCTTTTTTTGTTGTTTTTTTTTTTTTTTTTTTTTTTTTTTTTTTGGTTGGGAGACTATTAATGCCTGCTTCTATTTCTTGAGGGAACATGAGACTGTTTAGATCATTAACTTGATCCTGTTTTAATTTGGGTACATGTTATCTGTTTTCGAAATTTGTCCATTTTGTCCAAGTTATCCTGTTCTGTTGAGTATAGCCTGTTGTAGAAGGATCTGATGGTGTTTTGGTTTTCTTCAGGACCTGTTTTTATGTCTCACTTTTCAATTCTGATTTTGTTAATTAGGATGCTGTCTCTGTGCCTTAAGGGATGCTAGCTAAGAGTTTATCTATCTTTTTGATTTTCTCAAAGAACCAAATCCTCTTTGGTTGATTATTTAAGGAGTTTTTCTTGTTTCCACTTGGTTAATTTCACCCCTGAGTTTGAATATTTCCTTCCATCTACTCCTCTTGAGTGAATTTGCTTCCTTTATTCTGGAGATTTTTCGTTTGTTTTCAAGCTGCTTCTATGTGCTCTCTCTGGTTTCTTTTTGGAGGCACTCAAATCTATGAGTTTCCCTCTTATTAATGATTTCATTGAGTCTCATAAGTTAGGGTATATTGTGGCTTTATTTTCATTAAACTCTAAAATGTCTTTAATATCTTTTTTTATTCCTTCCTTGACCAAGGTATCACTGAAAAGACTTTTGTTCATTTTCAACGTGAATGTTGGCTCTCCATTATTTATGTTGTTATTAAAGATCAATCAGCCTTAGTCCATGGTGGTCTGATAGGATGCTTTGGACAATTGCAATATTTTTTTATCAGTTGAGACCTGTTTTGTGACCAATTATATGGTAAATTTTGGAAAAGGTACCATAATGTGCTGAGAAGAAGTTATATCCTTTTGTTTCAGGATAAAACGTTCTGTAGATATCTATTAAGTCCATTTGTTTAATAACTTCTGTTAGTTTCACTGTGTCCCTGTTTAGATTCTCTTTCCAAGATTTGTCCATTGATAAAAGTGGTTTGTTGAAGCCTCCCACTGTTATTGTGTGAGCTGCAGTGTGTGCTTTGAGCTTTCTTTAATGAATGGGACTGCCCTTGCATTTGGAGCATAGATATTCAGAATTGAGAGTTCCTCTTGGAGGATTTTACCTTTGATGAGTATGAAGTGTCTTTCTTTGTATGTTTTGATAACTTTAGGTTGGAAATCAATTTTAATCGATATTTGAATGGTTACTCCAGCTGATTTCTTCAGACCATTTGCTTGGAAAATTATTTTCCAGCCTTTCACTCTGAGATAGTGTCTGTCTTTTTCCCTGATATGTGTTTCCTGTAAGCAGCAGATTATTGGGTCCTGTTTTTGTAGCCAGTTTGTCAGTCTATGTCTTTTCATTGGCGAACTGAATCCATTGATATTAAGAGACATTAAGGAAAAGTAATTGTTGCTTCCTATTATTTTTGTTGTTAGAGTTTGCATTCTGTTCTTGTGGCTGTCTTCTTTTTGGTTTGTTGAGGGATTACTTTCTTGCTTTTTCTAGGGCATGGTTTCTTTCCTTGTATTGCTTTTTTTTCTGTTATTATCCTTTGAAATGCTGGATTCATGGAGAGTTAATGTGTGAATTTATTTTTTATCGTGAAATAATTTGATTTCTCCATCTATGGTAATTGAGAGTTTGGCTGTGTATAATAGACTGGGCTGGCATTGGTGTTCTCTTAGTTTCTGTATAACATCTGTCCAGGATCTTCTGTCTTTCATAGTCTCTGGTGAAAAGTCTGGTGTAATTCTGATAGACCTGCCTTTATATGTTCTCTGACCTTTTTCCCTCACTACTTTTAACAGTATATCTCTATTTAGTGCATTTCTTCTTCTGATTATTATGTGTCAGGAGGAATTTCTTTTCTGGTCCAGTCTATATGGAATTCTGTAGGCTTCTTTTATGTTCATGGGCATGTCTTTCTTTAGGTTTGACAAGTTTTTTTTTTTATAATTTTTTTGAAGATATTTGCTGGCCCTTTAAGTTGAAAATCTTCATTCTCATCTACTCCTATTACCCGTAGGTTTGGACTTCACATTGTGTACTGGATTTCCTGGATGTTTGAGATAGGATCTTTTGCATTTTTTATTTTATTTGATTGCTGTTCCAATTTTCTCTATGGAATCTTCTGCACCTGACATTCTCTCTGTCATCTCTTGTATTCTGGTGCTGATGCTCACATCTATGGTTCCATATTTCTTGCCTAGGTATTCTATCTCCAGCGTTGACTTACTTTGGGTTTTTTATTGTGTCTACTTCACTTTTTAGGTCTTGGATGGTTTTATTCAATTCTATCACCTGTTTGGTCGTGTTTTCCTTTAATTCTTTAAGGGTGTTTTTGTGCTTCCTCTTAAGGTCTTCTACCTATTTAGCAGTGTTTTCATCTATTTCTTTAAGTGATTTATTAAAGTCATTCTTGATGTCCTCTACCATCAACCTGAGATATGCTTTTAAATATGGGACTACCTTTTCGGGTGTTTTGGCGTTTCCAGGACTGGGTGAGGTGGGAGTGCTGTAATTCTGATGACGGTGAGTGGTCTTGGTTTCTGTTAGTAAGATTCTTATGTTTGCCTTCCATCATCTTGTAATCTCGGGAGTTAGTTGTTATAATTGTCTCTGGTTATATCTTGTTCCTCAGTGATTATGTTAGCCTCTATCAGCAGACCTGGGAGACTTGTTTTCTCCTGAGTTTCAGTGTTCAGAGTACTCTCTACAGGCAAGATCTCCTCTTGCAGAGAAGGTGCCCAAATATCTGGTGTTCCAACTTTCCTCCTGGCAGATGTTGTGATCCACTCACTACAGGTACTAAGATCCCATGGAGAGTCCTGTGGGGACCTTTGGGTTGTCCACAGACTCTGCCCCCAAGGTGCCCAGAGCTGTCCTGGACTGGAAGGGACTTGTGACCCTGGTCAGACCGGTTTCTCTGCCTCCCTAATTAATGCAGTCTCAGGTCCTGCATGATAGGATTGGAGCAGAAGTTGTTTTCCACTCACTAAAGGTCTTAAGATCTCGTGGATGTTTCTGTGAGGACCTTGGGGCTGTCCTCAGACTCTGCGCAAAATGTTGCCCAGGTGCTGGCACAGTCGAGAGGGACTTGTGACCATTGTCAGGCCAGTTTTTCTGCTTCCCTAATTAATGCAGTCTCAGATCCTGTGAGATTGGATTGGAGCAGAGGTTGTGTTACATTCACCAGAGGTCTTATGATCCTATTGAGGGTCTTTTGGGGACCTTAGGGGTGTCTGCAGACACTGAGCCCAATGTGCCTTGGTGCTGGCTTGTCAGTCTCTCTCTTATGGTACACTTTCTCTGCCTCCTTAAACAGATGTTGTAAAGATAATGTTTTCAGACACTCTAGATGCTGTAACCTTTTCCTAATGTCAGAAGAAGACTGCCCTATAGAAGCCATGACACCTGTCACCTGCTGGCACGCTGAAGGAGGGTCAAAGGTAGTGTAACACTTCTATACATTTAAGAGGTACTTGAAAAACACTGCTGGGGGCTCCTTTTTCACTTCTACGATCTCTCTTACCTTGGCCAAATTGGTGGGACACCTGCCAGCCCCTTTCAGTCCTATTATCAGAGCCCAGCAGAAAATTGTCAATTGCTCCATATGGTCAGTCCTGTCAGGACATGTCAGAGGGAAGCCTGCATCTATTTCTTTCAGAAGTTTTATTGGTAGTCAATTGGCTCCCAGCATGCTCTTTCTTTCCTCTCAGAATCCGCTCCTTCTCCTCTGGTGAAAGAACCTGTAAAAATTGATGACAGTCATCACAAGTAGGCTGAAGAGAGAATATGAGAGATTCCATTAGATTAGCAAGGCTAGAGGGGTTTTCACGAAGGAGGGTGTGATTTGCTTTCCAGTTATTGAGATCAGAGGAGGAAAAAGGCCATTACTGAAGGGGCTGCAGTTGTCTGCGGTCCGCTGGATGAGGGTCATAAATACATAAAGGCAGTGCGATGGTTGAGTCTGGTCCCTCTGGGCTTCAAGCTCCCTGGTCTTGGGCTTTAGCAACTGGTCCCTCCGCAAATATCTAGTGGCACCCTGTTGAGAGTTCTTGGGGGGACCAGTTGCGAATATGCGGGTGGGGTGCTGTGCCATTTTGTAGGTTCTTCTAAATCTGGATAGATCTTGGGAGAAACCGAGGGCTGCAGTTCAACTGGTGCCAGATTTAACTCTTTCTTTTCCCTCTGGATGGCAGTGGGCCAGAACTGGGGAGCCTGGATTATTCTTTTGAACCCTAGGCTTTAAACAGGATGGGAGAGGGGGGATCCTGTGCTAATTTTTTCTAGATGAGAATGTAGGGCACTCAATCTGGCTGAGACCCTGGTCCCCTCTGTAAAACAACTTTAAGAGCTGAAAACAGAACCAAACCAAGGGTGCCCTCTAATGGCCAACTAACATCAAAGCTGGCCATTCAGTAGTGCAGAAAGTTCTCTAAAATCTATTTCAGACATCCACCAAGAGAATGTGAGTCTTAGTCTTAATTTCAGTCCTGTTCACAAGAGTCAGTCCAAGGGGCATGCTAATAGTTGGTCCCATCATCAGAATTACATACAGGGGAAAAACCAATATATACACACAAAAAGATTACAATAACCAAGACCAGGCCCCAATAAGATGGTCTAGAGAGCACACACTCACTTGGCACCCAGTAACAAAAACAGACAGCCGAGTGAGCACACTCTCACTTGGCACCCTGATAGGAGATCTCCAGGTATCTCTGGGACTCCCTCAGAACTCCTGGGATGTCCCAAAGGTGGCAGCCGGTTTCTCCTCACATGTCTGTCAGTAACTCTCTTCCATCTGGGAGAGGGAGTTCATTGCTCTCAAGAGCATGTACAAATGCAAACCGAGAATAGTGAATTCAAACAGAGCTGACACACGAAGATAGAGACAAAGATAGAGGAAATTTATAGAAAAAGATAGAGACAAAGATACAGACAAAGATAGAACCCTACCTCCTAGCAGGGTCTCTGAGAATTGGGGTAGGCCACGAATCCTGGTGGCGAAGCCCCCAAATGTAAGACCTCGGAAGCTGGGCCTCCTCTCAAGTCACTGGATGAGCTGGCCAGCACCCCTGTGACCCAAGAGAAAACCGCAACTGATGCAAAATGCAATAGGTTTTATTACTAGCTAGCTGAGGACAAAGTCCCTCTGCCTAGCAGGGCAGGGGAGTTTGACACTGAGCTGTGACAGTAAGGGGCTTTTAACAAATAGCTGAGGAATTGGAAGGAGTTGGAGGAGAGTTGGGAGGAGTTGGGAAATGTTGGAAGGAGAGTTCTTCTCTTCCTGTTGTTCTTGGTGAAATTTACAAGGCAGGAGTGGGGAGTGAGTTCTTTCTGAATTTTTATCTCCTTGTCCTTGGCACAGGAAGGCAGGCATCTCTGGTTGTAAAGTATAGAAACAAAAAGCTTTTTTTTTTTGGCTATAGAGTACAAAGAGCTTCTTCCTAGCTGTATTTTCAGAGATCAGGGAAAACAAGCTTGGGGAATGTCTAGGGGCTTTACCTTACTGGGAGATATACTTTAAGTTGGACTCTCACAGTAGGACATTTTTTCTACCACACACAAAACTTTACACAGAAAATTATTTCAATTATTTATAATAAATATATACTATTTGGTTTGAATCAAATGTCATATCCATATAAAATGCATGGTAGAATTCCAAAAAAAAACCTGTAATACTTACTTTAAACAATTCATACATTTACACCCCACAGCTCTTCTTCATAACTGTACTACCTTTGCTGAGAACCATCTTCTTCCTAAATGGTCCCTCTCTTATTTTTATAATGGTTCTCCTTTTCTTTGTATGTATATCTGGGTACATCTCATGCAGGTGGTTGTATTGTACTAGTTGCTATCTTTGTGTGATCACAAGGTCTAAAGGACCACAATCTGTTCTTGATCTACTCATATAAGAGCATTTGACCCTGAATTGTTCTTTTTCCTGTATCTACTTCTCCAGTTAAGGGATCACAAACACCACTTTTGAAGTACTCTATCAAAATGGGAAAAAAATGAAAATATTAAACCATATCTTCATCTGTTTCTACCTGAGGTGATATATTCTCATCTTTGTCAAATGCTGGTCTCTGTACTGTATGGACAACAGAAAATGGAAACATAATATGGTATATTAGTAAAAGGGAATAAAGTATTAATGATTTGAATTTCTCAGGAAATACTGCCCATGTGAATTTTTGAAACAGCTTTTTAGAAATGACATAATTACATACATGAAATCCGGTATAGGTATAGATGAGAAGTAAGGTTTCCAAATTATAGGGCCATTGAATATCTTTACCAATATTATAGAAAAAAAACTTCCCTAACTTAAAGAAAGATATGCTCATAAATATACAAGAACACTACAGAATGCCAAATTATTTGGACCAGAAAAAAAAATCCTGCCATCATATAATAGTCAAAACACCAAATGCACAAAACAAAGAAAGAATATTAAAAGCAGTAAGGGAAAAATCGTCTACCAATATATAAAGCAAGAGCTATCAGGATAACACATAACTTCTCCACTGAGACTATGAAAGCCAGATATCTAGGGCAGATGTCATACAGAATGTAAGAGAGCAGAAATGACAGTCAAGACTGCTATATGAAGCAAAACTCTTTTAACTTAGCTTGAGAAAACAAGGTATACTGTGACAAAACCATATTTACACAATATCAACCAATGCATCCAGTACTTCAAACGATAAGAAAGGGACAATTTCAATATAAAGAGGGAAATTACACTCGAAAAAAAGCATGAAATAAAACTTGAAGGAAACCTAAAATAAGATAGCTACATGAACAAAATTCCAACTCTAATAACAAAAGTAACAAGAAGCAACAAGGACTTTTCCTTAGTATCTCTTAATATCAGTGGACTCAGTTCACCAGTAAAAAGGCATAGAATAACAAAATGGATGTGTAAGCAATATTCAGCATACCAGAAACAAACACCAAGGACAAAGTCAGACATTACCTTAGACTAAAAGCCCGGAAAAAAACTTTCCAAGCAAATGATCCCAAGAAATAAGCTGGAGCAGCCATACTAATATCAAATAAAATTCACTTTCAACCCAAAGTTATTAAAAAAGGCAAGGAGGGAAACTTCATATTCATTAAAGTTAATATTTACCAAGATGGACTCACAAATCTAAACATTTATACTCCGAATGCAATGGCATCACATACATAAAAGAAACTTTAGTAAAGCTCAAAACACACATTGTACCACACACAATAATATTGGAAGACTTCAACATCCCTCCCTCATTAATGGACAGATCCTGGAAACTAAAACAAAAAAGATACACGGTGAAACTCACAGAATTTATGTAACAAATACATTTAGTTGATATCTATAGAACATTTTATCCTAAAACAAACGAATGTCCCTTCTTCTCAGCACCTCATGATGCCTTCTCCAAAATTGACCAAACACTCAGTCACAAAACATGCCTCAACAGATATAAAATTATTGAAATAATTTCATGCTTCCTATCAGATCACCACATACTAAGGCTTATCTTTAACAATAATATAAATAATTGAAAACCCACATACATGTGGAATGTGTACAACAATCTAGTCAGTGACAAAACAGTCAAGGAAGAAATATAGAACTAAATTATAGACATTTTAGAGTTTAATGAAAATGTAGCAACAACATACTGCAAGTTATGGGACATAATGAAAATAGCTCTAAGAGGGACACTCATAGCTCTCTCTGAATGCTTCTAAAAAGAAACTGGAGAGAGGATATAGGAGTAGGTTGACAACCCACCTTAACACTATAGAACAAAAGAAAGCAAATTCACCCAAAAAGAGTTGAAGTCAGGAAATAATCAAACTCAGTGCTAAAATCAACCAAGTGGAAACAAAGGAACAATACAAAAATAATCAAACAAACTGGGAGCTTGTTCTTTGAGAAAATCAACAAGATAGATAAACTATTAGACAGACTAAATACAGAACACAAGAACAGTATCTAATTTAGCAAAACCAGAAATGAAAAGGGAGAAATAACAACAAAAATTTAGTAAATTTGAAATATCATCAGATCCTACTATACCAGGCTATACTCAACAAAACTGGAAAATCTGGATAAAATGGACACTTATATAGACAGATATCATGTACCAAATTCAAATCAGGATCAGATAAACCCTGTAATTACTTCTACCAATGTGAGGAGCCGGCCTCAAGATTGCCATTACAAGATGGTGCTGACAACAGCATTGTCACCATTGCTCATGGTGAGTGCACTCAGGCCTCATGGTATCTTTCCATTACCTGAGCCCTGCCTGTCCCATGGCGTCATCAGGCTGATGGTGGGCATCCAATTCGGGTGGTGCACGTCACCCACCTTACTTCTAACCATACTTTGCAGCCTATATAAAGAAGGGGATTTCTGCTCTCTGGGTCTCCTGTCTTGAAGCTGTTCATCTATCTCTCAAAATGTATTAAAGCTTTACTGCAGAAAGATCCGAGTGTCCTGCGTGCGTTCTTGCTGGCGAGATGGTAGCATGGATCATCTGGTGCCAGAAACCCAGAATCAACATCGCTGGCTTTGAGGAGAACCCCTGGAGATGGGGTGGATTCAGAACTGCAGGGAAAAGGTAAGTTTCATGAACCTCTTATACCTTTTAATTTCGGTCTTAATCTAGATGCACCCTAGGAAGGGGCAGTAGAAGCTCTAATGTTGTTTGCCCTGGCCCTCATTCTGTTTCTTATTCTGTCCATCAAGGCTGGTGCTGAAATTTGAGGTCCATCGGGGCTGGTGCTGAAAAATGATGTGTTGTCAGTCCGACATACATAAGTGGCAGCACTGAGGTATCTTCTAAGCCTTCCATAGATGAGGGAGCAGAGCGCTGTGTTTACTTTCACTTTGCTTAAGGAGTACTATAAGTCGGGTGTAGATCAGCTGCAGGCACTCACTCTATCATGGGCTCCTCACAGTCAGTGATCACCACATTACAGGCAGTGCTAAAGCAATGCGACTTGCAGGTCACCTCTCATATGCTGCAGAACTTTGTTAAGGAGGTGGATTGCATTTCTCCCTGGTATGCCTATTCGGGGTCACTAACTGTAGCCTTATGGAATAAGCTAGGAAGGGACCTTGACCATAAGCATGAAGAGGGAGACTTATGCATTGGCACCAAGGAAGTTTGGAAGCTGATAAAAAATTGTCTAGAGGATAAAACCTGCTGACCAGCCAATGTGGAGGGACAGGGAATAATAGAAGAGGTTCAGGACAGTATGTCAGAAACCTAACAGAATGAGAGAATGGGAGCTCAAAAAAAGAAAGATATGTCTAAGAAAAAGGGCACTCCCCGGGATTCAGAAGGAAGGGGAGAGAGAAAAGAGGGCAGTAAAACTGATCCCTCTACTAAGAAAAAGCCTCACATGTAATTCAACATTACCTTGAATCTTGGAGTGCTTGGGGACAACACAAATGTCTTAGAACAGATAATGGACTGGCCTACACCTCTCAAAAATTTCAAAAGTTCTGTCTCTAGATGAATGTAATTTTTTTAACTGGTTTGCCATACAGGGACAAGGCATTGTGGGACATGACCACCACACTCTTAAAACTTACCTTATCCAACAGAAAGGGTGAGTCGATGAGGCTCTGCCCTTAACACTGAGAGTGGCTGTCTCCATGGTACTCTTTACTCTTAATTTTTTGAATATTAATGAACAAGGCCACACTGCGGCTCATCATCACTGTTCAGAACCAAACAGGTCTAGAAAAATTATCAAATGGAAATATGTCTTACCCGGGAAAATGGAGAGGCCCGCATCCTATTTTAATAAGATCCAGGGGAGTTATTTGTGTCTTTCCACAGGAAGAAGACAAAACTCTTTGGGTTTCAGAATGCCTCATCTGAATGATCTCCCCTTCAGAAGATGTGGACAAAAGAGGGAATACTGAAACAACGATGGATACTGAACCTTCTACTGGAGATCCTTTTTCCTAGTGTATCGGGGGAATTGTGTTGGGGTATTATGTCCACCTTTCCCCTGCCCATGCCTGTCATGCACAGTGCACAAGTTTTTCCACATTTCTTTACTACTGATAAGGAGCTGGGACTTGCCTTTTTACCATTAGATGGGCAAATTCAGGCTCTGATGAAAAAAAAGAACTTTTCCCTCAAAGGAAGCCTGTGCTTTGTAATGATCTCTGACTTGAAAGACCTACGCCAGTGTATATCCTTATATAACCAATCAGCGGCCTGGCTGAAAGCTGCTGCTTGGGGAACCCACTCTGAAATAATAGCTAATGCCTTGATAATCCAAGGCTGGAGGCCTAGTCATAAATCCAGGAAAGTTCTGCCCCAGCAACCCAGAATGGCACCCTTTTGTAAAGGAAGATCCTTGGAGGACTCCATGCTTCCTTGGACTTGGTTCCAGACTAGAAAACCCTCTTGGGTGGTTGAAGGATTTTTTTTTCCTTTTCCCTATACATAAGTGTAGAGATTAATGAAATCCTTTCTGGACATGATGCTAACCCTTTTGGTCAATGGTTCCTTTGTTGGGTTAATGAGAGCTGTACCGATCTTTCACCTATGGCCATGTTTGGAGGTGGATATAGTGAAAAGGGCCAAATGGGTTTTGAGTGGTAGGGCACTTTGAGTGCTGGTTTGGGGTCATTCGATTGGTCCTCCTCTAATACTAAATATAAAGCATTTAAAAGGGTGAATTATACTGTCACCCCGGTTTGTGTTTGACCCCCTTTCTGTGGGTGGTAAGTAATAAAAGTTTAAATAGTAATCAATTAGAGTTAGATTGCTTGCTTAATGAAAGGTTCTATACCCTTTGTTGGGATGCTACTAAGTATCCCTTTGCTTTGGTTACTCATGTGCCTAGATTTGTTCCAGTTCCTGTGGAAGCCTCTAGAATTTAAGCTTATTTAGAGAAAAGAGAGATTTTTGGAATCTCTGCTATTATAGTTGGCTTGGTAGCAACAACAGCAGTAGCTGCCTCTGTCACTGTTTAGGCCCTTGCCTTGTCTGCTACGGTTCAGACAACACAAACCATAAAATAACCTTTCGGCTAGAGTGACATTGGCCCTGAACAGGCAGGCCATGGCCAACTCCCAGATATAGAGAGGCCTCATGTTGGTAAACCAACGAAAGATCTGGTCCAAGAGCAGGTTTATATTCTGCGGCAAATGGCTCAGCTGGGTTGCAAACATAAGCTGCCTAGCGTATGTATCACCTTAGGACAATTTGAGAATTTTACAAGAGCAGCTAACCTGTCAAAGGCTTTGTCTCATTATTTGTTACAGAATTGGACCATAGAATTTGAACGGACATTCCGGGAGCTGAGGATCACCATCTTATAAGTCAATTTGACATGTCTTGACCTGTCATTGATGGAAGGATTTTCTACCTGGATTTCTTCAGCATTCTCATACTTCAAGCAATGAGTGGGGGTGGGTTTGTTTGGAATGGCTGTGTATGGTGGAGTACTGCTCCTACTATGGATGATCTGCAAACTTAAAGCCAAAACAAGGAGGGACAGGATGGTAGTAACCCAGGCTCTTGTTGCTTTGGAGCATGGTGTCTCCCCCGATATATGAATATCGATGATACCCAAGCAATAAGGTTGCTGGCCATCCAGCTCCACAAAACCCTGAGGTGAGTCTTGCTACATGGGGTGGAGTGGGTGTGTTTTAACAGCCCAGGAGAGTTGTGAGGCTAAGCACTGCACTGGAATGACTTTGTGGTCTAATTTGAGCTTCTTCCTGGGAGATATGTCATCTTTCAAGAAGATTGAGTGTCCTAGTGTCCTTCCCCCAGGAAAGACGACATGGGAGCTGACCAAGACCCCTCTGGGTGATGAGCCTGAGAGGAGGTTTTGTGTAAGGAACCTATGCTTGCACACTTGGGATTTGACCTCTATCTCCACTCTCAGTACTGGTTGGCCTGTTGCGTCCAACATAAAAGAAAAGGGTGAGATGTGAGGAGCCGTCCTCACGGTCACCATTACAAGATGGCGCTCACAACACCATTGTCACCAATGCTCATAGTGAGTGTGCACAGGCGTCAGTGTATCTTTCCATTACCTGAGGCCTGTCTCTTCCATGGCGTCATCTGGCTGATGGTGGGCAGCCATTCCCGGTGGTGCACGTCTCCAACAATACTTCTAACCATACTTCACAGCCTATATAAGGGAGGGGTTTTCTGCTCTCTGGGTCTCCTGTCCTGAAGCTGATCATCTATTTTTCAAGATGTATTAAAGCTTTACTGCAGAAGGATCTGAGTGTCCTGTGGGTGTTCTTGCTGGTGGTGTGGGTCATAACACCCCTAAAGAACTAGAAGCAATCGTTAATAGTCTCCCAACCAAAAATAAGACCATGATCTGATGGGTTTAGTTCAGAATTCTATCAGATATTCATGGAGACCTAATACCAATACTCCTCATACTATTATGCAAAATTAAAAGGGAAGGAACACTATTTAATATGTTCTATGAAGCAAGATTACAACTATACTCAAACCATACAAAGACCTAACGAAGAAAGGACTCTTTATACCAATTTACTTTATGAATATCGGTGCAAAAATACTAAATAAAATCCTTTCAAAACGAGTCCGAGAATACATCAAAAAGATAATCCATCATGATCTAGTTGGCCTCTTTCTTATGATGCAGGGAGAGTTTAATATCAAAAATCCATCAATTAAATACATTATAGAAAAAAAAACAAAGAAACAACAAAACTCAAATATAAAAACCACATGATCATCTGATTAGATGCTGAGCAAATAGTTGGATAAATACAATGCCCATTCATAATAAGTCCAGGAAAGATCAGTAATTTAAGGCATACACCTAAACATAAAAAAATGAGAGAAAGCCCAGGATTTAACTTTAATCTAAATAGTCAGAAACAGGAAGGAATCCCACTAAAATCTCGGACTGGACAAGGCTGCCCACTATCTCCCTACCTATTCAATAAAGTACATGAAATCCTAGCCAGAGCAATTATACAAAAAAACGAGAACAGATGAAAACAAATTGGAAAGGAAGAAGTCAAAATGTCTCTATTTCCAGGAGATATGATAGCATGTATCTATGACCCCAAAAATTTCAACAGAGAACACCTAATCCAGATACACATGTGTTTTGCAAATTGTATCTTATATCTTGGGTATACTAAGTTTCTGGGCTAACATCCACTTATCAGTGTGTAAATATCATTTGAGTTCTTTGTGATTGTGTTACCTCACTTAGAATGATGCCCTCCAGGTCCATCCATTTGCCTAGGAATTTCATAAATTCATTTTTTAATAGCTGGGTAGTACTCCATTGTATAAATGTACCACATTTTTTGTACCCATTCCAATGTTGAGGGACATCTGAGTTCTTTCCAGCCTCTGGCTATTATAAATAAGGCTGCTATGAACATAGTAGAGCATGTGTCCTTCTTACTGGTTGGGAAATCTTCTGGATATATGCCCAGGAGAGGTATTGTGGGATCCTCTACTAGTACCATGTTCAATTTTCTGAGGAACCGCCAGACTGTTACAGAGACAAAGTTTGGAGCTGAGACAAAATGATCGACCATCTAGAGACTGCCATGTCCATCCATCTTATAATTAGCCTCCAAACGATGACACCATTGCATACACTAGCAAGATTTTGCTGAAAAGACCCAGATATACCTCTCTCTTGTGAGACAAGGCTGGGGCCTAGCAAATACATAAGTAGATGCTCACAGTCAGCTATTGGATGGAGCACAGGGCCCCCAATGGAAGAGCTAGAGAAAGTATCCAAGGAGATAAAGAGATCTGCAACCCTGTAGGTCCAATAACATTAGGAACTAACCAGTGGCCAGAAGCTCTTGACTCTAGCTGCATATGTATCAAAAGATGGCCTAGTCGGCCATCACTGGAAAGAGAGGCGCTTTGGACATGCAAACTTTATATGCAACAGTACAGGAGAATGCCAGGGACAAAAAAATGGGAATACATGGGTAGGGAAGTGGGGGGGAGGGTGTGGGGGACTTTCTAAATATACACTCTAATTGTAATTGAGGAAAACATGTAATAATAAAAATATTAACAAAGTAAATAAATAAGGCTGGTATGAACATCATAGAGAATGAATCCTTATTACACATCGGAACATCTTCTGAGTATTTGCCCAGGAGAGGTGTTGCTGGATCTTCAGGTAGTACTATGTCAATTTTCTGAAGAACAACCAGAATGGTCCAGGTCTCTGCCGAGTGTATTCTGCAAAGGCCCCAGACATCCTGTCACTTTCCCGGCCAGAGGAAAGGGGGTCCGCCCAGTGCAGATGTGCTTTTCCTGAGCATCGGCAACAGACATCTTGGTTCTGGGACCCCGCCGGGTTTATTCTGCACAGGTGACAGTACGGACTACAGAATCCAAAAGCTTCTGGGAGAGGCTGGAGCCACAGAGCTTCTAAGACAGCCCCGTTTTCGGGCCCCAGACAGCTGGCCACTGTCCCAGCCAGAGGAAAGGGGTCTGCCTAGTGCGGGAGCGCTTTGACTAAGCATCAGCAGCAGATATCTTGTTTCCAGGAAACAGTCGAGAGTATTCTGAACAGGCCCCAGACATCTGGCCACTTTCCCAGCCTGAGGAAAGGGGTCTGCCCAGTGCAGGAGTGCTTTGCATGAGCATCAGCTGCAGACATCTTGGTTCCAGGAATCCTCTGAGAGTATTCTGGACATGTGAGAGTGTAGAATACAGAAGCTAACACCTTCTGCGATAGGCCAAAGCAACTCAGCTTCAGGACAGGTCCTGTTTTGGGCCTTCGTCTTCGGCCAGGAGGGAGGTCTTAAGGCCATATATCTGTGCACCTTCCCCATGAGATTAGAGCTTGACTGCAGAGAGTGCTCTGACCACTGAAACTCAGATGAGAGAGTCTGTCTCCCATGTCTGCTGATAGAGGCTAACAGAATCACCTGAAGAACAAGCTCTAACCAGAGACAACTATAACAACTAGCTCCAGAGATTTCTAGATGGAGAAAGCCAAATGTATGAATTTTACTAACAGAAATCAAGACCACTCACCACCATAAATACACAGCACTCCCACCCCACCTCGTCCTGGAACCCCAACACAACCGAAAAGCTAGACCCGGATTCAAATCATATCTCATGAAGATGGTAGAGGACATCAAGAAGGACTTTAATAATTCACTTAAAGAAATACAGGAGAACACTGCTAAAGAGTTACAAGTCCTTAAATAAAAACAGGAAAACACAACCAAACAGGTAGAAGTCCTTAAAGAAAAACAGGAAAACACAACCGAACAGGTGATAGAAATGAACAAAACCATACTAGACCTAAAAATGGAAGTAGACACAATAAAGAAAACCCAAAGTGAGGCAATGCTGGAGATAGAAAACATAGGAAAGATACCTGGAACCATAGATGCAAGAATCAGCAACAGAATTCAAGAGATGGAAGAGAGAATGTCAGGTGTAGAAGATTCCATAAAGAACATCAGCACAACAATCAAAGAAAATGCAAAATGCAAAAGGATCTTAACTCAAAACATCAAGGAAATACAGGACACAACGAGAAGACCAAACCTACAGATAATAGGAGTTGATGAGAATGAAGTTTTTCAACTTAAAGGGGCGGCAAATATCTTCAAAATAATTATAGAAGAAAACTTTTCAAACCTAAAGAAAGAGATGCCCATGAACATAAAAGAAGCCTACAGAACTCCAAATAGACTGGACCAGAAAAGAAATTCCTCCCAACACATAATAATCAGAACAACACATTCACTAAAAAAAGATAGAACATTATAAGCAGTAAGGGAGAAGGGTCAAGTAACATATAAAGGCAGGCCTATCAGAATTACACCAGACTTTTCAACAGAGACTAGGAAAGCCAGAAGAGCCTGAACAGATGTTATACAGACACTAAGAGAACTCAAATACCAGCCCAGGGTACTATACCTGGCCAAAATCTCAATAACCATAGGTGGAGAAACCGATGTATTCTATTTCTCCTTCCCTGTGTAACTTGTTGACAACTTTATGAAGTGTTATAACTATCTATCCTAAAATTTAACATTTTTTGTTTCATATTATTAATCAGTAGTTTGAAATACATACTTATTATGGCACTAGCCAATGCAGATAGAAAATATTCATAATTATTATTTTTTAAACAATATTGTGTATTTATGTTTAGGTAGGCATGAAATTATTAAGACAAAGAATTCTGTCCTCGTTCTAAAATCAGTTCTAGGTAACAGTAAAATAGTTCCTATGATCTAGAAATAAACACAGAAAAATAGACAACAGGAATATATTACTTTAAACCTAGATGATATATATGTACACAGTATATTTCAAATGAGTCACTAATCTTGTTGTCAGGGATCACAGATCTGTAATCTGCTTGATTACTTTCTCTGCTAGTAGCATAAACAGAACTTTCTGCCACTGTATAACAGCGAGCCCTAAGAATTAAATTTCAAGATTGGTTATAACTTTATTTATTCATGTTCTATTACTCGAGTATGTGGTTTCTTCAAAAAGTGTTGTAGTATCAAGTTTTGGACTGTAACCAAGAGTAATGCCACTTAACTGTAATATTTTAAATAAAGTTCCTAAATTGTGGCATTCCTTAAGGGAATAACAGACATAATCCTATCCTCATGCTTACCTAAACTTGTAATCTCTAATGTTTCCTCCTCCTATTATGTTGCATGTGTTCTGTCATTCCCTCCTTCCATAAAAGCTTCATCCTTTCTTCCATGCCATGTGCCACTTTGGGGTTCCTTATCTTCACAGATACTCCAAGTTAAACATAAAATCTAAAAGTTGAAGCTAGACCAAATGTGATTACAGACACGTAGCATTTCTCTTTATAGGCCTGACTTAACGCATTTACTATATAGTATTTTCAAGTTCCATATACTATCTAGCAAATTTAGTTACAACTGATTGCATCTCCTTGATAATTTGAAAACAAAAGCAACAAAAATGACTGAGCAAGTATCACTAGATAACCATGCTATCTTTTCTACACTCAAGTATGATATTGGTGAGTCAACAGTTAGTTCTATTTTTAGATATTTTAAGCAAATTCCACACTGATTTTATCCTGGATGTACCAACTTAAGCACCCACCAGCAGTAGAGCTGTACTTTATTCCCACATCGCTAATGCTTCTTGACTTTTGTTTTCCTGATTGTACTCATTCTTCAAGGGATGAGCTAGAATTTAAGTTTCGAGAAAAAAAGAGCATCAGAAAAATTTTTTTGTGGGAGCCATAGCTAGTGTTGAAAGATATAAGGAGTAATGTAATAAAGGGAATTGTTTCCTCGAGGTGAGAATCCACCAAGCTAATCCTGCAACTTGTGCAAAGAAATGTCCTAAGGATTTGTCTGTTTATAGCAGTAAAACAACATATCAAATTTATGAAAAAATATTCAAGGAAGCAGGCAGGTTCTATCTTAAGCAGGCAAAAGAACTTGGCAACATCCACCATGTAGTTCTTTCGTCAGATTAATGAAGGATACAGAAGTAAAAGAGTCATGGAGTCTTCCTACGTGGTTATGGAAAGCCACTGGGGGCATCCAGGTTGAAGCGAAGTCCCTGAATAGATGCCTAGAGAGGCTTTTTGTGAAGGTATGAAAGGGAAGCCTATATTGTGATATAGCACTCAGGATGTAAGAAGGTCCACAGCTGTAGAATATCTCTCAAAGAAAGCTACAAACAAGGAATGGAACCAGCCCAAGACAGAGAAATATATTGTAGTCATGAAACTATATAGGAAGATCTTTTTAAGCCACAATGTACATAAATTTAGGATTTGGGGTTTGTCTGGCTAGATTTGATCTTGATTTGTTCCAGTATTTCCTGTTTATGTTTCTTTTCCTCTTATTTTGGATGAGAATGTATATTCATGTCAGTGTACTTTGAAAGTAAACAATGCTTTGACTTTGATTTTATATGGTGTTACAATTAAGAAATTGTAATCTATTCTAAAAGATAAATATGATTGTAGATGTATATGGAATTTTATCTCATGTTAAGCATGATTATGTCCTGGAAATTCATATACTTTATTTGCAGTTGTATATTGGATATTGGATACTATGCAAGGCATAACTATTGCTTTCCTTGGGAAATTAACATAATATAAGGAGATATGATTGTATGTCTTATTGACAAGAGGTACACTTATGATGGCTAGTCTTGGTTGTAACCCTGATAATATTAGGAATTCACTAAAACTCTGGGAATTTGTTGCACCTGTGAGGAATTTTTTTTCTTGATTTGATTATGTGAGATAGGAAGACCAACCCCAAATGTAGATCGTTTGTTCTGTTGTAGAAACAACTCTACAATATAAATTTCATTGATGTTAGTTTTTTAATAAAAGTGTGTAGCTAGGACTTAATTTTAGTAGTTTCAATCAAGATAGCTTTTATGATCTTACACTGTTTCTGTCTTTTATTACAGTGTTTTCTGAACACTGAGGTAGAGATTTGATGGTGACCTCCCTTGTAGGACTGAATGTTAGAAGGTCCCTCAGGCTTTGCATATTATCTGGCTGCAAGTCTCTGTATTTGTTTCCATCTGCTGCATGAGGATACTTCTGTGATGGTGAATGAGCAAGATACAGATCTGTGAGTATAGCAAAATGTCAACAGGAGTCATTTAACTGCTATAATCCTTTAGTAGAATAGAAGTATTTGGTCTTTCTCTAGATCCCTGGCATTTCTAGTTTCAGGTTCTTGGCCATTCAAGCATTGTTGAGTATGGATTCCACTTAATGATATCTGTGATTGTATATGCTTGGCACAGGGAATGGCACTATTAGGAGATGTGGTCTTGGAGTAGGTGTGTCACTATAGGTGTGGGCTTAATACCTTCATCTTAGCTGTGAGGAAGTCAGTCTTCCACTAGCAGCCTTACAGATGAAGATGTAGAACTCTCAGCTGTGCCAACTCTATGCCTGCTTGGATGCTGCCATGTCCCACCTTGATGATAATGGACTGAACATCTGAACCTGTAACCTAGCTCCAATTATATGTTGTCCTTTATAAGGCTTGCCTTGGTCATAGTGCCTGTTCACTGCAGTAAAACCCTAACTAAGACAGCATCTTTAGAGCCTCTTTGTCTAAGAAAGTTAACTTTGGGTATTTTGTTTGTTTGCTTTCCTATCATACAGGTTCTTTGTGTATATTATATTTTCTGGTTTGGGGTTTTGATTAGATGGAGTATGTGAATGTGTGTTTCTGTATCTATATATTTTGTGTGTGTGTGTGTGTGTGTGTGTGTGTGTGTGTGTGTGTGTGTGTTTGTGTGCATTTGTTTATGTTCTTTGGTTGTTTTGTCCTATTCAGTTAGTTTGGTTTATTTCATTAGTAATCTTTAGATAAATATTTGTTTCCTAAAAAGTGACAGACAGTTGGAATCTGGATTAGAGGAGAAGTGGGAAGGAACCTGAAGGAGTAACTGTTAGGGGAAACTGTAATCAGAAAATACATCTCAAACATAGCTTCCCCTCCCTCCTCTTCTTGAAGTCCTTCCCAGGAGCTCACCTTCCCCAATGCATTCCTCCTCTCTTTCTCTTCAGAAAAGAAGAGACCTCCCATGGATATAATACTGCCTTGTCATATTAAATTACACACTAGGAACATCCTCTCCTATTAAAGCTAGAAGAGGCAGCTCAATCAGCTGAAAATGTCTCAAAGGCAGGCAACAGAGACAGGGAGAGACTGTTCTCACATTGTTAAGTGTTCCACATGAATCCCAAGCTACATAAATTTTACATATGTGCCAAGGGCCAAGGTCATTCTCATGAATGCTACCTTGTTGGCTCAGTGTCTGTGTGGCCCCAAGAACTCAGGTAAGTTGATTCTGTGAATTTTCTTGTGGTTTCCTTGACCTCCTTGACTCCAGTAAACCTTCTTCCTTTTTCATAGATTCCCTAAAGTCAAATGAAATTTTGGCTGTCGTTCTTGCATATGCCTCCATCAATTGCTAGTTGAAGTCTTTCTCATGACAGTTATGCTAGACTCCTATTTGCCAGTATAGCAGAACATTGTTAACAATATCAAGGATGTGCTCTATTTCTTGGCATATGTCTCAAGCTGGTTTAGTAATTGGTTGACCATTCCCTCAATATTTGTTCTAACTTTACCCCTGCACATCTTGTAGGCAGGAGAAACTGTACGATGAATTTTTTTATAGTAGGACTGGTATCCCATTCCCTCCATTGAAAATCTTGCCTGGCTACAGGAGATGGACATTTCAGGCTTCATATTACCCATTGCAAGGAGGGTTAGTTACTGTTACCCTCAATTCACTGTCTTAGATTCTGAAGAATTTCTATTTCTGTAGATTTCTAGCTCATTCCAGAGATGAATTCCCCCAATCCAGTTGTCTCTTACAGTACTCCCTCCCTAAATTCTTTCCCCTCATGATCCTTCTGGTTTGCATCCAAACACCAACTCTTGTCTAGTGCTAGTCCCATGTCCAATGAAAATGCCTAGTCTATATTCCAATCTCAGTGAGATATCGTTATTGGCATCTTTGGATTACAACATGGTTATCCTTTATAATCAGTACCAACTTATATGTGAATATGTACAATGTTTGCCTATTTGTGTCTAGGTTACCTTACTAATGGTGATATTTTCTTGTGCCATCTATTTTTTGTACAAATTTCAAATTGTCTTTGTTTTTAATAGTTGTGAAGTATTCTACTGTGTAAGTGTACCACATTTTCTTTATTCTTTTTTTGATTGAGGGATATCTAGGTTGTTTCTAGATTCTGGATATTTTGAATAATGTCTCTATGAACATAATTGAGTAAGTACTCTTATGGTGGTAGGATGGAGTTTCCTTTTGGTATATACCTAGGAGTGTTATAGCTGTTTTTTTTGTTTTTGTTTTTGTTTTTGTTTTTGTTTTGTTTTTTTTTTTTGGTTATTTTTTGGTTTTTTTTTGGTTTTGTTTTGTTTTGTTTTGTTTTTTGTTTTGTTTTTTTTTGTTGTTGTTGTTGTTTTTTTGTTTTTTTGATACAATTACTCCCAATTTTCTGAGACACCACCAAATTTATTTCCAAAGTTGTTGTACAAGTTTACATTTGTACCAGCAATGAAGGAGTCTTCCATTACTTCCACAACCTCAACATAATGTGCTGTCCTTCCTTGACTTTTTTGATAACTTTGTTTTGGACGTCGATTTTGTTTGATATTAGAATGGCTACTCCAGCTTTTTTCTTCAGACCATTTGCTTCGAAAATTGTTTTCTAGCCTTTTACTCTGATGTGTTGTCTGTCTTTGTCCCTGAGGCAGAATGTGCTGTCATTTAAGTCTTAGATATTAGCCTTTCTGATGTTTGTAAGATAAAATCTCAGAGTCATATCATTTTGCATTTACTATATGACTAAGGATAATGAACATTTCTTTAAGTGCTTCTCAGCCATTAGATTCCTCTATCAAGAATTCTTTGATTAGCACTGTTCCCCATTTTTAATGTATTATTTGCTTTGTTGATGTTTAATTTGTTGAGTTCTTTATATATTTTGGATATCAACATTCTGTCAGATATAGGGTTGGTTAAGCCATTCTGTAAGCTGATATATTGTTCTATTGGCAGTGCCCCATGCCTTACAAAATATTTTCAGTTTAATGAGGTTTCATTTATCAATTGTTGATCTTAGTGGCTGAACTACTAGACTTCTGTTTAGGAAGTCATCTTCTGTGCCAAAGATTTCAAGGTTATTCTCCACTTCCTCTTTTATCAGATTTAGTATATCAGGGTTTCTTGATCAGATCGTTGATCCATTTGACTTGACTTTTGTGCAGGGTAATAGATATGGATCTACTTGTAGTATTCTACAAGCAGATATCCATTACTACCAGCATCATTTGTTGAAAATGTTTCATCTATTCCACTGTAGAGTTTTGGCGTCTTGTTAAAATCAAGTGTTCATAGGTACGGATTCACTTTTGTGTCTTCACATCAATTTATTGATCAACCTATCTGTATTTATGCCAATACCATGCAGTCTTTATCGCTTCTTCTCTGTAGTACAGCTTGAAACCGGGGGTAGGGAACTGGGGGAAGCCAACAGAAAGTTCTGTATTCCAGGAAACAAGAGGATCACAGGACCCTACGGGGATGACATTAGGTGAAATCCCCAACAAAGGGGAGAGAGTACCTGTAGAAACCATATCTAGAGGTTAGGAATTGGGTCTGGTTGAAAGATGGGTCCCCTACCATTTTCAAAAATTTTGACCCAGAATTGTTCATGTTGAAAGGAAATACAGGGACAAAGAGTAGAGCATAGTCTGAAGGAAAAGCCATTCAGAGCCTGCCCCACATGGGGATATATCCCATATGCAGCCACTAAGCCCAGGCACTATTGATGATGCCAACAAATGCGTGCTGAGAGGAGCCTGATATAGATGTTTCCTGAGAGGCTTTGCCAAATCCTTACTGATACAGATGTGGATGCTTGCAGTCAACCATCAGAATGAGTTTTGGGACCCCAAAAAGAAGTTAGGGGAAGGACTGAAGGAGCTGAAGAGGTTTGCAATATCATAGGAAAAACAACAATATCAACCAACCAGACTCCTCAGAGCTCCCAGGATCTAAAGTTCCAAACAAATAAAACACATGGAGGGACCAATGGCTCCAGGTGCACATGTAGCAGAGGATGGCCTTATCTGGCGTCAATAGGAAGAGAGATTGTTTATAGGAAGTATACTGTTTATTTTCCGTTAATTTTGCATCATGTCACTTATGTATACTACTGTATCTGAATAGCAATAGTTTGACTTTTTCCTTTTCAATTTGTATATCTTTATCTTCTTCCTTTCCTTATTGTTGTTGCTAAAACTTCAGGTGCTATACAGAATAGATACAGAGAATATATACTTTTATCATATTATTGCTTTTTAGGGAATATTTTTTTCTCTCCATTTAATTTGATATTGGGTGTCAGCTTTCAATGTATTGGCTTTATTATGTTCAAGCATGTGACATGTATCCCTCATCTCTTTAAGAATTTATTATCAAAGAGTGTTGGAATTTGTTGGAGTCTTCTTCAACATTGACTATGATAATCTTGTGGTATTTTTTCCTTTTAGTTTGCTTACATGGTAGATTACAGTGAAAGAGTTTGGTATGTTGATCCATCCCTGCATATGTAAAATGAACTCTACTTCATCATAGGGGTGATATTTTTCATATATCTTAGAATTCTGTTTACAAGTATTTTATTGAGAATTTTTAAATCGATGTCTATAAGGGCAATTGGTCCGAAATTCTCTTTCTTTGTTGAGTCTTTGTGTGACTTAAGTCTCACATTGACTGTATTCCCATAAAGTAAATTTTGTCAATTTTCCTTCTGTTTTTATCTAGTGAAATAATTTGTGTATCAGTATTAGCACTTTTTTTAAAGTACGGTATAATCCTGCTCTAAAACCATCTGAGCTTGTCTGGTTTTGTTTGGGAGATATTAAATGATAGGTTATATTCCCTTTGGCTATAGGACTATTCAAGTTGATCTTGATTCAGCTTTACCAAATTGTATCTATTGAGAAAATTGTCCTTTTTATTTTTTCTATTTTTGTTTTCCATGTTTCTGGAGTGCAGGGTTTGAATTGAAACCCAATAATCTCGGTGTCTGTTGTTATGTCTTCCTCTTCATTTCTAGTTCTGTTAATTTGTATGCTTTCGCTCCCTTTCTTTTATTTAGTTTTGAAAAAAGGTTTGTCCATCCTGATGATTTCCTCAAAGAACCAAATATGTGTTGCCTGATTCTTTTTCTGGTTCTCTTTCATTTTTTTATTGATTTTAGTTTTGAGTTTGATTATTTCCTGCTGTCTACTTATCTTTGGTGTCTGTGCTTCTATTTGAACCAGAGCTTTCTGACATGCTGTTAATTGGTGAGTATGAGATCTCTACAATTTCTTTTGAAGACACTCATAACTATGAACCTTCATCTTAGCTCTGTTTTCATTGTACCCCTTTTACTTGGAATTTTGTGCAATTCATTGAATTCTAGAAAATTTTTAATTTTTGTTTCCTTTTTAAATTTCCTTCTAATTGCCCTGATGGTTGAGAGCTGATGGCTTCTGGAAGCTTAAAACTTTCTGGCTTATTTTGTGGTAAAATTTGCCCACCTTTGATGATTAATACCTGTGGTTTAATAGTGGAGTATTGATTTAGGACACAGTGCCTTCCCTGCTCAGTGCTAAAAGTTCTTTAACCTTGTGTAGCTAGAGAAAATCACATTCACAAGAAAAAGTACTCGCTTCAAAAGAATGCTTTAGACTTTATTTCTAAGAAAGAGAGAAAAGGGGGAACCTATTTTCTATTGTATTCAATTTTCGCACTTTCTCAGAATACATGATCATATGGTATTCCAAGCTTCTATTTTATAAAAGGTACTATCAAGTTCACACCATTACTACAAGTCAATAAATCAAATAAGGAATGTCAGGAAAAATGTTTACCTGCAAGTCCATTGTGATTGATTATTAATTATATATTCATTAGCTGCTAGTAACTCCACAGGTTCATACAAGTTTTAACTAAATTTTATGTCAAGTGTGTCAATCATCTGCCTAGTGTCTCATTCATTTTGAAGTTTTATACAGATAAATTTGGTCAATATTTTATCTTTTGTCTTTGAACATCCTAGAAATTGTTCATTCTCAGTTTGTGAAAATACTTATCAGATAATGCATTCACATCTATCATAGAAGGAATAGTTTCTCTGATTATAAATTTGTTTTAAGCCTGCATTTTATCCTAATGCAATTAGTCTTTGACACAAGAAGTCTTACAGAACTTCAACTGCAGCTTTTCAATAAAGAGCTCAAAATTACTTATGTACATTTAGTAATTCTATAAAATTATATAAAGTAGTAAGAAATTATTAATTTACTTACATTGCATTACTACAAGAGAGTACATGTTTGTTGATCTGCATCCAATAGGATGCGCTATATGCCAGGGAAAATTATACTCTAGAATACTTAGAGGAATGATCGATTCCTCAAATGAAATGTATGAAGGCCTTGCAATTCAGAGATCCATCACATCTGTCCAAAATGTTGGACTATCTTCAGAAAGTCACTCATTACATTTTCTCTCTTCTAGCGACTTTTTTCATTCGTTATTGTTTCTATTTCCACTTTCAGGTCTTAAACAATTTATTCAATTACTTCAGCTGTTCCATTGTGCATGCTTCTATTTCTTTAAGGGACTTATGTAGTTCTTCTTTAAAGACATCTACCATCTCCATAAAATTGGATTTAAGATCATTTTCTTGTGCTTCACCTATGATGGAACAGAGTGTTCTACAGTAAGGCATCTGTGGCTAAGTGCTGTCAGGTTTCCCAAATTGTTGTAGAGTGTGTTCTTAGATTGTCCTCTAGCTACTTGAATTTTGAGATTATTATAGGTTTATATTGATTTCTACATATGTAATTGTCAGATGCATGGATTTTTGTTTTGTTTTGTTCATGTTTTTATTCCCTTGGTCTCTGTTTCCTCCAGGTTTTCTGGTCTTAATGCTTGGGGTTCTAGTGACCAGGAAGTCTTCAGATCCAGGAGGGTGTCTTTGCTGAGAGTTTTGTGACTCCTCTGTCTTCTGAGGTTTTGGGTGTCAACATCACCTCTGGGTTCCATAGGTAGGGCCTCCAAAAAAATAATTAAAAAGCAGAGATCTTCAGCTCAATTTGTGGGAAGGAATATGGAGTCAGGTCATGGGTTGCACTTTATAGTTGTTCAAAATACTTGAAGGGGAGTTGGTGAGCCTAGAGCCTAGAGTGGAATGTTACCTGGGGTGCCTGAAGTTGGTCTAGACTTTTTGTTTATAAATTCAGGAAACATCCATGTTAATCAAAGGGTGTGTAGAAATTATTGTGTGTAAAAAAGTGCCACAGAACTTGAAAATTACATGATGAGAACTTATAACTTTGTCTTGTTACTACCTCTGGCCCAACATGGTCCATATCATCCTATTCAACTTTTTTGATATTGCCTATGTAACATAAGGACCTGTATAGTGCTGACCCTCTGTCTAATAAGACCCAATATTTTATTAATTATGCATGAGCCTGTAATGAGTATTAGAAGTAGGATTAATAACGGCCCCGTCAATGCTGACAATAACGTAGCCTTTCATGAGGATTATGTGAACCATTCTTTGAACCATCTTTCATTAGCCTCTCATTGTCACTTTTGTTTCTTTAGCCTCTCTCTGAGTTTGGCCATGGAGTCCCTTATCACCCCTGAATGATCTATATAGAAGCAGCATTTTTTCTATAAGGGCTGCACATAGACTTTCTTCTTTGAGGAATTGCTGCAGTCTCTGACCTGCAGAGACTAGAACAACAGGGACACCAAGATAGCTTCATGCAACTTCCTTCTTGATTTAGGACAAGGGCTATTCTTATACATTCCTGGCACTTGACCTCATCTCACTCCAAACCACCTAATCCAATCAGAAACACACACACACACACAAACACACACACACACACACACACACACACACACACACACACACACACACACACACACACACACACACACACACACACACACACAATGCATGAACCGGGCAAGAGCTCAGGTCTGTCACAGATAGGCTGACAGATCCCGATCACTATGAATAACCTAACTTGGTAGGCAGCTTACATATGCAGTTTCATTGAGCACATTCGGGCAAGGCAGTAAACGTGTGGTGTTCACGGGGCCTGGCAATGTTTCAGAGCGCCATCTTGCCCATGTGGCCATACCTGCTTCCTGCATCTCCCCCTTTTTGTTGTATTAGTTGAACTGTGATCAGCATCTGTCTTAGGTCACCCCCATCCATTCCAAATCCTTACCCATCAATGTAGTGACAACTCACTTTCCCCATACTGTCTTTGGTTGATATGTGCATGTGAGGCTCTATCCTGTCCTTGCTTTCTGAACCAGCATGTTGAGCCAGTTTTGGGGGGATGTTCCTGCTTCCAAGACTGCCATAGTCTTTACTAAGTTGTTTATCATCCCTGTACAACCTTCACATACATGCCATACACCAAAGCATTCCTCCACACACAACAAACAGCAGGAATGCCCAAAAGGCCATCCCTCCTCAATTTTTTTAAGAATTCCACAGTTACCCGGATGATATCCAGCCGTTACTTTGCAGTTGCAATGTAAACACGGGTGTTGTTCACAGCAATAATCGATGCTTGCAGTTCCTTCATCTTTTTGTTGAGATCATTACTCCAATTTCCTAGCAGCATCGCACCAATTGCATGCAACAGTTTTGCAGCTCTGTAAAAATTCTGATACTGAACAGAGTTTACAAACATTCCTGACTTATGAGTAATGCAGGAATCAAACACTAACTGCTCCAAAATATTCACCTGTTCCTGCAACCAATCTACTTTTTGGTTAACCATAAGGACACCAGCTTTCAAAATTGTATTAATTTGCTCTTGTATGGCAAAATCACTGGCAGTATTAGAGGATACATCATTGGGAACTGAAACAGTTCCAACTGAATTAGTATACAACTGCCTCCACCCTAAGTGGCATTGGCAGAGGGAGTGCTTTCACTATTCCCCATAACAGTCTTTCTTGTGACGATACCACTTGCAGGTGCATCAGGATCAGGCAGAGGGTCTTCAGGTATATCATCTTCGTCCACTTTGCATTCTCTCCACGGCCTTGTCAGTCTACCTGGAACTAAGACTGGGTTCTCCTAATCCTTTGGAAACACACAGACAGCTACTACATACATCTTATGTGAACCTTTCCATTTTGCTATGAGGACATCCATCCATAGTATAGACAGAACCACACCCTGCTGAGGGGTACAATGCTGGTCTGCAGCTGATTTTCCATTCTTATCCAAATTATTCTTATAAGAATAAAGAGGCTGACATTTAATTTTTCCCTAGGGGATTTAAAATGCAATCCTATTCCCACTTTTTGTTTTAAAATGTGTCTTTGATGTGGCATTGGCTCTTTCTACAATTCCTTGTCTTTGTTGGTTATAGGGTAGTCCGTGGATAACTTTTATACCTAATGCATTAATTAAAAAAATGTAAAATCTCTGGGAGACATCAGCAGGTCCATTATTAGTTTTTATCTGTCTAGGCATCCTCCATGCTACAAACAACTGAAGGCAATGAGATATATCATTAGGGGCTTTTTCCCCTGTTTGGGCGGTAGCAAATATAATGCCTGAATATTTATCAATTCTCACATGAACATATTTAAGATTTCCATCTTAATATGTGGGTAATATCCAAGTGCCAAACATGAAGAGGCTTAATACCTTGGGAATGAACTCCAATGGGCCTTTGTGACAACAAGGACACACAATGTGCACATTTTAACACAATCTCTCGAGCCTGTTCTCTGATAATCCTAAACTTTTGTTTCAAGGTGCCTGCATTAACCCGAAAGTTTCTATGGTAATCTGCAGCAAGTTGTACTGGAGAGGCACTTATAAAAACAAACAGGTAATGAGTACATGAGTACATTCATCTGCAACAGAATTTCCCCTGGCTATAGGCCTGGGCAATCCTGAATGAGATAAAAAATGTACAATGCAAAAAGGTTGTTTTCATTGCCAATTATTTATTTTTTTTGCAAGGAGGAGAGTAAGGTACATACAATGGAAGTGGCTTTAATTACCCCAAAGGTTTCTAATTGCTGCACTGCCTGGACTACATACTGACTACCTGAAACTAGATTAAAAGCTTCCTCAACCTCTTGAAACAATTGAAGGATAGCATATAATTCAACAGCGTGTGCAGATTGATAGGGAAATACCTGAGCTTGGGGTTGATTTCCTTCAACATCCACCATGTCCACAGTGCCTCTGGATCAATCAGTAAATACATTAACAGTACATGGGATTGCCTCAGTCCAGGCAATTCTGTGTTATATCATAGGATTTCTCATGACAAACTGAAGCCAAGGACTGGTGGGATAATGATTCTGGAACTGACCAGTCATGCTGGTGCAAACAATGGCCCAATCACTATTAGTGGACACAAGTACCTCAATCTCTTTCGGAGTATAATGGCATGATTATTACATCCGGTTGATAACCAAAAGCTCCTAGCTCAACCTTTATCACTTAAGAATTAGGTGGGCTATGCTTTTAGAGTACCATGGCAGTACCTTGGCTGGGGGAGTGATATAAATATACCCAACATAAAGACCCTTTTTGCTAAAATAGTCCCATGGGAGACTAATCAGTAGCAATAACACAAAAAATTATAGGCAAGGTGGGATCAAACATATCAACTTGAGCCTTGGCTAAACCTTGGTCCACCTTTTGCAAACAAGCTCTGGATAAGGGTGTTAAATGGCCAGGAGATTGTAAATAGGAATCTACTTTTAAAATATCGAATAAAGGGTGTAATGCTGTATTGGCAAGATTACAATAGGCCCAAATCCAATTGATATCTCCTAACAATTTCTGAAAATCATTCAAGGTATGCAATTTATCCATCCTAATTCCAGTTTTAGTGGCTCGACAACAGTATGTCTCAATTTAGTGCCTAAATAGTGTTTTACTTCTGTCTTTTGAAAGTTTTCTGGGGCTTCACCAAATCTCACCTCTCCAACTGTTTAGTTAGGGTCCCAAAACTTCTTCTACTTCCACATTAAATGATCAACAAATCAAAATATCATCCATATAGTGGTATAAATATACTCTAGGATACTGTTGTAGGATAGGTCGCAATGCCGTATCTACATAAAGCTGGTACAGAGTAAGGTTATTTGCCATATCTTAGGGTAGAACCCCCACTCATATCCCAAATAAGTGGCAGAATGATTAATTGATGGCAAAGTAGAGGCAAATTTATCATCAGTCGGATGCAGAGGAATGGTGAAAAAACAATCTATCAAATCTATCACTATTAAGGTCCAATTTATTGCTAACGATGAAGTCATTGGTAACCCAAATTGCACTGACCCCATGATTTCCATCTGGGTACTGACTGCATGTAAATCATGGAGTAACCTCCATTTTCCTGATTTCTTTTTTATAATAGAAATAGGTGTATTCCATGGTGAAATAGATTCTCTAACATGTCTGCATCAAGTTGTTCTTTAAACAACATGTGGGCAGCTTCCAGGGTTCCCTTAGGCAGAGACCACTGAGACACCAACACAGGCCAATTCAATTTCCTTTTAATAGATATTTGCTCAGTGGCCACCATGAAAAACCCAATACCTTCCTGCCACTTTGACCTCTAGGAGAGATAGGTGAGAGTCACCTATCCTCATTTTTGCCAAGACTTTTACCCTTTTGATAGTTCATCCCATTCATGATAGCTTGAATCTGCAAACTATGTCTTTTCTGAAATTATTTTTACACCCATCTTGGTCATAACAACTCTTCCCCCTAATGACATGGGGATTTGAAGAACATATGGCTGAAAACTATCCCTATGTCCTGCCTCAGCACTGCAGCTGGGGTCTTGTGCAAATCCAAGACTTTGAAGAGTTTGAGCCGTGGTCTAAAGGGGCCAAATTTTTGGCCAAACTGCTTCTTTTATGATGCTGTGCTCATCCCATGAATCCAGTAAGCCCTATATAGAGACTCCCTGAACTTCAAGTTTAAACATAGGGCGATCCTCCGTAGTCATAGAAAACCACACCCCAATGTCTACAGTGGAGCTGAAGCCCCTATTACCCCTTTTCTGTCCCCTTGAAGGGAAGCTAGCATGGTGACTAGGCAAAGGCAAAATTGTAGCAATTCTTTCTCCAGGGGAAATGGCAGACACCCCTGTGGAGGAGGAAATCATGATCTTAATGTCTCCCTCATAGTCAGGATCAATGACAACAGGATGGATAATTAATCTCTTAATGGCTGCTGAACTATGTCCTAATTAGAGGCCAACAGTGTTTTAGGCAAAGGAAGCTTAATGTCTGCAGTAATCATCTGCCCACCCATATCTGGAGTTAATACAAGTCTGGTGGTGGCACAGATGTCCAGCCCTGCACTTTCTGTTGTGGCTTTGCCGGGACACCCATAGACTATTGGGGAATGTGTTGAAGGTTCGCCCATGGTGTGGGAGTCTGCTGCATGGCCCCATAAAATTGTGGGCCCAGAGGCTGCCCTCACCCCCACAAAATCTGTTTTTTGGCCTACTGCCTGTTGAGTGAGACGTTAGGGGATGACCATCTACATCCCACTTGGATTGACATTCTCAGGCCCAATGATTTCTTTGCAACTGCAGGGACATATCTTGGGCTGCAGCATGCCTGTCTGAATCTCCAGTCTTCCTTTACTAGGACAGTCTCCCTTGAAGTGACCTGGCTGCCAGCAAGAGCAGCATCTCCAGTTGATTCCCCTCTGCCATCCACCCTGATGAGGAGTTTGCCTTTGAGCCTGAACTATGGCCCTGCTAAGCCCTGGTTGTTCAGTGGAGTGTCCACCACATCTTGGCAAACCTTTGGCCATACATCCAGCAGATTGCTCTTATAAGGGCATATGGTGTCTCTGCAGGGTTTCTTGGCCTGCTCATAGGCTAATTGCTTGATCAATGGCATCGCAGCATCAACATCCGGAAATATTCTCCTGTCTGTTTCCACTAGTTGTGCCAGGAAGTCTGCAAACTTCTCATTGTGTGCCTGTATCACCTTAGACAAGCTGGTCTCAAGGTCTCCAGTGCCTGATAGCATCTTCCAAGCTGTAAGAGCACAGCTATTAATCTACTAATAAACTTTTATAGGGTAACCTGTTTGATTGTTAGCAAAATTCCCTTACCCCATTAACATGTCTATATTCCAGGCTGCATTGGAGAGTCCAGTGGTAGCATTAGCTGCAGCCTGCTCAAGGGCATGATCAATATAAGCAGCCTTACATTTTAAATAACCTCCTCCCAAAAGAACAGCCTTGCAGAGGTTCTTTCAATCTAAAGGAATCATACAGTACTGCTCTAGGGACTCAACCTGAGTTATGGTCAACACAGCCTGGACCCCATAAGCCAAAATGTTCCTTCAATCTTTGTACAGCCTTCCAATGCAAGGGTTCATGATACCTTGCCCCTGTTGATCCTGAAATAGTGGGAAGGTCACTACAACAGAGTGCACATTTTTCCAGATTTCTGCATGAAGACTATGCTTATCCCTTTTGCCTCCCTCATCTTTATGGGGGATGAAAAGGCAACATAGGGGCTGAGGGTTTGAGTAGTCTAATGTGCCTCAAACACAAGAGGTACATCCAACTACAAATGACATTGCTGCTATCAGTTCTGTCACAGTCACTTGTAGACCCTTCATAGCTAGAATCCTTCTTCTCTTTCTTATCTTTCGTTTGTTGTTTAAGCTGTTTAGGTTTTCTGCTGCTAACCTGAAAAGCAATCTCCTTAGCCTCCTCAAATGCCACTGCTCCTTCCTCTATTTCAGCTGTGTACTTTCCACTGGTGTCCCTCAAGCATGCCCTGACCAAGTATCAGATGGCTAACATCCCTAACACGTAGAGGACTTTTCATATGGGAATCTTGGAGATCCCTTCCCAAACACTCTCACCACAGTTGATTAATATACCCTTCCTCTAAAAAACCATGGGGCTTCCTTGGAGGGGTTGTCTAGAAATTAGTCCACTGTCTCTGCTTTCATGTTAATATTGCTTGTTTTAAGAAGCTGGGTCAACGGCATTTTTACTTTCACTTTAGATGAAGTTGAACCCATATTGTATAAATTCCCTCCATCTCTCTATCTGAGATCCTTAATGCATTATCCCTCCCCCCCCTCCCTGGGAACATGACAGGCCTGTGCTTTCTTTACTTACCCTTGCTTACCATCATGATGTGTTCCCTGTATGTGCTACCACTTGCCAAAGAGACAAGATGACAGGGACACCAGACAGGTTCACAAAGCTTCCTTCTTTACTTGAGGCAGGTGCTACTCTTATTCACACGTGGCAACTGACTTCATCTCGCTCCACACAACCTCATTCAATTAGAATCACACATGATCCATGCATGAACCGAGCACGAACTCAGAGTGGTCACAGATAGGCTGACAGATCTGGATTATGAGGAATAATATAACTTGGCAGTCAGCTTAGGCATGCAGTTGCACTGCACATGTTTGGGCAAGGCATTAAACATGTGGGGTTCACGGGACCTGGTAATGGGCCAGGGCATCATCTTGGCCCATGCAGCTGCACATGCTTCCCACAGGAACAATAAATCTAAGTCTCTTACTCTCTAAGACTATTGCAGAGAGTGTAATCCAATATTCTTCTAGATGACTGATTGACATGTCTGCTGTTATCGCTGTCTGCAATCATTCTAGACCTAGCTTCAGTTGTTAGGGTCCAGTTACAAGGGCAGTAGTCCCCATACGGACACCAGCTGGTAGCCTGATCCCCATAACCATTGTGAGGATGAGAGAAATAGCTTCTTTCTTTTTCCTGGTATTTTTGAAGTCATAAGTGTCCAGAACTTCGCTATTAGGGTGGTAGTAAATCCTAGGTGTGGGGAGTCGTGAGCAATTGCCATCATGAGCCTCCGCTGTGCCTAACTGGTAAACAAGTAATGTGCGCAGATGCAAGAGTAAATTCGTGCCAAGTCACTGCCCATCCCGGGGCGTAGTAGTGGGGTGATGAGTGAGCAGCTAATCAGGAGCTGACACATCACATGGAGGGGTATATAAGCAGCAGCATTTTCCTTGTTTGTTGTTTTTCTTTCACCTGTGCAATCAATGCTCTCCCAATAAATGTGTGCAGAAGGATCCTGTTGCAGCGTCGTTCTTCCTGGCCAGTTGAGAACCTGCAAGAAATGGTGCCGAAACCCAGGACGAGAAACATCTTCGGGCACGAGGGAAGACCCCCTGCT
Organism: Mus musculus; assembly: GCF_000001635.26. Classification (NCBI taxonomy): domain Eukaryota; kingdom Metazoa; phylum Chordata; class Mammalia; order Rodentia; family Muridae; genus Mus; species Mus musculus. The sequence continues at coordinate 48,084,534 of NC_000087.7, forward strand.
ACAGGGAGGATTCAGAACTGCATCGCAGAGAAGGAGTGGTTGATAAAGGTTCCCTCAAAACAGACTGTTGAGAAGGATCTGGCATGGATTCAGAACTCTTCAGCTGGGGAACGGTGGTAAGGAAGTGTTCCCGCAACACAGAATGTTGAGAAGGATTCAACTGCGTGGATTCAGAACTCTTCAGTTGGGGAACAGAGGTACCCGTAAGTAAAAGAAAATTAATGTGAGTCTCTGAGAGGTATGCTTTCTTACGCAGTAGGTCCAGTAATTTTTGTTGGGGTTGTGTTGCTTGCTTTCTTTCTTAGCCTTGATATAATGCTATTACCTTAATTTTTCATCACCCTGGACATGAGTGTATCTGCTGGGGGTAGCTCAGCAGACACATAAGATCATAAAGCAAGTGTAGATAAACTTGTGGATCGACCTTGGGGCTAAGAACCTCACGTAGATAAGTGAGTACCTCAAGGACACTTTATCCAGGACAAGAAATATGAGCTAGCTGTTAAGGAAGGGCAATGACTTTTGCAGGAGCACCAGGGAAGCATATAAGAAACAGAGAGAAATGAAAAAGAAGGCACAGATAGAAAAATAAGTAAAATAAATAAATATAAATAAATAAATAAATAAATAAATAAATAAATAAATAAATAAATAAATAAATAAATAAATAAAAAGTTATTTTGGAGCTCTCCTAGGGACAGAATAAAAACGGGAGATGTCTTGCTCTGGCTCCTATGGAGATATTTTTAGCTTTGGAAAACTTTATCTGCTGGCTGTCCATCCTTTAACTTGTTTGAAAAGCAGCCTCAATTTCCACAGCAGAAAGTGATAAAAGCACTGTGGCTGGGCCTTAGGTTCAGCTGAAAATGCCCTGCTGAGTGCCGAATGCAAATGGAGCTCTTAAAGGGGCAGGCAGCCTCTTATAGATGGGCCTTTTGTTCGGGGATTTGGAGAGAGATTAGATTCTCCTTGCTGGGATGTCCTATTTCCACTGATCAAGCTGAATTTGCATGGAATAGAGATATGCTTCTTGATCAATGTTGATTTGCACAACATACAGGGTATCCAGTGCAGGTATTTGAGCAGGTGAATCAGATTGCCATAAGGGTATGGAAATCATTGCCCACCGGTGTTGACAGTGATGTAGAACTCCAGAGGGACAATGAGGCACTGAATCAGGTGAGAGAGGAGCACTCTAAATTAGTTTGGGAGAGAGGGTCTGTTTGTGTTTCCTCAGGACCATTGACAACAGCTGCAGGTCCCTGAGAGGCTGACCAGAGCAATTCAGGGCAGGTGGAGCTGTGAGGACGTGAATGTTCCTGTGGCTGGAGGTTCTCCCGCTAGTGAAAACTGAAGAGCTCTTTGTTCCTGAAAACTATGCCATTGACGAATTAGGGTGTTTCCTCAATTCTTTACATCTAATGCCAGATTTTAAGCCTTAATGGAACTTGAATAGCATCCATCATTGCTGGCAATTTTACCTCTGCTTTTTCTTACTTTAAGGAATGGGTGGGGGTAATTTTGTTTGCTGCTGCCATCTGCTGTGGGCTTGTGTCCATGCTCTGGTTGGTCTGCAAGCTCAAAACCCAAAACAAACAAGACAGTGGAAAGGTAGTTTTCACTAAAGCACTTGCAGCCATTGAACAAGGGGCCTCCCCTGAAATTTGGCTATCCATGCTTAAGAATTAATTGACATCTGAGTTCTCTGCTCTTGTGCTCCTCGGTTCTGTGGAAAATGAGAGAGACTCAAAAATTAAAGCTCGCCTTAGGCCATACTCAGCTCTTGCACCCCTAGAGGCTAGACTCATTGCACAGGTATGAGTGAGTAGGTCGTTGACTCTTATGGATTGTTGGGCTAAGCACCACATAGGAGTCGCTCAGAGGTTTGGGCACTACTAGAATACAAGTCGATTTGCTTGAGGGTTGAGTGTCCAAGTGTCCCTCCCCTAGGAAAAAAACGGCACGGGAGCAGGTCAGGTTTGCTCTGGGTAAAAGCCTGTGAGCTTAAGAGCTAACCCTGTACATGGCCCCTATTTCTGCACACTAGGGAATCAACGTCTATCTTCATCCATTAAAGAGTGGCTTGCATTTTAATAAAATAAAAACGGGGAGATTTCTTGCATGCGTTCAAATGGCCAGGAAGAACGAGGCTGCAACAGGATCCTTCTGCACACGTTTATTGGGAGAACATTGATTGCACAAGTGAAAGAAGAACAACGAACAAGGAAAATGATGCTGCTTATATACCCCTCCATGTGATGTGTCAGCTCCTAATTAGCTGCTCACTCATCACCCCAATACTACGCCCCGGGATGGGCAGTGACTTGGCACGAATTTACTCTTGCATCTGCGAACATTACTTGTTTACCAGTTAAGCACAGCGGAGGCTCATGATGGCTATTGCTCACGGCTCCCCACACCTAGGGACTAATTGTGTTACTACACAAAAATCTCTTGACTGGACAAAGACAGCTGTAGCAACACATGGGGCCAATCTGGAGCTACAACCCCCCCAATAATGTTTACCAGGTCATAGAAACTGGAATAGTCCAGGTATGATTGCAGAGGTGTCTATGAGAAGTAGGCATATCTCCTATATATTTCCCTAACCCTGAAGTTTCGACTAACATGAACCTATTTTTATGCTACCCCCAGGGTCTAGGGCTTGCAATTGAAGTCACAGCAATTTATCCATCTAGTGCTTCTCCTTCATAGTAAGTGGGCCCAGCTGTTTGTGATATTGGTTGCTGAGAAAGAGTCAGAAAATCTCCACAACAACCATATCCTGGCTAATCCGGAGTTGCTACACCTGCACCAGACTCTTTCCTTATACCCCTCCCATACCCATATCTTTAGAATAGACATTTTTTTTTTTAGATCTGGAAATCCATGACTCCACACCTTCTCCTTTCCCTGTGATGGCATATAAAATCTGGAACCTCTTTCCCCTCGTGGTCAAATCCTCAACCCCTACATGGTATCTGAGTAGTCCCCAGAGCTCTGACTTTCCCTTGTATAAAGCCTCATGTGGTTTATATCAGTCTTGGTCTATCGTGAATTCTTGGGTGTCTGATATTATCCAGAGGCCTGAGCAAGGGGCTCTTCTCAGAGTCTTTCATTTTGGGGCTTGCCTTGGATCAGTGTGACCACCCATATCTCCAAAAACCCACTTGGAGGTGAAATTTTTTGTCTAAAATTATTTCTTTGAGCTGGCGAGTTTTAGTCCTGAAACTGGCATTAGCTACGTTTTGTGAGAAACAGTGACTTTGCCTTGGGGTTAGGCACTGAGTGTGAACAGCAGACATGCTAGAATCAAAGGCTGCTGCTTGCTCTGAGGGACACCGTGAGTGAGGGCGATGACTCCAGGATTCCGTCTGGAGCAGATATTGAACTTTCCCGACCTTCTGCATTTCTAAGTTGATTTTGTTTGTACGTTAGAAGATGGGCATTTGTCAGTGTGTATTTGTTTTTTTGTGTCTGTTTTCAGGTATTTGTCAGTGGTTGTGTGTGTTTTGTGTCTGTTTTCCATGATATTGGAAGGACTGTAATGCCCTCCCGCCCCCCAAGTTTGACTTTACGCCACTGGACTGAAGTTAGATCAAGGCCTATAATTTTTCAGTAGAAATTAAGAAGGAACCTACGCAGACTTTCTTGAGCCTCTGAATGCCCTACTTTTAATGTAAAATGGTCACTAAAGGGGACTTTTGTTTTGAAGCTTATCTTTGAAGTTAAAGCCATTGTTTTTCAGAGTGGAACTGGGTCCTACCTGGTTCAACAGCCTTTCAAAATCCACCACCATAAATCAAACCATGGATTCCCCCATGCCTCTCAGAGCCCTCCCCAGCTGCTCCCATGCACGAGGGTGGGTCAGCACAGTGCCCGCGCTTTCTGCCCTAAGAAGTAGTAAGCACAGTGGTGATGGCGGCAGCAGTGGTGACAATGCAGACACTGCCTGAACCAGTGAGATTTCTGGCCTGGCGGCGAAAAGGCATGCAGGCCTACTCCTCAAGCCGCTCCCACTCCCCAGGTCCCTGCATCCTGCTCTAAGTTTGCAAAAGGCACAGTCTGAGGACCGAGTACCTGCAGCTGGGACCCGGAGCCAACAAGCCCAGAGTCGCCCAGCAGATAAAGCTCCTGACACCACTTTTGCCTTTTTCTTTACTACCTGTGGGCAAACCACCCACAGACAGGCAGTCTCTGCAGACCCTCCAAAATTGCCCTTTCTCATCGGCTGATCTGTACAATTAGAATGCTCCATTCCCTCTGGACCGGCCAGATTAGAACTACAACATGGCTCAAGGTAGGTTGAGGTTGACAGTTTACCGGCCAGGATCTAGTCTTAAAGGGAGCGATGAGACACCCCACCAATTTGTCTAAGGTAAGAGAAGTGATGCAGGGCCCTACAGAGCTCCCATCTGTTTTTCTAGAAAAATTGATAGAAGCATATAGATACTATACTCCTTTTAACCTTACCTCTGATGGTCAGCAAGTCGCGGTTGCTATGGCTTTTGAAGATTACATGACATGGCTTTACAAGATTTAGTTATGGAGGCAGAAAAGGTATATCACAAGAGAAAAACAGAGGAAGAGAAGAGAGAGAGGGAAAAGTGAGAAGAAGAAGAGAGGGAGAATAAGAGGGAAAGAAGACAGGAGAGGAATTTAAGCAGAATTATGGCACAGTAGTAGGGGAACGTAAAGGAAGAAACAAGCCAGATAATAGACAGACAGGTTACCTGGGCAACAATGAACCCAGACCTGAAAGAAGAAGGTATGCCCAGAAGATTTTAGAGAAGGACCAATGTGCCTATTGCAAGGAAAATGGACATTGGGCACGGGAATGCCCAAAGAAGGGAAGCGGCCCTAAGGACCAGCCCCTGAAAAATGATGAATAGGGGAAGGGGCTCCCCGAGCCTAGGGTAACCCTGATGGTGGAGGGGACCTTCATGGACTTTTTAATTGACACAGAGGCAGAGCATTCTTTCTTGAAATATCCACTGGGAAAATTAAGAAATAAAAGAACCATAGTGATTGGAGCCACCGGTCAGAAACAATACCCCTGGACCACTGCACACACAGTAGATCTGGGGAAAGGCCAAGTGAGTCATTCCTTCTTGCTCATTCCCAAGTGTCCCACACCGCTTCTAGGAAGAGATCTTTTGACTAAATAATTGCCTAGATTAGATTTATCCAAGAAGGGAGGAGAGTAAGTTGCGAATCTCCCACCTCCGTAGTCTTAGCCCTGCATCTTGAGGAAGAATACTGATTCCATGAAGGCATAAAGCAAACGGAGGTGCTAGACCTAAAAAATTGGTTGAGTGCTTTCCCTAGAGCATGGGCAGAGACTGGAGGAATGGGAATGGCTGTCAGAGTTCTCCCTGTGGTTGTGGGACTGAAAAGGGATGCAACCCCTATAGGAGTGCAACAATACCCAATGAGCCTTGGAGTAAGAGATAGAATCAGGCCACATATTCAGAGACTATTACAATTATGTATTTTGGTACCTTTCCAGTCACCCTGGAATACTCCTCTACTGCTGGCAAAGAACCCTGGCACCAGTGACTATCAACCAGCCCAAGACCTGAGAGAGGTCAATAAGAGGGTTCAAGACTTTTACCCAGCTGTTCCTAATCTCTATAACCTCCTCAGCTCACCCCCTCCAAAGCAAAAATGATACACAGTACTTCATTTAAAAAAAATGCTTTCTTTTGCCTGAAGTTACATCCCTCCAGCCAGCCCATATTGGCCTTTGAGTGGAGAGATCTTGACATGGGACAAATGGGACAATTGACCTTGAAGCGGTTACCCCAGGGGTTCAAAAACTCCCCCACCCTTTTTCATAAGTCTCTACATCGAGATTTAGCCTCCTTCTGAGCTGAAAACTGCCAGATAACTCTGCTTCAATGTGCTGATGACTTGCTCCTTGATGCAGCCACGGAGAGAGAATTCTGGCAGGAGACCAAGAGATTGCTAGGCGAACTGGGTGAGTTGGGTTAATGGGCCTCTGTTAAAAAAGCTCAGCTATGTCACATAGAAGTAGTCTACTTGGGATATACTCTCCGGGATGGAAAACAGTGGCTGACAGAGGCTAGAAAAAGGACTGTGACTCAAATACCAACACTGTCTACTCCAAGACAGGTGAGAGAATTCTTAGGCACTGCTGGGTTCTGCAGACTTTGGAAACCTGGGTTTGCAACACTGGCCGCCCTCCTGTACCCCTTGACCAAGAAAAGTGGAGAATTCAGATGGACATCGGAACATCAGAAAGCCTTTGAAAATATTAAGGAGGCCCTGCTGACTGTGCCAGCCTTGGCATTGCCAGATCTAACCAAACCCTGCATCCTCTATGTTGATGAGAGGGTGTGGGGGCCAGAGGAGTTCTTACTCAGGCTCTAGGGCCCTGGAAGAGGCTGGTAGCATATTCATCTAAGAAGCTGGACCCAGTGGCCAGGAGATGGCCCACATGTTTAAAGGCTGTTCCTGCAGTAGCACTACTCATTAAAGATGCTGACAAATTAACTCTGGGACAGCAAATAACTGTGGAAGTCCCTCACTCTCTTGAAAGCACTATTTGTCAGCCCCCAGACCTATGGATGGCAAATGCTTGGATGATTCACTACCAGAGTCTGCTGCTGACTGAACGGGTCATGTTTGCTCCACCTGCTATTCTCAATCCTGCCACCTTTCTGCCTGAAACGGACAACTCCTCACCCGGTCACTGCTGTGCAAACATCCTTGCAGAGGAAATTGGGATTCAAAGTGATCTACGTGACCAGCCATGACCAGGTGTTCCAAACTGGTATACAGACAGAAGCAGTTTCCTAGTGGAAGGTAAGAGGATGGCAGGGGCTGCAGTGGTAGATGGTAAGCGAGATGTGCGGGCTGGCAGCCTGAAGGAAGGTAAGTCAGCTCAAAAAGCTGAATTAATTGCCCTGACTCAGGCCCTTTAGATTGCTCAAGGGCAGTCCATCAATATTTACACGGATAGCAGGTATGTTTTTGCTACAGCCCATGTCCACGTTGCCATGTATAGGCACAGAGGGTTGCTGATGTCAGCAGGCAAGGACATAAAAAATAAAGAGGAGATTCTGAGCCTCCTTGAGGCTATTCATCTGCCTGCCAAAGTGGCCATTATACATTTTCCTGGACATCAAAAAGGACACAATGCTGTGACAAGGGGTAAAAGCATTGCTGATGTTAAAGCTAAACAGGCTGCACTTGTCCCTAAGATACTGCCCTTCAGACTCAATACTGCCCTTCAGGACTCAACAGATGGAACCTCTCCAGGCCCTAAGATACTGCCCTTCAGGACTCAATACTGCCCTTCAGGACTCAACAGATAGAACCTCTCCAGAGAGTTGTTCTGCAAGAACCACAAAAAAAGGGGAAAGATTTTTGGAAAATATACAATCCTGTCCCACCTGGGAGTCAAACACTTCAAACACTGGTAAAACTTCTACTTTTTATGTTTTAAGACTCACTGATGTTGCAGAAGCAATAGTTAAGAACTGTGTACCATGTGCCATGATTGATGCAGGACATTCAAGATATGCTCCAGGGAGAAGACTAGGAGGAGATCGCCCTGGAGCCTATTGGGAAGTAGATTTTATTGAAGTAAAGCCAGCTAAGTATGGTAATAAATATATTTTAGTTTGTATAGACACCTTTTCAGGATGGGTGGCGGCCTACCCAAACCAAAAAAAAAAAAAAAAAAAAAAAAAGAAAAGAAAAAAAGAAACTTCCAATGTTGTGCTTAAGAAAATCCTAGAAAAAATTTTCCATGGTTTGGAATATCTAAGGTAATTGGGTCTGACAACGTACCCACCTTTTTTGCCCAGGTAAGTCAAGGACTGGCCATCCAACTGGGGGTTGATTGGAAATTACATTGTGTTTATAGACCCTAGAGTTCAGTCTAGGTAGAAAGGAAAAAAAAAAAAAAAGAAAAAGAAACTTGACTAAATTGACCTTAGAGAACCACGGTGGGAATAACTGGACAGCCCTCTTTTCCTTTGCCTTGTTCCAAGTCAGGAACACACTGGGAATCTGTAAGATCACTCCATTTGAAATCCTGTATGAGGGAGGGGGTCTCCCCCGCTTACTGAAGTGAGACAGTGTTATATCCTTTAAAATTTAACCCTGGTTCTTCATTGTTTACACTCATGAAAGCCCTAGAAGTCGTTAGAAACACCGCCTGAGAGCAGCTCAAGGAGGCCTATGAACCAAGAGATTTGGTGATACCACACCAGCTTCAGGTGGGAGATGCAGTTCTCGTCTGATGACATCCAGCTGAGAATCTATAACCTTGTTAGAAAGGCCCTTGAATCGTGCTGCTGACCACTCCCACTGCTGTCAAAGTAGAAGGCATCTCTCCTTAGATTCATGCCTCTCATGTAAAGCGAGCTCCTGAAGAATAAATCCCCTTAGTTGACCACACTCATTTTTATACTGATATAGCTTCAGGTCAGGGATGGTGATTTCTCCTGAAGTTCTTTTATTGTTAATTATTTCCACTATTCTATTTTTTTTGTTTTTGTTTTTCCAGATGAATTTAAGAACTGCTATTTCCAAATCTTTGAAGATTTATGTTACAGTTTTGTTGAGGATTGTGGTTTTTTTTTTATAGATTACTTTTGGTTGGATTGCCATTTTTACTATGTTAATTCTACAAATCCAAAACATGGGAGATCTCTGTGTTTCCTCAAGTCTTCTTCCATATCTTTCTTGAGAGACATAAACATTTTTTCATACATATTTCACAGTACACTAATCAGAATGCCCAAGATCAAAAAATCATCAGTTGTAAAGGAGTAGAGAAAGAAAAACACTTATCCATAATGCAGTTTGGATTTCAAAGTGGTAGATCCACTCTGGAAATCCATCTGGAGGTTCTAAGATAATTGGAAATATATCTACCTGAATACCCAGAAAACCACTCTTGGTCATATACCCAAAAGATACCCCACTATGCCACAAAGGTATGTGCTCTATTATGTTCATAGAAGTCTTATTTATAATAACAAGACAGTGCAAACAAACTAGATGTCCCACAATGAAAGAGTATATACAGAAAATTTGTTCCATTTACACAATGGACTACTACTCTGATATTAAAAATTAACATATCATGAATGTTGCTGGAAAATCCATTGAAGTAGAAAATATCATCGAGTGTGAGGTAAGCCAGATTCAAAAGGATATTCATGGTTTGTACTCACTAAAAGTTCATATTATTCAAAAAAGTACTGAATACTCTGGATGCAACCCACAGGACTCAAGAAGTATAACAATCCGAAGGGCCCTGAATATAGTTGAAACAATTTTTATTTTTCATTTGGGCTGTGGACACTTCTGTGAATGAAAAAAAGTAGCTAAGTCACAAGAACATACAAGGATATACTCATTTCTCAATCCTTCTGAATGCAGACATGTGACCATCTGCCTAGGCAACTTTCATTAGATGAAAAGTGACAAATTGTAACTTCTAATTACAAGCCAAATTAAGCCTTTCTCCCTAAGATGGTTTGTTTAGAGCATTTTATTGTAATAATAGAAATTTGACTGGAAGACTCATAAAGTAAAAAGATAAATTTATAAGTTCTCATCGTGTACTTTTCAAGTTCTGTGGCATTTTTTTACACACAATAATTTCTACACACCCCTGGTTAACATGGATGTTTAATTTCTATATTAGGAAATATTAGTTAATATACTGTATGACATCATAGTGAATTATTCTTTTTATATGTAGTATTTTGTAACTATTTTTATTTTTATTTATTTATCTATTTATTTATTTATTATTTATTTTTACAAGATATTATCTTTCTTTACATTTCAAAATATTAGTCCTTTCTTTGTTTCGCCACAGATAATCCCTATTCAATTTTCCCTTTCTGTGTTTCTACGAGGGTCTTCCTCCATCTACCCATTTTACCCTCCCCACTCTGGTACATGCCTACACTGGGGAATCAAGCCTTCACAGGACCAAAAACCTCACCTCCCACTGATGTCTGACAAGGTCATACTCTGCTATATATGCAGCTGGAACCATGGGTTGGTGCTTAGTCCCTGGGTGCTCTGGACAGTCTGGTTGGTTCATATTGTTGTTCTTCCTATAACGTTGCAAACCCATTCAGATCCTTCAGTTCTTCCTGTAAGTCATCTACTGGGGACTCCATGATCAGTCTGAGAGTAGTCTTTGAGCATCAGCCTCTTTTCTTGCCAAGAAATGGCTGAGCTTCTAAGGAGATAGCCATATTTGGTTCCTGTCAGCAAGCACATGTTGGTATCCACAGTAGTGACTGGGTTTGGTGTCTGTATATGGGATGGATCCACAGGTTGGGCAGACAATGGATAGTTATTCCGTCAGTCTCGGCTCTGCAGTTTGTCTCCATATTTTTTCCAAGGAGTATTTTGTTCCACACTCTAAGAGGGATTGAAACACCCACACTCTCATCTTCCTTCTGTTGAGCTTCATATGGTCTGTGAATTACATTTTGGATATTCTGAATTTTTTAGAATGCTATCCATTTATCAGTGAGTGTTTACCATGTTTGTAATTTTGGGATTGGGTTACCTCACACAGGATGATATATATTATATCTTTCCATTTGCCTGTGTATTTAATGAAGTCATTGTCTTTGTATCATTAGCATATATTTTTATCTCTATTGCTCTATCCTACAGCTTGAGGTCGAGGATGATTCCCCCTGAAGTTCTTTTATTGTTGAGAATAGTTTTTCCGTATCCTGGATTTTTTTTTTAATTCCAGATGATTTTGTAAATTGTTCTTTCTATCTTTATGATTAATTGAGTTTTAATTTTGATTGTGATTTCACTGAATCTATAGATTGCTTTTGGCAAGATGACCATTTTAACTGAATTAATCGTGCCAATCTATGAGCATGGGAGGTCTTCTGAGATTTTCAATTTCTTTCTTCAGAGACTTGAAGTTCTTGTCACACAGATCTTTCACTTGCTTCGTGCGAGTAACAGAAAGGTATTTTCTACTTTGAGAAAATGTTAATGAGATTTTAAAATTTGATTTACATTTGTTGTGGAAATACAGAAGTTTTGCACAAAGTCTTTGAAATATACTTTATGGTTTATTATGTTTAACATTATGGAAAAGAATCAGTTACATATGCAAGCAATTTGTACATTTTAATTGAATTATGATTTACACTAAGTCTTAACTGAGTCAATATAGGAAAAAAAATTAGACCTTCTATTTGGTAGAACAGAATAAAACCCTACTTTGAAATACAATCAATTTTCTAAAAAAGATTCTCTCTCTCTCTCTCTCTCTCTCTCTCTCTCTCTATCTCTCTCTCTCTCTATCTATCTATCTGTCTGTCTGCAAACTTTAATTTTAAAAATCTAAAACATAAAATAAAACTTCTCTGATAATCTCTTAGGAAAAAAATTTGTAATTATTTCCCATTAGATGATTTTTTACTGCTATTTTTCTTTTTATAAAATGAAAAGAACAATTTAATTTTTTTGAGCATTCTTTTCCTATTTGTATAAATTTGACTGCTTTCATTACTTTACTTTACAGGGACATGATCAACAACAAATTATATGAGCAGTATAAAAATATGTTTCAGAAGTTGTATGTGGGTGTACAGAAATTCAATAAAGAACAAAAAAAAACAGTGGTTGTTATAATAAATAACTTTATAATTACCCTCGTATACCTATGTATCAAGTAGGAATGGAGAAACTAGCCTTGTGTTCGACACATGAAACTAAATTAAGTCTCATTATCTAACTATCCTTGGTTCTTTTCTAGTCCTACTGAATTGTAAATCAGAGAGGTATGGTCACATACTATAACAATGAAAACCACTAAGAATTTTAATGGAGAAGAGATCATAAATTTCCAAGGGGCAGACATTTGCTGAGAGATGAAGAGAGGATTACCAGTTTTTACAATATGTCAGCCTCAGGTATAGTTGAAAGATAGACAAAGATTACTTACTGTTGTCATCTGGACTCTGTCGTTAATTTTAGAAAACCAACTCAAACTAGCAAATTAGTTTTTACAATCCTAAACTTAGTCCCTATTTAGTAAAAAAAAAAAAAAAAAAAAAAAAAAAAAAAGTGTATGGAAACAACTTTCCTAACAACCCTGGCAAAATACTCCTGTGGACGAATATCACCAAACTATTTTAGATCATCTCCCATTAATGTAACAATCACTGTAGTCATCAAATGGTTTCCATGTAAGATCTGAGGCAATTACCATATTAACCATTTTTTTTATTTGGTTGGTTAATTGTTTGGGGGGTATTCAATTTGAAATGAACAGGAGATCATTTCCTGCCTGCGAACAACATGGAGGGAGCTGCCATTATGAGTCAGTTCAGGAAAGAGATAGGGACTACAGATAAAAAATAAATAAATACTCCAAATGAAGGCCATTTTTAAACCTTTCATAGCATGGCAAAAAAACACTGTAGTCATTTACAGACCAAAAGCTAGAACCTCTTTGTAGTGTGGGCATTGGGCTTAGCATCCTATTCAGTATACTAACTTACTTGGAAATTATCATAAAAAAAATATACTGAATATTTTGTCTTTAGATCTCTAAAAACCTCAGAAATACTTATCAAAATAACAGACAACAATAAGTTCAACAGAATAAGTTTCATGTTTTTTCAACAAAAATTAAGGCTGTTTATAATATTAAATATTTGTTATGAGTAATTTTTTGCTCATTTGGTCATAAATATATATGTTTTTGGGAACATAATTCTAATAACTTAAAATTTATATTTTGTATTATTATGTATAACATTGGCAAATTAGATAAGACATGCTCATTCATTTTAAATTCATGAATCTACTCCTATTTTCTGCATCTTTTAAAAATCAGAAACCTCCCTAGGCAAGATCTTAAACTACTGTTCTCCTGTATGCCATGACATTTTTAGCAGATATTTAAATGTATTAACTGATCTACAAATGAGTGCAAATCTGAAAGACCAGAATCTCTGTTACCTTTCACATAATGACTCAATTCGATTTAAACTATGACTACAATTAGAAAAATACCCAAATCCTAAAGTCAAATCCTCACCTCTTTTATCAGTCATAGAAAATCTTTTAATAGCTATGGTACTGTAATCTGTAATCCCAGCATTTGGCAGTTGAATGCAGGAGGATCAAGGCCTTTGACTGTCCATAGCTACATAGAAAGTTTGAGGTCAGCTTGAGTAATGTAGGACTGTCTCAAATAAACCTGTCCCCTACAAATCAAACAGAAATATAATATTAGTATAAAGATATAAAAATAGTAAATATTTCTGTCACATCAGTAAGAAAATGTTGACCAGAAATACTAAAATAAATGTACAATTGGAATTTTTTTTACTAAATTTTTGAAGGGAAAACTATTGAAATCTGGATATCCATAGAGTTCCCTGTTTAGAACATTATCCTGACAGCATATAGCCCATAACTGGTAAGAAGCAAGGCTTGGAGAATCACAGGAGTTGCCTTGCCCAGACTTTAGAGATGGCAGCAAATAACTGTAAGTATCACCTGTTATTTTAGAATTAGGAAGTGCAATTGATGATGACATGTTCCAATATAATAATAGAAAAACAAAAAAACAAACAAACAAAACCTATTATTTCTGCTTTAGATATTGGCAGGGCCATTCTAGCCACATCATTTGACAAAAGCACAACACAGCTCAGAAAATTGTTTTGATGACATCAACAATTATCAGACTTAAAATCTGTCCATGTGCTTCAAACTTCTCTCATCTTCTGGGGTTATACATGGTGGTATTTATGAGATCTCTAAATGATCCCTAGGATTAGGAGCATAGTGTGTAGAGTTGGGAGTGGATATATAGACTGGAGAGATAAAATGGGAACCATGGTGATCCTTGGATTGCCTGTGCCACATACCTTTGCAGTTGTGGTAATAGATTCAGTGCAGATTGGCAATACCGTCTATGAGCACTACCCTAGCACACAGTACAGTGCTTTCTTTTCTTTTTTCCGGGCTTTTGCCTGTTACAGGGAATATTCCTTGGATAATACTGGGTTGTGTGTGGAAAATAACAATCATTGGATCAGTTCAAAGCTATGGGAGCTGCCAGTTAATAGGCTAAGCTTCAGACTACATCCTTCAAATGGATAAGTAGGGTCCAGTCTAGATGCATTTCTCGATCCCCAGAATACATGAATAGCATATAGTGTTCTAGAGTAGTATCCAGCTTAAAGATACTTTTGTTGCTCTTGTGTTTTCCCTCTTCTGTATCCCCCAAGTTCATGCCGCTTTCTTGGCATGACTCACAAATGAGCCTTTGTGTAGTAACCTGTGGTATATGAGAGGAGTTGTCTGAATAGAGATGAAATATTGAGTCATGGCAAACACAACTGTGGAAATAGAAACCATCCAGGGGCAAATGTTGTAAAATTAAAATAGTCTGTGAAAGAAAAATGCTTTTGCTTTCAGAAGGAGAGTGAATGGAGTTCTTCACTAAGCTGAAAGGGGGCTAATAAAGGACTTTTTTTTTTTACTGGAGAATTTAATAAGAATTAACCAAAACCCAGGTGCAATTATTCTTACAGGAGTGAACTGGATAGATGGGTAGAGTTTGGCTAGTATAAGATACTTGATTTAATGACATTTGAGGTCCTTTTTCGAAATCATGATCAATAAATTCTGCCCTATGTGACATTTCTACTATATTTGTTTGAAAGATGAATAAACTAGGATACATAGATATAGATTTATAGTATAGTTCTTGAACATTCATGATGTGACATTTAAATATGTATCATCAGGACATATTCTAGAGCTCTGCATTAGGCACACATAATCTATAGCTCCTGGGGACATACACGCAAATGAACAAACATGACTTTATAGTGTTTCTTGTCTTCATAATGGAATACATTTTATGAATAATCTAAAAGCAATAGGTTCAGTTTCTATGTTCTTAGAGACAGAACCTAAAAGACCCTAAAAACTCTAAAAAATAAAAAAAAAAATAAAAAAGAAGAGAAAAGAAAAGAAAATAAACTTGAAGCTTTAAATAAACAACAAAAACCCTAAAAAAAACAAAAACAAAAACAAAAAACACAAACAAATAAACTATAAAATAACATAACATTTTTGAAAAAAGAAAACTAAAAGAACCTAAAACCCTAAAGAAAAACAAACAAAAAAATCAACAAAAAATTCTAGATCTCTACAAAGAACGAGAAAAACATAAAATCATTACCACAAACAAACAAACAAACAACCAAAGAACACCAAAAACCACACTAAGGCTTAAAAAAAAAGAAAAAAATAAACTTACCAAATACACTGAGAACAACCCTAAAATCAATTAAAAACGGTAAAAAAAATCCTAAAACAATAAAGCAAAACCTAAAACCCTAAAACACCCTAAAATTATTAAACAAACACTAAATGACCCAAAAAATCTAATTTTATAATTCTTAATAAATATTTTTAAAACCCAAAATTCTATAAATAAGAAAACACAAGAACTCTAAAAAAACCCTGAAAAAATTATAAAACTGTGTCTTTCTGCACAAAATCAGGCCATTCTGTCTTCCATCACTGAATGGGGAGGGCTCACTATCCCTCATCACTATCTGATAAGGTAAAGACAGTTGATGAGGGATGAACAGTCAGTTTTCATCAAAGGTATTCCTTTTGAAGGTGATAGATTGTTCATGCTCTACTGGAAGCCAGATGTCCAAGAGTTTATGGGAAACACAAATGATTTGAATGGGTTGTAACAAAGGGGAGAAAATGAGATATGAAGTTGGCAGTAGGAGTTAGGTGGGAATGAGCCGTGTTTTGTTCTGGGAGGAGTTACTAAAAGAATTGGAAAGTAAATTTCATCAAAATATTTGTGTGCAATTCTCAAGGTATTAAGGTATTACTAAAAGAATTGGAAAGTAAATTTCATCAAAATATTTGTGTGCAATTCTCAAGGTATTAAGGAAAGTAGTTCTTAATATACCATGTCTGTACTGAACACATACAGACCACTTATATTGCCATCTTCTAAATAACAACTTCTTATACAGTAGTTTCATTACATTGAGGGCAAAAGTAATCCATAGGTTATTTAAAATAAAGAAGAATCTGGGGAGATGGCCCAGGGGTAAAGCTAAGTGTTTGGTCAAACTTTCACCTGCAACAACGGTGCTTATGAATGGGAGTGGGAGAGACAGAAGGATGACAGTGGCTTCCTGAATGTCAGCCTCACTCCTAGTTCAGCAAGAAACCCTGTCACGAGGGGAAATTAAGGAGTGAATTAACAGAAAACAGTATACCCTTCCCAATCCTCTGCACTTACGAGTATATTTCTGTATGCATACACACATCAATATGATTACTGTATAAAAGAGGTTACTTTCCATAAATTATAGGCAAAAGCAATGTTGTTTTAGCCTAGAGACCTGAAGACTTTTATATCATTAGGGTCCTAGAGAAACTCTCAAGATATTGAGGATGGGTATATCTTCTTCGTGTCTAAAGAAAACCTCAGTTAAGTGTGTGTGTCAGTGACTCTAAACATCTTTCCTCCTCTAGATTCCTATTTATTCCACAGAATGGTCTATAAATAATGAAATTATGAAAATAAGACTTTTGATTTGCATTTCCCTGATGATTAAAGATGTTGAACATTTTTTCAGGTGCTTCTCTGCCATTCAGTATTACACGAGTGAGAAATCTTTGTTCAGATCTGAGCCCCATTTTTTAATGGGGTTATTTGATTTTATGGAGTCTACCTTCTTGAGTTCTTTATATATATTGGAAATTAGTCCACTGTCCGATTTGGGATAGGTAAAGATCCTTTTCCAATCTGTTAGTGGTCTTTTTGTCTTATTGATTCAGAGCCACTAGTCAAATAAATTACACCCTTGCACTAAGCAAGGCTTTTTAATCTCTTTAAAGGACTACTGGTGTATGGGGGTCCATGTAATTTTTCAGTTCCCAGTCTGCACCATTTTTCGGTGGTGGCAGCAAGAAGCAGGTCATAAACATAATGAAGAAGAAAAACTTGGGGGATTTCTGACCTGAACTGTGCCAAGTCTGAATGGAAGGCTTCATCAAAGAGAATAGGAGAGTTCTTGAATTTTTGAGGTAAATGTCTCAAAGTTAGTTTGTCCAGCCTATCCCTAATCTGGGTCTCTCACTTGAAAGCAAAGATTACCTGACTCATGGGATGTAGTTTTAGGCAGAAGAATGTGTCCTTCAGGTGCAGGACTATATAACAATGTCTGTCAGGGTGGAGAGAACTAAGTAGATTGTAGGAGTTAAAGACAATAGGATGAATATTTCATACTCTTTCGTTTACTTTTATTAAGTCTTGTACTGGCAGATAAACATTAGTGCCTGGCTTTTTAACTGGTAGTAATGGAGTATTCCAGGGAGATTGACAAGGGACCAAAACACCTAGTTCTATGAGCCTTTGAATGTGAGGTCTGATGCCCTCTTGGGCCTCTCTGCTCATGGGGTATTGTTGTACCCCAATAAAAGTCGCACCAGTTTTCAGCTTCATAATGATGGGGGGCACCCTCTTTGCCTCTCCCATACCTTCCATCTCTGCCCAGGCGTGAAGATAATCTCTCTAACCAGGTCCATTCTAGAACTTTTCTCGATGTGGCTTGAGGCTCATATAATCTATATACTTCTAATTTTGAAACTAAAATTATATAGAGAGGGGCTTATCAAGAGATTGAATTTTCTTCCAAAGAGAAGCTTATTTTGGCTTTTAATGTGATAGTAAGTCTCTAACCAACAATGGGGTTGACATTCAAGAACGTTGAGGAAGGAATGAGTTACTTGGCTTCTTCTTAAATTAACTTTCAACAAGTCCCTTCCACTCGACTCGAGCCCCGGGCTACCTTGCCAGCAGAGTCTTGCCCAACACCCGCAAGGGCCCACACGGGACTCCCCACGGGACCCTAAGACCTCTGGTGAGTGGAACACAGTGCCTGCCCCAATCCAATCGCGCAGAACTTGAGACTGCGGTACATAGGGAAGCAGGCTACCCGGGCCTTATCTGGGGCACAAGTCCCTTCCGCTCGACTCGAGCCCCAGTCTACCTTGCCAGCAGAGTCTTGCCCAACACCCGCAAGGGCCCACACGGGACTCCCCACGGGACCCTAAGACCTCTGGTGAGTGGAACACAGCGCCTGTCCCAATCCAATCGCGCGGAACTTGAGACTGTGGTACATAGGGAAGCAGGCTACCCGGGCCTGATCTGGGGCACAAGTCCCTTCCGCTTGACTCGAGCCCCGGGCTACCTTGCAAGCTGAGTCGCCTGACACCCGCAAGGGCCCACACAGGATTCCACATGTGATCCTAAGACCTCTAGTGAGTGGAACACAACTTCTGCCAGGAGTCTGGTTTGGGTACCTGCCTTGCAAGAAGAGAGCTTGCCCAAAGAGAATACTCTGCCCACTGAAACTAAGGAGAGTGCTACCCTCCAGGTCTGCTCATAGAGGCTAACAGAGTCACCTGAAGAACAAGCTCTTAACAGTGACAACTAAAACAGCTAGCTTCAGAGATTACCAGATGGCGAAAGGCAAACGTAAGAATCCTACTAACAGAAATCAAGACCACTCACCATCATCAGAACGCAGCACTCCCACCCCACCTAGTCCTGGGCACCGCAACACAACCGAAAATCTAGACCCAGATTTAAAAACATTTCTCATGATGATGATAGAGGACATCAAGAAGGACTTTCATAAGTCACTTAAAGAATTACAGGAGAGCACTGCTAAAGAGTTACAGGCCCTTAAAGAAAAGCAGGAAAACACAGCCAAACAGGTAGAAATCATTAAAGAAAAACAGGAAAACACATCCAAACAGGTGATGGAAATGAACAAAACCATACTAGAACTAAAAGGGGAAGTAGACACAATAAAGTAAACCCAAAGCGAGGCAACGCTGGAGATAGAAACCCTAGGAAAGAGATCTGGAACCATAGATGCGAGCATCAGCAACAGAATACAAGAAATGGAAGAGAGAATCTCAGGTGCAGAAGATTCCCTAGAGAACATCGACACAACAGTCAAAGAAAATACAAAATGCAAAAGGATCCTAACTCAAAACATCCAGGTAATCCAGGACACAATGAGAAGACCAAACCTACGGATAATAGGGGTGGATCAGAATGAAGATTTTCAACTTAAAGGGCCAGCTAATATCTTCAACAAAATAATAGAAGAAAACTTCCCAAACATAAAAAAAGAGATGCCCATGATCATACAAGAAGCCTACAGAACTCCAAATAGACTGGACCAGAAAAGAAATTCCTCCCGACACATAATAATCAGAACAACAAATGCATTAAATAAAGATAGAATATTAAAAGCAGTAAGGGAGAAAGGTCAAGTAACATACAAAGGCAAGCCTATCAGAATTACACCAGACTTTTCACCAGAGACTATGAAAGCCAGAAGAGCCTGGACAGATGTTATACAGACACTAAGAGAACACAAATGCCAGCCCAGGCTATTATACCCAGCCAAACTCTCAATTACCATAGATGGAGAAACCAAAGTATTCCACGACAAAACCAAATTCACACAATATCTTTCCACGAATCCAGCCCTTCAAAGGATAATAACAGAAAAGAAGCAATACAAGGACGGAAATCACGCCCTAGAACAACCAAGAAAGTAATCATTCAACAAACCAAAAAGAAGACAGCCACAAGAACAGAATGCCAACTCTAACAACAAAAATAAAAGGGAGCAACAATTACTTTTCCTTAATATCTCTTAATATCAATGGACTCAATTCCCCAATAAAAAGACATAGACTAACAGACTGGTTACACAAACAGGACCCAACATTCTGCTGCTTACAGGAAACCCATCTCAGGGAAAAAGACAGACACTACCTCAGAGTGAAAGGCTGGAAAACAATTTTCCAAGCAAATGGACTGAAGAAACAAGCTGGAGTAGCCATTTTAATATCGGATAAAATCGACTTCCAACCCAAAGTTATC
The DNA here is from genome assembly GCF_000001635.26 of Mus musculus. Taxonomy (NCBI): domain Eukaryota; kingdom Metazoa; phylum Chordata; class Mammalia; order Rodentia; family Muridae; genus Mus; species Mus musculus. Next base: position 48,104,542 of record NC_000087.7, read on the forward strand.
AAAAAAGACAAGGAGGGACACTTCATACTCATCAAAGGTAAAATCCTCCAAGAGGAACTCTCAATTCTGAATATCTACGCACCAAATGCAAGGGCAGCCACATTCATTAGAGACACTTTAGTAAAGCTCAAAGCATACATTGCACCTCACACAATAATAGTGGGAGACTTCAACACACCACTTTCTTCAAAGGACAGATCGTGGAAACAGAAACTAAACAGGGACACAGTGAAACTAACAGAAGTTATGAAACAAATGGACCTGACAGATATCTACAGAACATTTTATCCTAAAACAAAAGGATATACCTTCTTCTCAGCACCTCACGGGACCTTCTCAAAAATTGACCATATAATTGGTCACAAAACAGGCCTCAATAGATACAAAAATATTGAAATTGTCCCATGTATCCTATCAGACCACCATGGCCTAAGACTGATCTTCAATAACAACATAAATAATGGAAAGCCAACATTCACGTGGAAACTGAATAACACTCTTCTCAATGATACCTTGGTCAAGGAAGGAATAAAGAAAGAAATTAAAGACTTTTTAGAGTTTAGTGAAAATGAAGCCACAACGTACCCAAACCTATGGGACACAATGAAAGCATTTCTAAGAGGGAAACTCATAGCTCTGAGTGCCTCCAAGAAGAAACGGGAGAGAGCACATACTAGCAGCTTGACAACACATCTAAAAGCCCTAGAAAAAAAGGAAGCAAATTCACCCAAGAGGAGTAGACGGCAGGAAATAATCAAACTCAGAGGTGAAATCAACCAAGTGGAAACAAGAAGAACTATTCAAAGAATTAACCAAACGAGGAGTTGATTCTTTGAGAAAATCAACAAGATAGATAAACCCTTAGCTAGACTCACTAAAGGGCACAGGGACAAAATCCTAATTAACAAAATCAGAAATGAAAAGGGAGACATAACAACAGATCCTGAAGAAATCCAAAACACAATCAGATCCTTCTACAAAAGGCTATACTCAACAAAACTGGAAAACCTGGACGAAATGGACATATTTCTGGACAGATACCAGGTACCAAAGTTGAATCAGGATCAAGTTGACCATCTAAACAGTCCCATATCACCTAAAGAAATAGAAGCAGTTATTAATAGTCTCCCAGCCAAAAAAAAGCCCAGGACCAGATGGGTTTAGTGCAGAGTTCTATCAGACCTTCAAAGAAGATCTAATTCAAATTCTGCACAAACTATTTCACAAAATAGAAGTAGAAGGTACTCTACCCAACTCATTTTATGAAGCCACTATTACTCTGATACCTAAACCACAGAAAGATCCAACAAAGATAGAGAACTTCAGACCAATTTCTCTTATGAATATCGATGCAAAAATCCTCAATAAAATTCTCGTTAACCGAATCCAAGAACACATTAAAGCAATCATCCATCCTGACCAAGTAGGTTTTATTCCAGGGATGCAGGGTTGGTTTAATATATGAAAATCCATCAATGTAATCCATTTTATAAACAAACTCAAAGACAAAAACCACATGATCATCTCGTTAGATGCAGAAAAAGCATTTGACAAGATCCAACACCCATTCATGATAAAAGTTTTGGAAAGATCAGGAATTCAAGGCCCATACCTAAACATGATAAAAGCAATCTACAGCAAACCAGTAGCCAACATCAAAGTAAATGGAGAGAAGCTGGAAGCAATCCCACTAAAATCAGGGACTAGACAAGGCTGCCCACTTTCTCCCTACCTTTTCAACACAGTACTTGAAGTATTAGCCAGAGCAATTCGACAACAAAAGGAGATCAAGGGGATACAAATTGGAAAAGAGGAAGTCAAAATATCACTTTTTGCAGATGATATGATAGTATATATAAGTGACCCTAAAAATTCTACCAGAGAACTCATAAACCTGATAAACAGCTTCGGTGAAGTAGCTGGATATAAAATAAACTCAAACAAGTCAATGGCCTTTCTCTATACAAAGAATAAACAGGCTGAGAAAGAAATTAGGGAAACAACACCCTTCTCAATAGTCACAAATAATATAAAATATCTTGGCGTGACTCTAACTAAGGAAGTGAAAGATCTGTATGATAAAAACTTCAAATCGAGCAGCAGTGGTCGCCATCTGGGTTCCGGGACTCCGCGGGACCTAGGAAATTAGTCTGAACAGGTTAGAGGGTGCACCAGAGAACCGGACAGCTTCTGGGACGGGCGGAAGCACAGAGCCGCTGAGGCAGCAGCCTGGGCGGGCCGCAGATAACCGGCCACCATCCGGACCAGAGGACAGGTGTCCGCCTGGCTTGGGAGGCGACCTCAGCCTCAGCAGCAGCGGTCGCCATCTTGGTTCCGGGACTCAGCAGAATTTAGGAAATTAGTCTGAACAGGTTAGAGGGTGCGCCAGAGAACCAAACAGCTTCTGGGACGGGCAGAAGCACAGAGCCGCTAAGGCAGCAGCCTGGGTGGGCCGCAGATAACCGGCCACCATCCGGACCAGAGGACAGGTGTCCGCCTGGCTCGGGAGGCAGCCTCGGCCTCAGGAGCAGCGGTCACCATCTTGGTTCCAGGACTCCCTGGAACTTAGGATTTTAGTCTGCACAGGTGAGAGTCTGCACCACAGAAGCTGACAGCTTCTGGGAACTGCCAAAGCAACACAGCTTCTGAGAGAGGCCCTGTTTTGGGCCTTCTTCTTCGACCAGGAGGAGGTCCAAAAACAAGATATCTGCTCACCTTCCCTGTAAGAGAGCTTGCCAGCAGAGAGTGCTCTGAGCACTGAAACTCAGAGGAGAGAATCTGTCTCCCAGGTCTGCTGAGAGACGGTAACAGAATCACCAGAAGAACAATCTCTAAACAGAGTCAACTATAACTACTAACTCCAGAGATTACCAGATGGCGAAAGGTAAATGTAGGAATCCTACTAACAGGAACCAAGACCACTCACCATCATCAGAACCCAGTACTCCCACTTCGCCCAGTCCAGGGCACCCCAACACACCCGAAAACCTAGACCTAGATTTAAAAGCATATCTCATGATGATGGTAGAGGACATCAAGAAGGACTTTAATAAATCACCTAAAGAAATACAGGAGAACACTGCTAAAGAGTTACAAGTCCTTAAAGAAAAACAGGAAAACACAATCAAACAGGTAGAAGTCCTTACAGAAAAAGAGGAAAAAACATACAAACAGGTGATGGAAATGAACAAAACCATACTAGACCTAAAAAGGGAAGTAGAAACAATAAAGAAAACTCAAAGTGAGGCAACACTGGAGATAGAAACCCTAGGAAAGAAATCTGGAACCATAGATTTGAGCATCAGCAACAGAATACAAGAGATGGAAGAGAGAATCTCAGGTGCAGAAGATTCCATAGAGAACATCGGCACAACAATCAAAGAAAATGGAAAATGCAAAAAGATCCTAACTCAAAATATCCAGGAAATCCAGGACACAATGAGAAGACCAAACCTACGGATAATAGGAGTGGATGAGAATGAAGATTTTCAACTCAAAGGACCAGCAAACATCTTCAACAAAATTATTGAAGAAAACTTCCCAAATATAAAGAAAGAGATACCTATGAACATACAAGAAGCCTACAGAACTCCAAATAGACTGGACCAGAAAAGAAATTCCTCCCGACACATAATAATCAGAACAACAAATGCACTAAATAAAGATAGAATACTAAAAGCGGTAAGAGAAAAAGGTCAAGTAACATACAAAGGCAAGCCTATCAGAATTACACCAGATTTTTCACCAGAGACTATGAAAGCCAGAAGAGCCTGGACAGATGTTATACAGACACTAAAAGAACACAAATTCCAGCCCAGGCTACTATACCCAGCCAAACTCTCAATTACCATAGATGGAGAAACCAAAGTATTCCACGACAAAACCAAATTCTCACATTATCTCTCCACGAATCCAGCCCTTCAAAGGGTAATAACAGAAAAAAACCAATACAAGAACGGGAACAATGCCCTAGAAAAAACAAGAAGGTAATCCCTCAACAAACCTAAAAGAAGACAGCCACAAGAACAGAATGCCAACTCTAACAACAAAAATAAAAGGGAGCAACAATTACTTTTCCTTAATATCTCTTAACATCAATGGTCTCAACTCCCCAATAAAAAGACATAGACTAACAAACTGGCTACACAAACAAGACCCAACATTTTGCTGTTTACAGGAGACACATCTCAGAGAAAAAGATAGACACTACCTCAGAATAAAAGGCTGGAAAACAATTTTCCAAGCAAATGGTATGAAGAAACAAGCTGGAGTAGCCATCCTAATATCTGATAAGATTGACTTCCAACCCAAAGTCATCAAAAAAGACAAGGAGGGGCACTTTGTTCTCATCAAAGGTAAAATCCTCCAAGAGGAACTCTCAATTCTGAATATCTATGCGCCAAATACAAGGGCAGCCACATTCATTAAAGAAACTTTAGTAAAGCTCAAAGCACACATTGCACCTCACACAATAATAGTGGGAGACTTCAACACACCACTTTCACCAATGGACAGATCATGGAAACAGAAACTAAACAGGGACACACTGAAACTAACAGAAGTGATGAAACAAATGGATCTGACAGATATCTACAGAACATTTTATCCTAAAACAAAAGGATATACCTTCTTCTCAGCACCTCATGGTACCTTCTCCAAAATTGACCACATAATAGGTCACAAAACAGGCCTCAACAGATTCAAAAATATTGAAATTGTCCCATGTATCCTATCAGATCACCATGCACTAAGGCTGATATTCAATAACAAAAAAAATAACAGAAAGCCAACACTCACGTGGAAACTGAATAACACTCTTCTCAATGATACCTTGGTCAAGGAAGGAATAAAGAAAGAAATTAAAGACTTTTTAGAGTTTAATGAAAATGAAGCCACAACGTACCCAAACCTTTGGGACACAATGAAAGCATTTCTAAGAGGGAAACTCATAGCTCGGAGTGCCTCCATGAAGAAACGGGAGAGAGCACATACTAGCAGCTTGACAACACATCTAAAAGCTCTAGAAAAAAAGGAAGCAAATTCACCCAAGAGGAGTAGACGGCAGGAAATAATCAAACTCAGGGGTGAAATCAACGAAGTGGAAACAAGAAGAACTATTCAAAGAATTAACCAAACGAGGAGTTGGTTCTTTGAGAAAATCAACAAGATAGATAAACCCTTAGCTAGACTCACTAGAGGGCACAGAGACAAAATCCTAATTAACAAAATCAGAACTGAAAAGGGAGACATAACAACAGATCCTGAAGAAATCCAAAACACCATCAGATCATTCTACAAAAGGCTATACTCAACAAAACTGGAAAACCTGGACGAAATGGACAAATTTCTGGACAGATACCAGGTACCAAAGTTGAATCAGGATCAAGTTGACCTTCTAAACAGTCCCATATCCCCTAAAGAAATAGAAGCAGTTATAAATAGTCTCCCAGCCAAAAAAAGCCCAGGACAAGACGGGTTTAGTGCAGAGTTCTATCAGACCTTCAAAGAAGATCTAATTCCAGTTCTGCACAAACTTTTTCACAAGATAGAAGTAGAAAGTACTCTACCCAACTCATTTTATGAAGCCACTATTACTCTGATACCTAAACCACAGAAAGATCCAACAAAGATAGAGAAATTCAGACCAATTTCTCTTATGAATATCGATGCATAAATCCTCAATAAAATTCTCGCTAACCGAATCCAAGATCACATTAAAGCAATCATCCATCCTGACCAAGTAGGTTTTATTCCAGGAATGCAGGGATGGTTTAATATACGAAAATCCATCAATGTAATCCACTATATAAACAAACTCAAAGACAAAAACCACATGATCATCTCGTTGGATGCAGAAAAAGCATTTGACAAGATCCAACACCCATTCATGATAAAAGTTCTGGAAAGATCAGGAATTCAAGGCCCATACCTAAACATGATAAAAGCAATCTACAGCAAACCAGTAGCCAACATCAAAGTAAATGGAGAGAAGCTGGAAGCAATCCCACTAAAATCAGGGACTAGACAAGGCTGCCCACTTTCTCCCTACCTTTTCAACATAGTACTTGAAGTATTAGCCAGAGCAATTCGACAACAAAAGGAGATCAAGGGGATACAAATTGGAAAGGAGGAAGTCAAAATATCACTTTTTGCAGATGATATGATAGTATATATAAGTGACCCTAAAAATTCCACCAGAGAACTCCTAAACCTGATAAACAGCTTCGGTGAAGTAGCTGGATATAAAATTAACTCAAACAAGTCAATGGCCTTTCTCTACACAAAGAATAAACAGGCTGAGAAAGAAATTAGTGAAACAACACCCTTCTCAATAGTCACAAATAATATAAAATATCTCGGCGTGACTCTAACTAAGGAAGTGAAAGATCTGTATGATAAAAACTTCAAGTCTCTGAAGAAAGAAATTAAAGAAGATCTCAGAAGATGGAAAGATCTCCCATGCTCATGGATTGGCAGGACCAATATTGTAAAAATGGCTATCTTGCCAAAAGCAATCTACAGATTCAATGCAATCCCCATCAAAATTCCAACTCAATTCTTCAATGAATTAGAAAGAGCAATTTGCAAATTCATCTGGAATAACAAAAAACCTAGGATAGCAAAAACTCTTCTCAAGGATAAAAGAACCTCTGGTGGAATCACCATGCCGGACCTAAAGCTTTACTACAGAGCAATTGTGGTAAAAACTGCATGGTACTGGTATAGAGACAGACAAGTAGACCAATGGAATAGAATTGAAGACCCAGAAATGAACCCACACACCTATGGTCACTTGATCTTCGACAAGGGAGCTAAAACCATCCAGTGGAAGAAAGACAGCATTTTCAACAAATGGTGCTGGCACAACTGGTTGTTATCATGTAGAAGAATGCGAATCGATCCATACTTATCTCCTTGTACTAAGATCAAATCTAAGTGGATCAAGGAACTTCACATAAAGCCAGAGACACTGAAACTTATAGAGGAGAAAGTGGGGAAAAGCCTTGAAGATATGGGCACAGGGGAAAAATTCCTGAACAGAAGAGCAATGGCTTGTGCTGTAAGATCGAGAATTGACAAATGGGACCTAATGAAACTCCAAAGTTTCTGCAAGGCAAAAGACACCGTCAATAAGACAAAGAGACCACCAACAGATTGGGAAAGGATCTTTACCTATCCTAAATCAGATAGGGGACTAATATGCAACATATATAAAGAACTCAAGAAGGTGGACTTCAGAAAATCAAACAACCCCATTAAAAAATGGGGCTCAGAACTGAACAAAGAATTCTCACCTGAGGAATACCGAATGGCAGAGAAGCACCTGAAAAAATGTTCAACATCCTTAATCATCAGGGAAATGCAAATCAAAACAACCCTAAGATTCCACCGCACACCAGTCAGAATGTCTAGGATCAAAAATTCAGGTGACAGCAGATGCTGGCGAGGATGTGGAGAAAGAGGAACACTCCTCCATTGTTGGTGGGATTGCAGGCTTGTACAACCACTCTGGAAATCCTTCTGGCGGTTCCTCAGAAAATTGGACATAGTACTACCGGAGGATCCAGCAATACCTCTCCTGGGCATATATCCAGAAGATGCCCCAACTGGTAAGAAGGACACATGCTCCACTATGTTCATAGCAGCATTATTTATAATAGCCAGAAGCTGGAAAGAACCCAGATGCCCCTCAACAGAGGAATGGATACAGAAAATGTGGTACATCTACACATTGGAGTACTACTCAGCTATTAAAAAGAATGAATTTATGAAATTCCTAGCCAAATGGATGGACCTGGAGGGCATCATCCTGAGTGAGGTAACACATTCACAAAGGAACTCACACAATATGTACTCACTGATAAGTGGATATTAGCCCAAAACGTAGGATACCCAAGATATAAGATACAATTTCCTAAACACATGAAACTCAAGAAAAATGAAGACTGAAGTGTGGACACTATGCCCCTCCTTAGAAGTGGGAACAAAACACCCTTGGAAGGAGTTACAGAGACAAAGTTTGGAGCTGAGATTAAAGGGTGGACCATGTAGAGACTGCCTTATCCAGGGATCCACCCTATAATCAGCATCCAAACGCTGACACCATTGCATACACTAGCAAGATTTTATCGAAAGGACCCAGATGTAGCTGTCTCTTGTGAGACTATGCCGGGGCCTAGCAAACACAGAAGTGGATGCCCACAGTCAGCTAATGGATGGATCACAGGGCTCCCAATGGAGCAGCTAGAGAAAGTACCCAAGGAGCAAAAGGGATCTGCAACCCTATAGGTGGATCAACATTATGAACTAACAAGTACCCCGGAGCTCTTGACTCTAGCTGCATATGTATCAAAAGATGGCCTAGTCGGCCATCACTGGAAAGAGAGGCCCATTGGACACACAAACTTTATATGCCCCAGAACAGGGGAACGCCAGGGCCAAAAAGGGGGAGTGGGCGGGTAGGGGAGTGGGGGTGGGTGGGTATGGGGGACTTTTGGTATAGCATTGGAAATGTAAATGAGCTAAACACCTAATAAAAAATGGAAAGAAAAAAAAAAACTTCAAATCTCTGAAGAAAGAAATTAAGGAAGATCTCAGAAGATGGAAAGATCTCCCATGCTCATGGATTGGCAGGATCAACATTGTAAAAATGGCTATCTTGCCAAAAGCAATCTACAGATTCAATGCAATCCCCATCAAAATTCCAACTCAATTCTTCAACGAATTCGAAGGATCAATTTGCAAATTTGTCTGGAATAACAAAAAACCTAGGATAGCAAAAAGTCTTCTCAAGGATAAAAGAACTTCTGGCGGAATCACCATGCCAGACCTAAAGCTTTACTACAGAGCAATTGTGATAAAAACTGCATGGTACTGGTATAGAGACAGACAAGTAGACCAATGGAATAGAATTGAAGACCCAGAAATGAACCCACACACCTATGGTCACTTGATCTTCGACAAGGGAGCTAAAACCATCCAGTGGAAGAAAGACAGCATTTTCAACAATTGGTGCTGGCACAACTGGTTGTTATCATGTAGAAGAATGCGAATCGATCCATACTTATCTCCTTGTACTAAGGTCAAATCTAAGTGGATCAAGGAACTTCACATAAAACCAGAGACACTGAAACTTATAGAGGAGAAAGTGGGGAAAAGCCTTGAAGATATGGGTACAGGGGAAAGATTCCTGAACAGAACAGCAATGGCTTGTGCTGTAAGATCGAGAATTGACAAATGGGACCTAATGAAACTCCAAAGTTTCTGCAAGGCAAAAGACACCGTCAATAAGACAAAGAGACCACCAACAGATTGGGAAAGGATCTTTACCTATCCTAAATCAGATAGGGGACTAATATCCAACATATATAAAGAACTCAAGAAGGTGGACTTCAGAAAATCAAACAACCCCATTAAAAAATGGGGCTCAGAACTGAACAAAGAATTCTCACCTGAGGAATACCGAATGGCAGAGAAGCACTTGAACAAATGTTCAACATCCTTAATCATCAGGGAAATGCAACTCAAAACAACCCTGAGATTCCACCTCACACCAGTCAGAATGGCTAAGATCAAAAATTCAGGTGACAGCAGATGCTGGCGAGGATGTGGAGAAAGAGGAACACTCCTCCATTGTTGGTGGGAGTGCAGGCTTGTACAACCACTCTGGAAATCAGTCTGGCGGTTCCTCAGAAAACTGAACATAGTACTACCGGAGGATCCAGCAATACCTCTCCTGGGCATATATCCAGAAGATGCCCCAACAGGTAAGAAGGACACATGCTCCACTATGTTCATAGCAGCCTTATTTATAATAGCCAGAAGCTGGAAAGAACCTAGATGCCTCTCAACAGAGGAATGGATACAGAAAATGTGGTACATCTACACAATGGAGTACTACTCAGCTATTAAAAAGCATGAATTTATGAAATTCCTAACCAAATGGATGGACCTTGAGGGCATCATCCTGAGTGAGGTAACACATTCACAAAGAAACTCAAACAATATGTATTCACTGATAAGTGGATATTAGCCCCAAACCTAGGATACCCAAGATATAAGATATAATTTGCTAAACTCATGAAACTCAAGAAGAATGAAGACTGAAGTGTGGACACTATGCCCCTCCTTAGATTTGGGAACAAAACACCCATGGAAGGAGTTACAGAGACAAAGTTTGGAGCTGAGATGAAAGGATGGACCATGTAGAGACTGCCATATCCAGGGATCCACCCCATAATCAGCATCCAAACACTGACACCATTGCATACACTAGCAAGATTTTATTGAATGGACCCAGATGTAGCTGTCTCTTGTGAGACTATGCCAGGGCCTAGCAAACACAGAAGTGGATGCTCACAGTCAGCTAATGGATGGATCATAGGGCTCCCAATGGAGGAGCTAGAGAAAGTAGCCAAGGAGCTAAAGGGATCTGCAACCCTATAGGTGGAACAACATTATGAACTAACCAGTACCCCGGAGCTCTTGACTCTAGCTGCATATGTATCAAAAGATGACCTAGTCGGCCATCACTGGAAAGAGAGGCCCATTGGACTTGCAAACTTTATATGCCCCAGTACAGGGGAACACCAGGGCCAAAAAGGGGGAGTGGGTGGGCAGGGGAGTGGGGGTGGGTGGATATGGGGGACTTTTGGTATAGCATTGGAAATGTAAATGAGTTAAATACCTAATAAAAAATGGAATAAAAATTAACTTTCAGTGGTCCAAGAGTATGGTTTCTGATCAGTAGCCACGATTACACCTTTTTTTGTTTTGTTTTGTTTTGTTTTGTTCTTTTTTTGGTTTTTTGCTGGTTTTGTTGTTTTTGTTTTTGTTGTTGTTGTTGTTGTTGTTATTGTTGTTGTTGTTCTTCTTCTTTTTCTTCTTCTTCTTCTTCTTCTTCTTCTTCTTCTTCTACTTCTTCTTCTTCTTCTTCTTCTTCTTCTTCTTCTTCTTCTTCTTCTTCTTCTTCTTCTTCTTCTTCTTCTTCTTCTTCTACTTCTTCTTCTTCTTCTTCTTCTTCTTCTTCTTCTTCTTCTTCTTCTTCTTCTTCTTCTTCTTCTTCTTCTTCTTCTTCTACTTCTTCTTCTTCTTCTTCTTCTTCTTCTTCTTCTTCTTCTTCTTCTTCTTCTTCTTCTTCTTCTTCTTCTTCTTCTTCTTCTTCTTCAATTTCTCCAGTGGCTCTTTCAGGACTGATATTTCTGCTCTAGTATCAATAATGAAATCTGTGGGTGTCCCCTCCAGAGTTAGGACTGCCCCAGGCTTGGGGAGGGGTCTGAGCCCAGCCTTTCTAGTGATCGTCTTTTAGGAGAAAAACCTTGAGCTGTCTGGTATTTGTTTCTTTTTTTGGGCAGTCTCTTGCCCAGTGTACCTTTTCTTTATATTATGCACATTGGTCCTTATCTAGAGGTCATGGAGGTCCTCTGGAGTTCTGAGGTCTTTTCGGCCCTGTGTTACCCAGGTACTCTTTCTGCCTACTTTGTCTACCTTTTCTATAAACTTCTTTATCACCTGTGAATACAGCCGCAAACCTAGTTACATTTTTTTTCAAGGCTTCTATCTCGTCAATTTTCTCTTTCCTCAGCCTCTCTTTTTATTTGTCCTTTTTCTTCTTCAGTCTCAATCTCTTTTTAATATATTTATGAGGTATTTTCCTCATTTACATTTCCAACACTATCCCAAAAGTTCCCCCATACCCTCCCTCTCCTCCACTCCCTTACCCATTCACTACCACTTTTTGACACTGGCGTTCCCCTGTACTGGGGCATAATTAGTGTGCATGCCCAATCGGGCTCTCTTTCCAGTGATGGCCTACTAGGCAATCTTTTGATACATATGCAGGTACAGTCAAGAGCTTTGTGCTACTGGTTAGTTCATAATGTTGTTCCACCAATAGCATTGCAGATCCCTTTAGCTGCTTGGACATTTTCTCTAGCTCCTCCATTCGGGGCCCTGTTATCCATCAAATAGCTTACTGTGAGCATCCACTTCTTTGTTTGCTAGGCCCTGGCATAATCTCACAAGAGACATCTATATCAGGGTCCATTCAGCAAAACCTTGCAAGTGTATGGAGTGGTGTCAGTGTTTGGAAACTGTTTAGGGGATGGATCCCTTCATATAGCAATCTCTAGATGGTCCATCCTTTTGTCTAAGCTCCAAACTTTGTCTCTGTAACTCCTTTCATGGGTGTTTTGTTTCCAATTCTAAGAAGGGGCAAAGTGTCCGCACTTTGGTCTTCGTTCTTCTTGATTTTCATGTGTTTGGCAAATTGTATCTTATATCTTGGAGGTATTCTAGGTTTCAGGGCTAATATCCACTTATTAATGTGTACATATCATTAGCATTCTTTTGTGATTGAGTTACCTCACACAGGATGATGCTCTCCAGGTCCAAACATTTGCCTATAAATTTCATAAACTCATTCTTTTTAATAGATTTACTATTAGTAGTAGAACTCCATTGTGTAAATGTACCACAATTTTGTAACCATTTTCTGTTGACAGTTATCTGGATTCTTTCCAGCTTTTGGCTATTATAAATAAGGCTGCTATGAACATTGTGGAACATGTGTCTTACTAGTTGGAACAGCTTCTGCATATATGCCCAGACTTGTATTGTGGGATCCTCTCGTAGTACAATGTCCAATTTTCTGAAGAACCGCCAGACTGATTTCCAGAGTTGACTTAAAAGCTTGCAATTCCACCAACAATGGAGGAGTTTTCTGCTTTCTCCTCATCCTTGCCAGCATCTGCTGTCATCTGAATATTTGATCTTAGCCATTCTTACTGGTGTGAGATGGAATTTCAGGGTTGTTTTGATTTACATTTCACTGCTGATTAATTATGGAGAACATTGTTTCAGGTGCTTCTTAGCCATTCGGTATTCCTCAGGTGAGAATTCTTTCTTTAGCTCTGAGCCCAGTTTTTTAATGGGGTTATTTCATTTTCTGGAGTCATCCTTCTTGAGTTCTTTATATATATTTGATATTTGTCCCCTAACTGATTTAGGATAGTGAAAGATCCTTTCACAATCTGTTGGTGGCCTTTTTGTCTTATTGAAGGTGTCTTTTGCCTTACAAAAGATTTGCAGCTTTATGAGGTCCCATTTGTCAATTCTATATCTTACAATGCAAGCCATTTGTCTTCTAGTCAGGAATTTTTCCCCTGTTCACATATCTTTGAGGCTTTTCCCCACTTTCTCCTCTACAAGTTTCTGTGTCTCTGATTTTATGTACAGCTCCTTGATCCACTTACATTTGACCTTAGTACAAGGAGATAGAAATGGATTGATTCACATTCTTCTACATGATAACCACCAATTGTGCCAGCACCGTTTGTTGAAAATGCAGTCTTTTTTTCCACTGGATACTTTTAGCTCCCTTGTAGAAGATCAATTGACAATAGGTGTGTTGGTTTATTTCTGGGTCTTCAATTCTATTTCATTGGTCTACTTCTCTGTCACTATATCAGTACCATGCAGTTTTTATCACAATTGCTCTGTAGTACAGCTTTGGGTCAGGCATGGTGATTGCACAAGAGGTTCTTTTATCCATGAGAAGAGTTTTTCAATCCTAGGTTTTGTTTATTCCCAATGTATTTGCAGATTGCCCTTTCTAATTCGTTGAAGAATTGAGTTGGAATTTTAATGGGGATTTTATTGAATCTGTAGATTTCTTTTGGCAAGATGGTCATTTTTACAATGTTGATACTGACAATCCATGATAATGGACATTCTTTCCATCTTCTGAGATCTTCTTTAATTTCTTTCTTCAGAGACTTGAAATTCTTATCATACAGACCTTTCACTTCCTTAGTTAGAGTCATGCCAAATTATTTTATATTATTTGTGACTATTGAGAAGGATGATATTTCTCTAATTTCATTCTCAGCCTGTTTATTCTTTGTGAAGAGAAAGGCCATTGACATGTTTGGTTAATTTTATACCCAGCTAAATCACCGAAGTTGTTTTTCAAATTTAGGTTTTCTCTGGTTGAATTTTTAGGTTCACTTATATATGCTATCATATTATCTGCAAAAAGTGATATTTTGAATTCTTCTTTTCCAATTTGTATCCCCTTGGTCTCCTTTCGTTGTCAAATTGCTCTGTCTAGGACTTCAAGAACAATGTTGAATAGGTAGGGAGAAAGTGGGCAGCCTTGTCTAGTCACTGATTTTAGTGAGATTGCTTCCAGCTTCATACCATTTCATTTGATGTTGGGTACTGGTTTACTGTAAACTGCTTTTATCCTGTTTATGTATGGGCCTTGAATTCCTGATTCTTCCAAGACTTTTATCAAGAATAGGCTTTGGGTATACTTAAATGATTTCTTTGCATATAATGAGATGATTATGTGGTTTTGTCTTTGAGTTTATTTATATAATGTATTATGTTGATGGATTGACATATATTAAACCATCCCTGTATCCCTGGTATAAAAGCTACTTGGTAAGGAACAATGAAAATTTTAATGTGTTCTTGGATATGATTAGGGATAATTTTACTGAGTATTTTTGTTTCGATATTCATAAGGGCCATTTTTCTGAAGTACTTTATCTTTGTTGGATCTTTCTGTGGTTTTGGTATCAGAGTAATTGTGGCTTCATAGAATGAGTTGGGTAGAGTACCTTCTACTGCTATTTTGTGGAATTGTTTGTGCAGAACTGGAATTAGATATTTTTTGAAGGTCTGATAGAACTCTGCATTAAACCTATCTGTTCCTTTTTTTTTGGTTGCGAGACTATTAATGCCTGCTTCTATTTCTTTAGGGTACATGAGACTGTTTAGATCATTAACTTGATCCTGTTTTAATTTTGGTACCTGTTATCTGTCTAGAAATTTGTCCATTTTGTCCAGGTTATCCTGTTCTTTTGAGTATAACCTGTTGTAGAAGGATCTGATGGTGTTTTGTTTTTCTTCAGGATCTGTATTTATGTCTCCCTTTTCAATTCTGATTTTGTTAATTAGGATGCTGTCTCTGTGCCTTAAGGGATGCTAGCTAAGGATTTATCTATCTTTTTGATTTCCTCAAAGAACCAAATCCTCTTTGGTTGATTATTTAAGGAGTTCTTCTTTTTTCCACTTGGTTAATTTCACCCCTGAGTTTGATTATTTCCTTCCATCTACTCCTCTTGATTGAATTTGCTTCCTTTATTCTGGAGATTTTTCGTTTGTTTTCAAGCTGCTTGTATGTGCTCTCTCTGGTTTCTTTTTGGAGGCACTCAAATCTATGAGTTTCCCTCTTAGTAAACATTTCATTGATTCTCATAAGTTAGGGTATATTGTAGCTTTATTTTCATTAAACTCTAAAATGTCTTTAATTTCTTTCTTTATTCATTCCTTGACCAAGGTATCACTGAAAAGACTTTTGTTCATTTTCAACATGAATGTTGGCTTTCCATTATTTATGTTGTTATTGAAGATCAATCAGCCTTAGTCCTTGATGGTCTGATAGCATGCTTTGGACAATTGCAATATTTTTGATCAGTTGAGGCCTGTTTTGTGACCAATTATATGGTCAATTTTGGAAAAGGTACCATGATGTGCTGAGAAGAAGTTATATCCTTTTGTTTCAGGATAAAACGTTCTGTAGATATCTATGAAGTCCATTTGTTTAATAACTTCTGTTAGTTTCACTGTGTCCCTGTTTAGTTTCTGTTTCCAAGATTTGTCCATTGATAAAAGTGGTTTGTTGAAGCCTCCCACTATTATTGTGTGAGCTGCAATGTGTGCTTTGAGCTTTCTTTAATGAATGGGACTGCCTTTGTATTTGGAGCATACATATTCAGAATTGAGACTTCCTCTTGGAGGATTTTACCTTTGATGAGTGTGAAGTGTCCTTCTTTGTCTTTTTTGATAACTTTAGGTTTGAAATCAATTTTAAACGATATTTGAATGGTTACTCCAGCTGATTTCTTCAGACCATTTTTTGGAAAATTATTTTCCAGCCTTTCACTCTGAGATAGTGTCTGTCTTTTTTCCTGATATGGGTTTCCTGTAAGCAGCAGACTATTGGATCCTGTTTTTGTAGCCAGTCTGTCAGTATATGTCTTTTTATTGGGGAACTGAATTCATTTATATTAAGAGATATAAAGGAAAAGTAATTGTTGCTTCCTATTTTTTTTTTGTTGTTAGAGTTTGTATTCTGTTCTTGTGGCTGTCCTCTTTTTGGTTTGTTGAGGGATTACTTTCTTGCTTTTTCTAGGGCATATTTTCTGTCCTTGTATTGTTATTTTTTTTCTGTTATTATCCTTTGAAAGGCTGGATTCATGGAAAGTTAATGTGTGAATTTATTTTTTATCGTGAAATAATTTGATTTCTCCATCTATGGTAATTGAGAGTTTGGCTGGGTATAATAGCCTGGGCTGGCATTTGTGTTCTCTTAGTGTCTGTAAACATCTGCCAAGGATCTTCTGTCTTTCATAGTCTCTGGTGAAAAGTCTGGTGTAATTCTGATAGGCCTGCCTTTATATGTTACCTGACCTTTTTACCTAACTACTTTTAACAGTATATCTCTATTTAGTGCATTTCTTCTTCTGATTATTTTGTGTCAGGAGGAATTTTTTTTCTGGTGCAGTCTATATGGAATTCTGTAGGCTTCTTCTATGTTCATGGGCATGTCTTTCTTTAGGTTTAACAAGTTTTCTTCTATAATTTTTTGAAGATATTTGCTGGACCTTTAAGTTGAAAATCTTCATTCTCATCTACTCCTATTACACGTAGGTTTGGACTTCACATTGTGTCCTGGATTTCCTGGATGTTTGAGATAGGGTCTTTTGCATTTTTTATTTTATTTGATTGCTGTTCCAATGTTCTCTATGGAATCTTCTGCACCTGACATTCTCTCTTCCATCTCTTGTATTCTGGTGCTGATGCTCATATTTATGGTTCCAGATTTCTTGCCTAGGTATTCTATCTCCAGTGTTGCCTTACTTTGGGGATTCTTTATTGTGTCTACTTCACTTTTTAGGTCTTGGATGGTTTAATCCAATTCCATCACCTGTTTGTTCGTGTTTTCCTTCAATTCTTTTAGGGTTTTTTTGTGCTTCCTCTTAAGGTCTTCTACCTATTTAGCAGTGTTCTCCTGTATTTCTTTAAGTGAGTTAATAAAGTCATCCTTGATATCCTTTCCCATCAACCTGAGATATGCTATTAAATATAGGACTACCTTTTCGGGTGTTTTGACCTTTCCAGGACTGGGTTAGGTGGGAGTGCTGTAATTCTGATGAAGGTGAGTGGTCTTGGTTTCTGTTAGTAAGATTCTTATGTTTGCCTTCCATCATCTGGAAATCTCTGGAGTTAGTTGTTATAATTGTCTCTGGTTATATCTTGTTCCTCAGGTGATTATTTTAGCCTCTATCAGCAGACCTGGGAGACTAGTTTTCTCCTGAGTTTCAGTGTTCAGAGTACTCTCTGCAGGCATGATCTCCTCTTGCAGAGAAGGTGCCCAGATATCTGGTGTTCGAACTTTCCTCCAGGCAGATGTTGTGATCCACTCACTAGAGATACTAAGATCCCATGGAGAGTCTTGTGACTATCTATCCTAAAATGTAACATTTTTTGTTTCATATTATTAATCAGTAGTTTGAAATACGTACTTATTATGGCACTACCCAATGAAGATAGAAAATATTCATAATTACTATTTTTTAAACAATATTGTGTATTTATGTTTAGGTAGGCATGAAATTATTAAGACAAAGTATTCTGCCTTAAATCAATTCTAGGTAACAGTAAAATAGTTCCTATGATCTAGAAGTAAACACAGAAAAATAGACAACAGGAATATATTACTTTAAACCTAGATGATATATATGTACACAGTATATTTCAAATGAGTCACTAATCTTGTTGTCAGGGATCACAGATGTGTAATCTGCTTGATTACTTTCTCTGCTAGTAGCATAAACAGAACTTTCTGCCACTATATAACAGCAAGCCCTAAGAATTAAATTTCAAGATTGGATATAACTTTATTTACTCATGTTCTATTACTCGAGTATGTGGTTTCTTCAGAAAGTGTTGTAGTATCAAGTTTTGGACTGTAACCAAGAGTAATGCCACTTAACTGTAATATTTTAAATAAACTTCCTAAATTGTGGCATTCCGTAAGGGAATAACAGACATAATCCTATCCTCATGCTTACCTAAACTTGTAATCTCTAATGTTTCCTCCTCCTATTATGTTGCATGTGTTCTGTCATTCCCTCCTTCCATAAAGGCTTCATCCTTTCTTCCATGCCATGTGCCACTTTGGGGTTCCTTATCTCCACAGATACTCCAAGTTAAACATAAAATCTAAAAGTTGAAGCTAGACCAAATGTGATTACAGACACGTAGCATTTCTCTTTATAGGCCTAACTTAACGCATTTACTATATAGTATTTTCAAGTTCCATATACTCTCTAGCAAATTTAGTTACAACTGATTGCATCTCCTAGATAATTTGAAAACAGAAGCAACAAAAATTACTGAGCAAGTATCACTAGATAACCATGCTATCTTTTCTACACTCAAGTGTGACATAGGTGAGTCACCAGTTAGTTCTATTTTTAGATATTTTAAGCAAATTCCACACTGATTTTATCCTGGATGTACCAACTTAAACACCCACCAGCAGTAGAGCTGTACTTTATTTCCACATCGCTAATGCTTCTTGACTTTTGTTTTCCTGATTGTACTCATTCTTCAAGGGATGAGCTGGAATTTAAGTTTGGAGAAAAAAAGAGCACCAGAAAATTTTTTTGTGGGAGCCATAGCTAGTGTTGAAAGATATAAGGAGTAATGTAATAAAGGGAATTGTTTCCTCGAGGTGAGTATACACCAAGCTAATCCTGCAACGTGTGCAAAGAAATGTCCTAAGGATTTGTCTGTTCATAGCAGAAAAACAACATATCAAATTTATGGAAACGTATTCAAGGAAGCAGGCAGGTTCTATTGTAAGCATGCAAAAGAACTTGGCAACATCCACCATGTAGTTCTTTCGTCAGATTAATGAAGGATACAGAAGTAAAAGAGCCATGGAGTCTTCCTACGTGGTTATGTAAAGCCAATGAGGGCATCCAGGTTGCAGCGAAGTCCCTGAATAGATGCCTAGAGAGGCTTTCTGTGAAGGTATGAAAGGGAAGCCTATATTGTGATATAGCACTCAGGATGTAAGAAGGTCCACAGCTGTGGGATATCTCCCAAAGAAAGCTACAAACAAAGAATGGAACCAGCCCAAGACAGAGAAATATATTGTAGTCATGAAACTAGATAGGAAAAGCTTTTTAAGCCACAACGTAAATAAATTTAGGATTTGGGGTTTTTCTAACTAGATTTGATCTTGATTTGTTCCAGTATTTCCTGTTTATGTTTCTTTTCCTCTTATTTTGCATGAGAATGTATATTCATGTAAGTGTACTTTGAAAGTAAACAATGTTTTTCTTTGATTTTATATGGTGTTACAATTAAGAAATTGTAACCTATTCTAAAAGATAAAATATGATTGTAGTTGTATATGGAATTTTATCTCATGTTAAGCATGATTATACCCTGGAAATTCATATACTTTATTTGCAGTTGTATATTGGATATTGGATACTATGCTAGGCATAAATATTGCTTTCCTTTGGAATATAACATAATATAATGACATATGTTTGTATGTCTTATTGACAAGAGGTACACTTATGATGGCTAGTCTTGGTTGTAACCCTGATAATATTAGGAATTCACTAAAACTCTGGGAATTTGGGGCACCTGTGAGGAATTTTTTTTCCTGATTTGATTATGTGAGATAGGAAGACCAACCCCAAATGTAGATCGTTTGTTCTGTTGTAGAAACAACTCTACAATATAAATTTCATTGATGTTAGTTTTTTAATAAAAGTGTGTAGCTAGGACTAAATTCTAGTAGTTTCAATCAAGATAGTTTTTATGATCTTACACTGTTTCTGTCTTTTATTACAGTGTTTTCTGAACACTGAGGTAGAGATTTGATGGTGACCTCCCTTGTAGGACTGAATGTTAGAAGGTCCCTCAGGCTTTGCATATTATCTGGCTGCAAGTCTCTGTATTTGTTTCCATCTGCTGCATGAGGATACTTCTGTGATGATGAATGAGCAAGATACAGATCTGTGAGTATAGCAAAATGTCAACAGGAGTCATTTAACTTCTATACTCCTTTAGTAGAATAGTAGTATTTGGTCTTTCTCTAGATCCTTGGCATTTCTAGTTTCAGGTTCTTGGTCA
The DNA here is from genome assembly GCF_000001635.26 of Mus musculus. Classification (NCBI taxonomy): domain Eukaryota; kingdom Metazoa; phylum Chordata; class Mammalia; order Rodentia; family Muridae; genus Mus; species Mus musculus. Next base: position 48,124,771 of record NC_000087.7, read on the forward strand.
TTCAAGAATTCTTGAGTATGGATTCCACTTAATGATATCTGTGATTGTATATGCTTGGCACAGGGAATGGCACTATTAGGAGATGTGGTCTTGGAGTAGGTGTGTCACTATAGGTGTGGGCTTAATACCTTCATCTTAGCTGTGAGGAAGTCAGTCTTCCACTAGCAACCTTACAGATGAAGATGTAGAACTCTCATCTGTGCCAACTCTATGCCTGCTTGGATGCTGCCATTTCCCACCTTGATGATAATGGACTGAACATCTGAACCTGTAAGCTAGCTCCAATTAAATGTTGTCCTTTATAAGGCTTGCCTTGGTCATAGTGCCTGTTCACTGCAGTAAAACCCTAAGTAAGACAGCATCTTTAGAGCCTCTTTGTCTAAGAAAGTTAACTTTGGGTATTTTGTTTGTTTGCTTTCCTATCATACAGATTCTTTGTGTATATTATGTTTTCTGGTTTGGGGTTTTGATAAGATAGTGTATTTGAATGTGTGTTTCTGTATCAATATATGTTTTTTTTGTTTGTTTTTTTGTTTTGAGTGTGTGTGTGTGTGTGTGTGTGTGTGTTTGTGTGTGTGTGTGTGTGTGCATTTGTTTATTTTCTTTGGTTGTTTTGTCCTATTCAGTTAGTTTGGTTTATTTCATTAGTAATCTTTAGATAAATATTTGTTTCCTAAAAAGTGACAGACAGTTGGAATCTGGATTAGAGGAGAAGTGGGAAGGAACCTGAAGGAGTAACTGTTAGGGGAAACTGTAATCAGAAAATACATCTCAAATATAGCTTCCCCTCCCTCCTCTTCTTGAAGTCCTTCCCAGGAGCTCACCTTCCCCAATGCATTCCTCCTCTCTTTCTCTTCAGAAAAGAAGAGACCTCCCATGGATATAATACTGCCTTGTCATATCAAATTACACACTAGGAACATCCTCTCCTATTAAAGCTAGAAGAGGCAGCTCAATCAGCTGAAAATGTCTCAAAGGCAGGCAACAGAGACAGGGAGAGACTGTTCTCACATTGTTAAGTGTTCCACATGAATCCCAAGCTACATAAATTTTACATATGTGCCAAGGGCCAAGGTCATTCTCATGAATGCTACCTTGTTGGCTCAGTGTCTGTGTGGCCCCAAGAACTCAGGTAAGTTGATATTGTGAATTTTCTTGTGGTTACCTTGACCTCCTTGACTCCAGTAAACCTTCTTCCTATTTCACAGATCCGCTTGAGTCAAATGAAATTTTGGCTGTGGTTCTTGCATATGCCTCCATCAATTGCTAGTTGAAGTCTTTCTCATGACAGTTATGCTAGACTCCTATTTGCCAGTATAGCAGAACATTGTTAACAATATCAAGGATGTGCTCTATTTCTTGGCATATGTCTCAAGCTGGTCCAGTCATTGGTTGGCCATTCCCTCAATATTTGTTCTAACTTTACCCCTGCACATCTTGTAGGCAGGAGAAATTGGACGATGAAGTTTTTATAGTAGGACTGGTGTCCCATTCCCTCCATTGAAAATCTTGCCTGGATACAGTAGATGGACATTTCAGGCTTCATATTACCCATTGCAAAGAGGGTTAGTTACTGTTACCCTCAATTCACTGTCTTAGATTCTGAGAAATTTCTATTTCTGTAGGTTTCTAGCTCATTTCAGAGATGTATTCCCCCAATCCAGTTGTCTCTTCCAGTACTCCCTCCCTCAATTCTTTCCCCTAATGATCCTTCTGGTTTACATCCAAACGCCAACTCTTTTCCAGTGCTATTCCCATGTCCAATGAAAATGCCTAGTCTATATTCCAATCTCAGTGAGATATCATTTTTGGCATCTTTGGATTACAACATGGTTATCCTTTATAATCAGTACCAACTTATATGTGAATATGTACAATGTTTGCCTTTGTGGGTCTAGGGTACCTCACTCATGGTGATATTATCTTGTGCCATCTATTTTTTGTACAAATTTCAAATTGTCTTTGTTTTTAATAGTTGTGAAGTATTCCACTGTATAAGTGTACCATATTTTCTTTATTCTTTTTTTGATTGAGAGATATCTAGGTTGTTTCCAGTTTCTGGCTATTATGAATGATGTCTCTATGAACATAATTGAGTAAGTACTCTTATGGTGGTAGGATGGAGTTTCCTATTTGGTATATAACTAGGAGTGTTATAGCTGTTTTTGTTTTTTGTTTTTTTGTTTTTTGTTTTTTTTTTGTTTGTTTGTTTTTTTGTTTTGATTTGTTTTGCTTTTTGTTTTGTTTTTTGTTTTTTGTTTTTTTGTTTTTTTGGTTTTTTTTTGATACAATTACTCCCAATTTTCTGAGACGCCACCAAATTTATTTCCAAAGTTGTTGTACAAGTTTACATTCATACCAGCAATAAAGGAGTCTTCCATTACTTCAACAACCTCAACATAATGTGCTGTCCTTCCTTGACTTTTTTGATAACTTTGTTTTGGAAGTCGATTTTGTTTGATATTAGAATGGCTACTAAAGCTTTTTTCTTCAGACCATTTGCTTGGAAAATTGTTTTCTAGCCTTTTACTCTGATGTGTTGTCTGTCTTTGTCCCTGAGGCAGAATGTGCTGTCATTTAAGTCTTAGATATTAGCCATTCTGATGTTTGTAAGATAAAATCTCAGTGTCATATCATTTTGCATTTACCTTATGACTAAGGATAATGAACATTTCTTTAAGTGCTTCTCAGCCATTAGATTCCTCTATCAAGAATTCTTTGCTTAGCACTGTTCCCCATTTTTAATGTATTATTTGCTTTGTTGATGTTTAATTTGTTGAGTTCTATATATATTTTGGATATCAATATTCTGTCAGATATATGGTTGGTTAAACCATTCTGTAAGCTGACATATTGTTCTATTGGCAGTGCCCCATGCCTTACAAAATATTTTCAGTTTAATGAGGTTTCATTTATCAATTGTTGATCTTAGTGGCTGAACTACTAGAGTTCTGTTTAGGAAGTCATCTTCTGTGCCAAAGATTTCAAGGTTATTCTCCACTTCCTCTTTTATCAGATTTAGTATATCAGGGTTTCTTGATCAGATCCTTGATCCATTTGGACATGACTTTTGTGCAGGGTAATAGATATGGATCTACTTTTAGTATTCTACAAGCAGATAAACATTACTACCAGCATCATTAGTTGAAAATGTTTCATCTATTCCACTGTAGAGTTTTGGCGTCTTGTTAAAATCAAGTGTTCATAGGTACGGATTCACTTTTGTGTCTTCACATCAATTTATTGATCAACCTATCTGTATTTATGCCAATACCATGCAGTCTTTATCGCTTCTTCTCTGTATTACAGCTTGAAACTGGGGATAGGGAACTGGGGGAAGCCAACAGAAAGTTCCAGATTCCAGGAAACAAGAGGATCACAGGACCCTATGGGGATGACATTAGGTGAAATCCCTAACAAAGGGGAGAGAGTACCTGTAGAAACCATATCTAGAGGTTAGGAATTGGGTCTGGTTGAAAGATGGGTCCCCTACCATTTTCAAAAATTTTGACCCCGAATTGTTCATGTTGAAAGGAAATACAGGGACAAAGAATAGAGCAGAGTCTGAAGAAAAAGCCATTCAGAGACTGCCCCATATGGGGATATATCCCATCTGCAGCCACCAAGCCCAGGCACTATTGCTGATGCCAACAAATGCTTGCTGAGAGGAGCCTGATATAGATGTTTCCTGAGAGGCTTTGCCAAATCCTTACTGATACAGATGTGGATGCTTGCAGTCAACCATCAGAATGAGCTTTGGGACCCCAATGTAGAAGTTAGGGGAAGGACTGAAGGAGCTGAAGAGGTTTGCAATATCATAGGAAAAACAACAATATCAACCAACCAGACTCCTCAGACCTCCCAGGAACTAAAGCTCCAACCAAATAAAACACATGGAGGGACCCATGGCTTCAGGTGCACATGTAGTAGAGGATGGCCTTATCTGGCATCAATAGGAAGAGAGACTCTTTATAGGAAGTATACTGTTTATTTTCAATTAATTTTGCATCATGTCACTTATGTATACTATTGTATCTGAATAGCAATAGTTTGACTTTTTCCTTTTCAATTTGTATACCTTGATCTTCTTCCTTTCCTTATTGTTGTTTCTAAAACTTCAGGTGCTATACAGAATAGATACAGAGAATATATACTTTTATCATATTATTGCTTTTTAGGGAATATTTTTTTTTCTCTCCATTTAATTTGATATTGGGTGTCAGCTTTCAATGTATTGGCTTTATTATGTTCAAGCATGTGACATGTATCCCTCATCTCTTTAAGAATTTATCATCAAAGAGTGTTGGATTTTGTTGGAGTCTTCTTCAACATTGACTATGATAAACTTGTGGTATTTTTTCCTTTTAGTTTGCTTACATGGTAGATTACAGTGAAAGAGTTTGGTATGTTGATCCATCCCTGCATATGTAAAATGAACTCTACTTCATCATAGGGGTGATATTTTTTATATATCTTTGAATTCTGTTTACAAGTATTTTATTGAGTATTTTTAAATCGATGTTTATAAGGGCAATTGGTCCGAAATTCTCTTTCTTTGTTGAGTCTTTGTGTGACTTAAGTCTCACATTGACTGTATTCCCATAAAGTAAATTTTGTCAATTTTCCTTCTGTTTTTATCTAGTGAAATAATTTGTTTCTCAGTATTAGCACTTTTTTGAAAGTATGGTATAATCCTGCTCTAAAACCATCTGAGCTTGTCTGGTTTTGTTTGGGAGATATTAAATGATAGGTTATATTCCCTTTGGCTATAGGACTATTGAAGTTGATCTTTATTCAGCTTTACCAAATTGTATGTATTGAGAAAATTGTCCTTTTTTTTTCTATTTTGGTTTTCCATGTTTCTGGAGTACAGGGTTTGAAGTGAAACACAATGATCTCTGTGTCTGTTGTTATGTCTTCCTCTTCATTTCTAATTTTGTTAATTTGTATGCTTTCGCTCTCTTTCTTTTATTTAGTTTTGAAAAAAGTTTTGTCCATCCTGATGATTTCCTCAAAGAACCAAATATTTGTTGCCTGTTTCTTTGTCTTGTTCTCTTTGATTTTTTTATTGATTTTAGTTTTGAGTTTGATTATTTCCTGCTGTCTATTTATCTTTGGTGGCTGTGCTTCTATTTGTACTAGAACTTTCTGACATGTTGTTAATTGGTGAGTATGAGATCTGTACAATTTCTTATGAAGACACTCATAACTATGAACCTTCATCTTAGCTCTGTGACAGAAGATGCTGGCGGGGATGTGGAGAAAGAGGAACACTCCTCCATTATTGGTGAGATTGCAAGCTGGTACAACCACTCTGGAAATCAGTGTGGTGGTTCCACAGAAAATTGGACATAGTAATACAGGAAGATCCAGCAATACCTCTACTGGGCATATACCCAGAAGTTGTTCCAACTTGTAATAAGGACACATGCTCCACTATGTTCATAGCAGCCTAATTTATAATAGCCTGAAGCTGGAATCTCTCACCTCCCAGGTCTCTGGTGCATTATAGGGCATCCTTGAAACATCCTATTTCCTGAGTTTGCCTATTTCCCTTATTTCTGCTGGCCCTCAAGGCTTCAGTCTTTTGCCCTTATCCAATACCAGATCAGAAACCATCCCCCACTCTACACCTTTCCACTTTCCCTTTCATGTTCTTTCTTCCCTCCCAAATTGTGGTTGCTTTCTTCTCCCTCCCAATTAGGACCGAGGCGTCTTCACTTGGGTACTTCAGCTTCTTGAGCTCTTTGAGTTCTGTGGACTGTATCCTGTGTATTCTGTATTTTTTGTTGTTGTTTGTTTGGTTTGGTTTTGTTTGGTTTTGGGTTTTTGGCTAGTATCCATTTGTTAGTGAATACATACCATGAATGTTCTTTTGTGTCTGAGTTACCTCACTAAGCATGGTATTTTCTGGTTCCATCTGTTTGCCTATTAATCTCAGGATGTCCTCATTTTTTTTGTTTTGTTTTTTGTTTTTGTTTGTTGTTGTTGTTGTTTTTGTTGTTGTTGTTGGTGGTGGTGGTGGTTTTGGATTTTTTTTTTGATGTCCTCATTCTTAATAGCTAAGTATGGTATGCTCGTTGTCTACAGGAAACCCAGATGAGCCCAAGAATTACAAACTCTACTGAAACTCACAAAAATTCTTATTTTCAAGTTTAACCTTGGTTCGCCTAACTAGCATTCACTGCATGAATGCTGGCAAGTGACCCTGAATCCAAAAAAAAAAAAATTGGGTTTATATACAGCATAGGAATTGTGTAAATATTTACAGAAAAGGTGACTAGAAGGTGTAATAGTACTGAAATGGGAGGGGGGTAATGAGTGTCTGTTCAAGGACTAACTTTATGGCCAGTTTTATCTGTCTGTGAGCTGACATCTGCTTACCTTTTACTTTTTCCATGGTGTCCCTTGAGCTTGCTTTTTCTCTAAGGTCTCAAGGATAGGTACTTGAAGTTCTTTCCAGCAGGAGTTTTGGTTTTTGCAGACGCAGAGGCAGAGAGAATGTGTCCTCATTATGGGCCCTGTCATTGTAACTCTAGGGGAGGAAGAGGCAGCCCAGTCTGCTGCAGGAGGATGCTGCACAGAAACCACCTGTTTGCTATCTGCATAGCCGCAGGGGAAGGGGGAAGGGGGAAAGGAGGATGGGAGCCTCTGTCTATACAACACTGAAGTCTCTCTAGTATTAGTAATCCGAGGGTTACAACATTCTCCCCTCTTTTTGTTGACGCTAGAGGCCAATCTTGGACTCTTTATAGGCCTAAATCGTCTGTGCTAACTGGTTTGTACTGGGATCTCATCACCATCAGTTGAATAGTCCGTAATCTCTGCTTTATATACTGCAAAAGCTTTTTATTTATGCATGGCCAAAATGTGAGCAGCAACAAAAAAACTTATAAGGGACCCTGTAATTGTGGAAATGAGAGTAGTTAACCATGGGGAATTATCAAATAGGTAATGATGCCAGCTTTTGGAGTTTTCTTGTTCTCTTTGGTACCTCTCTATGCTTTCTCTAACCTTAACTAGTAATTCTTAGATGCCAGAGTGATTTACATAAAACCAACATTCTTTGAATACATCAACACACAAGCCTCCCAGATGCAGGAAGACAAAGTATAACCCTTGTCTGTTCTGTTCAACTACCTCAGCCAGGAAATCTACATTTCACTCTAGGTGTGCAATGGATTTTTCTAAGCATTGGCTGTCTTGATCTGTATTTAATTTAAGGCTGTATAGTTATTCTCTTACAATGTTAGGGCTGCTATCCCAGTGCCTGCACCAGGTAGCCCTGCTCCCAAAATTATAGCCAACGTTAGGGAAATAGTTTCTCTCTTCTGTCTTTTGAGGTCTCCCCCAACATGCCCTATTAGGTTCCTCAGCACTATTTCCTCTGAATAATAGGTTATGAATGGCACCAATTGGACTAGAATAGAGAACTCCGTTGCAGTAGGGGAATTGAGAACCTCTCCATGCACACACAGAGTCAATCCTGTTGAACAGGCCCACCATGCCTGTTCAGGGGAAATAACTCATTTGGAATGCACCATGGGGGTATTTTGGTTACACATATGTTGATGTGACAAGGGAACTTTTCCCAGCCAGGTCCCCTGTCCTGATATGGTCTACATGGTTAAGGTTCTTTTCTTGGGACCATATGCATGCAGTGTCTCTCTCAGACTCATTATATTTAGACATAAATCCAACATCTTCATAAAAAGGGTTTCTGGCATAATAACACAGCCAGCAGAAGATGGTTAGCTCTGGTTGGGAACTGGTCAAAATTTGAAAGGTTTTTAGCATCATTTACCAGAGCAGATCTTCGGGGGCAGGGAGCCTTCTGGGGAGGACTGGGAGGTCAAAAAACACTGGTTTGAGAACAGACTGTGGCATAGGTTTTTCAGGGCAAGACCTCATTCTATAGGTTTAGTGTTTGCCAGAATTCGGTATGGTCCTACAGTCACATTCAGGGGGTTTACTATTGGTTTTATCAGGAGCCTAATTGTGAAAATGAGTTTGAGGTTTTTCCCCCCAATAATATAAAATCGGAGGCCCCAAGGTTTCCCAGTTTCCCAGCCCTTTTCCTGCTCTCCTAGGCTGGTGAACTTAAGTTGAACTTCAGATTCCCTCTCCTGTCAGGTGACTGTGATAAGATCTTCCTTTGATGCCTTCCATCCCGATGTTTCACAACCACAAAAAGCATAATAGAATTGTTCTGGTTCCCCATATGCCACAGTTCTCTTTTCCCCAGACATATAAAAAAGTCTCCCTAAGTCTACTTAGTGTATGAATGTTATAAAATCTGTTGGGTGTCAGGCCATGAGTTATCAGCCAGCCGGCACAGATCAAACGTTAATTATGGAAACCATGACATTCCAAGTGGCTTTTCTTTATTAGCCAGTTGGGCCCAGTAACCCATTTCAGGATTCTCAATTGTCCTAGTCAAGTCATAAGGCTGCTGCATCTTTTTGATCTCTGAATGGAGACATGGACTGGGAACAGCAGCACATGCAGTCAGTAAAAACAGCAATCTTAGGACCTAGTTAATTTTAACATGGAGGGATGAATAGAACTCCAGCTCTTTTAATATTATGAAAAGTGATCATTGCAGAAAACAAGAATGAACTAGTTTTGTGATACCTCAGTTCTAGGATTGTCATAGACTTATTAAAAAATGAAAATTTAGAACCAAATATGTGGAAACTAATGAAGTCAGGGGAAGGAGGGGTAGGGAGGATATTCCACATCTGGCCAGAGTTCCTCCTATGCTCTGGGCAGGCAGACTTGGGAGAACTGCTAACCTTCATGGCTTCTCTCCTGCCTTCCCATACCTGAATGTGTTTATTTTTTTCCTCCCCCTCCTGTCTCCCATCTAGTTCTCTCTCTCTCTCTCTCTCTCTCTCTCTCTCTCTCTCTCTCTCTCTCTCTCTCTCTCTCTCTCTCTCTCTCTCTCTCTTTCTCTCTCTCTGCCTCGTGTGATTTCTTTCTTCTCCCTTACAAGTGTGATTGAATCATTCTCACTTGGACCCTTCTCGTTGTTAAGTTTCTTGAGTTCTGTGGATTGTATTCTAGGAAATCTGTACTTCTTTGGCTAATATCCTCTTATTACAGTTCATTTTACTTTGAGATTTTATTTGTAATCGAACAAGTAGAGTGTTACATTTATGATTAAATGATAAAATGTTGAATAGATTCACAAAAAGAAATCTTAGTAATTTACTGTTTATTTACTATTACCTGGAAGTTTTAATCATTATCATAGAGTATAAAATAAAATGTGAATGTGAGAAAGAAATTTAGAGAACGAATTGGAGGGTAAGGATGGAAGGTGTCGAAATTTGGGTTTTGTTGTTATGAAGAGACCACAGTAATTCCTATAAAGCAAAGAACTTTGCTGGGGCTGACTTACAGTTTCACTGGTTAATTTCATTAATGTCTTGCCGAGAATCATGGTAGTTTTCAGGAAGATCATTTGTTAGAGACAGAGATGAAGCCAAGAGCTCTAAATCTTCCTCCACAGGCAGCAAAAAGAGGCTGTCTACACACTGGCCAGACATGAGCATATATGATCTCAAAACCTGCCTCTAGTGACAGCCTTCCTTGATTGAGCAGCAGCGTAGAGCTGGCCTTAGATTTGGGGCTTTCTGATCAGCTGCCTGGTAGGCATGGGCATGGGAAACCGGGTACTGCCTCTTGTGTGCTGTGCAGTGGTTTGGATAAAGAAGAGACCCCTTCCCTCTCTTTTGCCCTCACCACCATTGGTAGGAGAGCTGTCCCTGATGTGCTCATGAGCCCAGGAATAATGTCCCAATCACCTCTTGCAGCACTTGGGAGATTAGGCCATGCACCTCATCTGAGCAGCAGGGAGGAGTTGGCCCTGGCTTGGGGGGTTACTGGTGAGCATGCTCAGAGGGAGTGAGAACTAGAAACCTGACTCCATCCCTTATCTGCTGTATCACTATAGAGTATGACCACTCTACCTTGTCTGGGCAGCACAGTAAATCTGGCTTTGATGGCAGGGGCACAAATGAGAGAGCACTGAGGGTATGGTAGCATGAAAGTTGTTTCTGCCCCTTGTTGGCTGCAACTTTGGAAAGGGAAGCTTGGGAAGGGCAGGAAAGCTCTCCCAGATGGTGGTAGTGTGGCAGAGCTGGTGGTCTGATTAGCCAGATCCCTCTCAGGCCCAGATCCTGGGCTTTGAATTGCCCCAACACAACATTGACCCCCATTGGTGAACTGCTGAAGTAGATTAAAATGGCCACCCTACAGATCCCATACTACAGGATCTCCATGACAAAGGGAAACCACAGGATATCTGAGAGGAGTTACAGTTATGCATTAGTACTGATAGTATAGTAGAAGGCAGAGAGCTCTTAAGACTCATTAAAATTAACAACTTGGAAACAAAGAAGTGTAGATAAAAGGGCACACTGTGGGATATACACTGTGACATTACAAATTCCACAATGAGATTCTTATTCTGTTGGGGTGGTTGCAATGGTGGAAGCAGTATACAAGGTGATGGGGAGGTAAGTGGGACTGGGTGCATGACTTAAAACTCAGGAAGATCAAACAAAAAGTTTGAAAAAGAGTACCAACTTTTCAAACCATTATTCATTTCTATGTTAAAGGGAAAAAATCAAACATACTCAAGGGTATATAACTATCTTCATAATATAAAAAAAAATACTAAGTTTTCTGACATCTAGGTTTCTACCCTAAAAATTGAACTAATATCATGTAACCATGACATTTTGTGAGTTAACTGATATTTTATTTGGAAGAGTTATAGTAAGCTATATGTTTAGAAATAAGTTAGATACGTGCACACGTGTGTGCATGTGCATGTGTGTGCAGACACACACACACAAATACACACAAGCTTATAAACATAATCCTGGATATATGGTATATAAATCATGATTTTTTTTTCTGTTCAGGAAATGAGCAACAAAACTGAATTTTTTAATATATTCTAATTTATTAATATTTTATTCTTCCTTCTCTTAAAAAATCTACGGTGCAGATACCTATATCCCAGCTAATAGTTTTCTTGTAAATATCTAAAACAATTCTTGCTGGTGTGGTAGTTAATACTCATAGCTACAGCCATACTTGGAAGACTAAGACATGAGGCCTTTGAGTTAAAAAAACAGCCTAAGGTAATTGTTGAGATTCTGTTTCAAGACAGTAAAATATGCACAAATACTTCATTACTTTATATTTTAAATGTCAGCAAGATAAATATTTATGTTACTATTTTAATTTGTTTACATATGTGTGGTTCATAATAAGAATGTCAGTGTTCAAATACAATTTTCTTTACTGATTTTTATTTTGGGCGTTTCAGTTTGCATAAACATTTTCAGAGTAGCAGAAGCCTTATGAAACAAAGGCTTGAAACATCTGTTATTTCTCCTAAATTATACGTCCCTACTGAATATTCATAAAAGGAAGGAATATCTCAAGCTTAATTATTTAATCTTCAATTTTTGTTTTAGATTAATTTTATATATGCAGAAACATTGTCAGGATAGAGTTCTCATATACCATTTATCTATTTTGTCTTTAATACTAATACTTTAAATAACCATAGTACATTTTTGAAAGTAACATCACTACTATACTACTTGCTAAAGTAAAAAGTATAAAGAAATATGAAGAATGTCTTTATGCCAGGATACACCAAGAAAGTAAATTCATAGTCAGCTAAAGTATATATAGACTAAACAAAACTAGATATAGACCTTTATGTTATGGGCAGTAGAGATGGTTCAACTGGTGAAGTGTTTCCTGCCAACCCTGACAGCCTGAGTTTGACTCTTATGTCCTATATTGTAGAGAAATAAAAGTGACTTCTGATGTCATCTGACCTATACATGCACACCATGGCATTTCTTCACAGGCATGTGTGTGTTCACATACACACACACACACACACACACACACACACACACACACACACACACACACACACACACACACACACACCATCTCCACCACCACCACAACCACCACAACCACCATACCAAGCCACACAACTGAGGGAGAGGGATGGAGGTAGTTATGAAGGAAAGGAGAGGGAGATACAGAGACAGAGACAGAAACAGACAGACAGAAACAGAGAAAGAGGAAGGCAGAGAATACTTTATTATCTCTCTTTAAAAAATATATTTAGTCTCGAAAGGTTTTCCTGTCCCCTTTGTGGGAGTATTTTTGCTAATGCCATCATTCTAGAGTCCTGGGAAGCTCTTGCTTTCTTAGCATCTGGGACTTTCTGTTTTTTACCACCAGTTCCTCATCCCCCAGTTGCTATACACCCCTTTTCAATACCCTGACCCTCTGAACAACTCTCCTGTCTTCTCCCATACCTGATTCTTCTCCTCTTTTTCTGCTCCCCCTCTTCTCTTCTTCACAATTCCCTCCTATCATCTACGTCCCTTGATTATTTTGTTCCCCGTTTTAATTAAGATGGAAGCATCCACACTTTGGTCTTACTTCCTCCTGAAGTTCATGTAGTTCCTGAGTTGTATCGTGGTTATTCCACACTCTATGCCTAATGCTAGAGCGGTGAGGCAGGAGTGGGTAGGTGGTGGGGGGATCACCCTCATAGAATCAGGGTGAAGGGAGATGGGGTATAGGGGTTGTAGATGGAAAACATGGAATGGAGATAACATTTGAAATGAAAATATGTAAAGTGTCCAATTTAAAAAAAAAGTATTTAGAAACAATGTGAATAAAGATGGCCCCCATAAGGTTAATATATTTGAATAAGTACTGAGTAACATTATTGAAAGAGTAAGCAGGTATGGCTTTGTTGGAATAAGTATGACCTTGTTGAAATGCGTATAACATTTTTGGAAGTATTGACACTGGGTACTATTTTGATATTTCAAAATGTCCATTACAAGACCAGAGTTTCTCTCTTCTTTCTACCTGAAGATTCTCTCGCTACTGCTCAATTAACATGTCTGTCTACATGTTACTGCACTCCCACCACAGTAAGAAAGAACTAAATCTCTGAAACTGTAAGCAAGTCATGATTAAATGGTTTCACTTTACAATATTTTCCTGGTGATGGTAACTTGTATTAATAGAACACTTATTAAGCCATAGGATCTCACTACATAGCTCAAATTTCCTTGGAAAGTATGATTTTTCTGCATTAGCCTACTGAATACTGCAAATAAAAATTATGTCTTACCAATACCCGTTAATTTCCCCTATTGGAACAGAGTAGCCTAAAGATCTAGTGTAGAAAATTATTTTCTCCACAAAAATTTCTATTTTGTTTAACAACTTCACTAACCATTACTATCTCTCATTTTAAATTCCATTTTAAAAATAATTTTGTAAATTCATTAGTAATGTCAAAACTATCTTCCATTCACTTTCCTATTCTGTTTATTTTCTTATTCTGTGTAATGCTTAAGACTAATATTCATGTATATTCTGATATGGTATAATTCAACATGTGAAGCAATAACCAAAGTGGAAAATGGTCCATGATCAAGCACTTACCTTTGCTAAACCTCTAATCATTAATAGATCCTTATGATATCTTGTTGAAATTCATAGCTATCATAAAGCTCTAAAACTAGAAGAATTTTATTATTTGTCTGTGTTCACAAAAGAGTATCTAAAGAGATGTCTTAGTAGTTAACTGAGATTGTTATTGAATCACAAGGACAGAGTTTGAATTTACAGCATCCATATAGTTCATACAGCAACAATTTGGGCAATGGGTGTAGAGATATGATTCAAATTTAGAAGGGGATATTAGCAAGACTATTGTTAGAGTTTGCTGGCTTCAAATATAGCCAAATCCTGGGATGTATAAATCCAGAGGAGACACCCCACCCCAACCTTCCTGGACTGCTTGGTTCATAACGCTTTCTCTTTGCACCCTCACAAAGTTCAAATACACTAACAGAAAGACACACACATAAAATGCATACATACATATATACATACATAAACATAATACACCCTATTTTGGATAATAAAGGACACAAGTTAAGGGCTTCTCAATGATCTCTATGTTAAAATATAGTTCACAGCTAAAACATTTTATCACATAAGATATCTTATGGATATCTTCATTGTGGGAATAATCATGTTATATTTTGCATTAATTTTAAATTCTTCAATTCACACAATAAAATCAGACTTTTTTATTTTTTTAATTAATTAATTAATTAATTAATTAATTTATTTATTTATTTATTTATTTATTTTGGTTTTGTGAGACAGAGTTTCACTCTATAGACTTGGTTGTCCTGGAACTCATTTTGTAGACCAGGCTGGCCTCGAACTCAGAAATCTACCTGCCTCTGCCTCCCATGTGCTGGGAATAAAGGCGTACACAACCATGCCCAGCATAACATCAGACTATTTATTTAGTCTTCAATAACCTGCATGTAAAATGAAATGAAAAAATCGTTATTAATGTTGTTTCGTAACAGTTAACATTTTAAATTAATCTAGTATTTAAGATACAGATGGGAAACATATTCTCAGACAATTAACATCATGTTACAAAAGATTTTGTCTATAATTTCCAATATAAGAACTTCTAGAAAAGACATCTTGTCTTAAAGAAATACTATTCTTGAATTGCAGAGATTGCTCAGTGGTTAGGAGTGATAGCCAGTACTCTTCCAGAGAAAACATTTGTTTCTCTACACATTCTTTGTAAGTTGAAATCATCCATGATTCCAGTTTCAGGGGGTCTGATCCAGGTACCAGACGTGTAATCTGGTGGTGGGGAGCTCTTAGGAATTCTAGAAAGTCCCAGAGAGCTGGGATGTGAGAGGCGCCTGGAACTCGGTGGTGATCTTAGCCGAACTGCCCAACAGTGGGGAGATGGAACCTGGAAAGACCACCTCCAGTTAATAGACAGGGCCCCTAGTGTCTCTAACAACTACTGACTGAGACACATGCAGATAATTAGAGGTAATCATTGGACGCATACAGAAGAGTTAGAGAAAAGTTTGAAAGAACTGAAGAAGATGACAACCCCATAGGATTACCAGGAGTGTCAATTAACCCAAACTCCCAGGAAGATCTGAGAGACTAAGCCACCAGACAAAGAGCATACTTGGGCTATTCCATGGCCCCTGGCACATATGTGGCAGAGTACTGCTTTTTCCAGCCCAGTGGGAAACGATAGACTGAATTCTGAAGAGACTTGATGCATCAGGGATGCTGCTGTGGGATATGTTGAGGTGAGATGGGGTGGGTGGCTTGTGGAACACCCTCTCAGAGGAAATGGGGAAGATGAATGGGTTGAAGAACTGTAGGAAGTGGAATCAGGAGGTGGGATATTTAGAATGTAAATAAATTAAAATAAAATACAAACTTACTGCAACATCAATAGCTAGTCAAGTCATTGCATTCTTCATACTTGTCAGCATTGTTGATGTTATGAAAATTTTAGAGAGAATATGATTTCATCAAATGCATCCGTGTCTCAAAGGAAGACATTCCAATTTTGGCATTCTATTAATAACTCTAAAGATAAGCTAACGTTTTAGTTTGGGCTTTACACTGCTCATTGCCAAATGCTTTCAAATAGTATTTTATTAATAAATATTTCACTAAGTTTTGAAATTATACTTTTATTTAGCAAATGCTGTCTATTTTAATGTTTTGTGTGACTTTGAATCTTATGTTGACTTCTATCCCATTATTACTATTTTTTCTACAGTCTCATGCAACACTAAACAAATGAGAAATTAAAATTTTCACATCTCTAGTTTTAAAAAGGTTTTTGTTTCATAGCTCTTTTGAACTTAATGTTGAAACTTTGATGGTTTTCTCTATATTAGTTTCTGGTTTTGCCAATAAAGCATATTACATAGGTTTACTTACCAAATAGTTAACTTAATTTTAATTTGTCTTTTTGTATTTATCTTCTAGCCATTCTAATCCAAAAGTTGTTAATCCAATCAAGACATGTTCATGCTTGCATCTCATGCAAACAAATATTATTTTTAATTTCCAGGTGCAGTATTTATAGTCAAGTGTTGGGACTGACTGGGTGAAGTTAACTGCCTTGTCAGCCAGAAGTCCTTACTAACAAAGTTTTGACCTTAGTGGAAAAGTCCTATCTTAGTTGAGATTTCTGTGGCAAAAGTTGAGGCCTCTGTAGGAAAGTACTAGTCCCAGTTAAGAACAAATAGCTATAGATCTTGTGGACAGGTACTTAGCAACCCACTCTGTTCTGTTCCTCCTGCTGAACTTTTTTTACCTAGTCAATATCCTGCTTTGGGGAACAGGTGCATTCCCCCAGAAACAAAGTGATTTCGCATCATTTTCACTCCCCATTTCCTGTTTCTATGGGTATAAAACCTACCTGGGAAAAACAAAATTTGTCAGGTTGATCAGGTTTTTATTTTTTTTTATTTTTTTTTTTTGTGTTTTGCTATCCATTCTTTGTGTTTCTTGTTCCCCATTCTCTCCTTAGGTGGTTTCTCAGACCCTGTTCGATTCTTTCATGGGTCAGGACAGTCGAGATTCAAGAATGCTCATGGTAAAAAAAATTCTAAATGTTACTGAAGGACTCACCCATCTATAAGCTCAAAGAAAAAAATTACCCTAATTCCTTCCAGGGATGTGTCTAATGAACATTAAGATATTTTTCTAACAGATGCAGAATATAAAAATTCCTTCAACATACTAAAAACATTGTAGTTATTTTGTGAGTATATTGATAATTTTAATATTCTTACACATCATTGTCATTCACAAAGAACAATTTAACAAATTAAGAATCTGTTGAATAATGCCTTGCTATGTAGTGTAAGAGGTAGCATAAGATTTTAAAATTTGAAAAAAAGTAATTCAAAAAGCTTTAGTGTAGTAACCAATGGATTTAAATATTAGTATTATAAAAACACAATCAGTATAAAAATCAAATCCAGTTTCCTCCCAGTCATCTAACATCTCTAATTATTATTTCAGGCACTGAAATTCAGCATGTCATCTAATCCCAGATGCATAAAATAAAGACTATAATATGTTAAAATAGTATTGATGAATATGAGATACAATCTATATTAAGTAAAATTGTTACTTCACTTATGCTTAATTTTATTAAGGCAATATTTTCTGATAGCAATCATACTTATTTTTATACTTTAGTAATTTTAATAAACAGTTATTTAATTTTCAAATTGGTAATGTCAGTTTTGAATTGATTTACCAAATCAGTTGAATTGTAAATATTTACCAATATTGGAAGATAAGTAAATGTTTACATTATTATATTAGTTATTTCATAGTTGGAATGAACACATATCTGTAATGAGATGGTCTCTTAGAAAAGAGAGATATAATAACTCTAACAACAAATTTGTTCTTATTCTTAAGTGGAGAAAACATATTTATTAAGTTTCATAAAAATATGGTTTCCTCTTCATTCTCTTCCAGACAAAATGGTGTTGAACATAAGAATTCACAAGACTGTGGTAGCACAAATGAAACCTGTGCAAGTTCAAGATAGATGAGATCCCAACACTTAGATGGGGAAATGGACATAGACTCTGTTCTAAATTGAGACCCTCAGGCATATGAAAGAACATTTTTTTTTCTGATGGAATATTTCTGTGCATGTCAACCACATTCCGGAGTTGACTAATACCTACAGAGAGTTGACCAACACATGTTATTTTTGTGGACTTCTTTGATGTTGTTTGTTTTGGCTTTCTCTCTCTCTCTCTCTCTCTCTCTCTCTCTCTCTCTCTCTCTCTCTCTCTGTATATGTGTGTGTTTTGTGTGTGTGTGATTTTCTGAGGCTTTTTGATTTCATGATTTTTTGTTGTTGTTGATTCAGGCTTTTTTACTTTTTTCATTTAGAGAGAGAAAGAAAAAGAGAGAGAAAGAAAGAGAAAGAACATTAAATTGGGTATGATGGTTGGAAAAATATGGGAGGTACTCAGGGATAGGACACATGCTCAAAATATATTGTATGAAAAATTGTTAATAATAATAATAATAATACAAATTACTTTATCCCAATCTCTCTCTCACACACACACACAATACACATGTAGTTATGTATACCTTTTAAATTCCCACAAAAAATCATTGCAAAAAAACCTCTTAAGTTCTTAGAGTAGCAACAAGGCAGTTCATCTTATTTTTTGACTCACCATGTTAACCCTCCAAAACTACAGTAAATTATGTTATTGAAACTCTTTGTTCAAATTAATGAGCTTTATTTTCTTTCAGACATAATTATCTCTATATACTGGGCTTAGACAAAAATAGCATAATATATGTAACAGGATAGGGTGTTGTCTTAGTCAGGGTTTTTATTCCTGGAAAGAACATCATGACCACGAAGCAGTTTGGGGAGGAAGGAGGGATTTATTGGCTTACATCACTAAGGAGGTCAGGTCTGAAACTCAAACAGGTCAGGAAGCAGGAGCTGATGCAGAGGCCATGGAGGGATGTTCTTTACTGTCTTGCTTCCCCTGGCTTGCTCAGCCTGCTCTCTTATAGAACCCAAGACTACCAGCCCAGAGGTGGTCCCACCCACAAAGGGCCTTCCCAACTTGTTCATTATTTGAGAACATGTCTTAGAGTTGGATCTCATGGAGGCATTTCCTCAACTGAAGCTCCTTTCTCTGTGATAACCCCAGCTGTGTGAAGTTGACATAAAACTAGCCAGTACAGGTGTATATACTATAAAATCTGCAAGACAATATGTTTTTTCAAGGGTTGCAGATTTCTAAAGATATTTTGGTTACTTTGGATTTGTAGGAACTTGACTGAATATTATAAAATTATTTACCAGAACTTCTCAGGGTACCCTTAAGATGTGAGTCAAACTCTATAAAGTAGAGAACATATCAAATACTCGAAATAGTTTAAAGCACAGCACTATCCACTTGAGTTTTCCATCAAACAGAAATGCATTCTTTTAAACTGAATTGGCTTTTATTTTATTTTATTTTATTGAATTTGAAAAAATATATTTTCAGAAAGAAGGTGTTTATCATTAATCCCCTTGAGTTAAGGCAACATTAAATGGAGAATGGAGGCTAGAAAATGTAAGACATGTTGACAGAATTTGGATGTCTGTGGACAAAACATTTCATTGTGCATACATTTTATGTTTTTTTTAACATCTTATGTTCATATTTTAAACAACAAAGTCACAAGTCCTTGAAATGGAACTTTGTACAATGGAGTTCATACCAAAAATATATATGTTGAATTTGTTTAAAACTAAAATTAACATACCTTAGAATTGGGAATGATTAAAAAGCTTTGGGAACTCTGTATGTTTTACATTCGCCAATGATACTAGTGTTGATGAAACATGGTCAAACGTTTCAGATACATTAACTGTAGATATGATGTTACAGCTATGGTCCAGTGAAACTAGGTTACCTCTTGGGCCAATCATGAAATTTGGTGGCAATGTCTACATTTTCCTAAATTTAACATATGAAAGATGCAATACTAAGACATTCTTTAAGAACAGCTGAGGCCAGAACTGTGTGACAGAGTTTGAATCCTGGCAAAGAAACCCCAAGAGGCTTGCATGAAGTTATGAAGGTAAAATTTAAGCTACTGTAGAGATTCCAGAGTATTAGAAAGGCCAGCATGATGGGACATGATCTAATATCTGGACAAGGACATCCGGAGGTGAGAAATGGAATCAGTTTAAATGCTGAGGAAATCTGTGTGTGCTGAAGATAGCATATGTAGAGGAATTGGGACACCAAAGCTGATTTCTCCATGAAAAGCCCAAGAAATGGAGGATTTCATTTCTCTGCTTGATTTTGGCTTTTTGTATAATCATCACTAGCTATTCCTAATACGTATTTTTATTTTGTGATAAATATTTTTACATTATTCTATTATGCATACCAATAACATAATTTTCTACAAGATATCACAATACATTTTTTGATGTGGTAAATGTGTTTTAAAAATGAAAAGAAAATTTATTTAGTCATATTATATTAGGCTTATAAAAAAAACTAGCACTGAGGAAGAGAAAATGGAGTAGTATTGAAAGTTTGAGGCAAGCATGAACTGCATTAAGAAGGTTAGCACCTTATAACTTTCTGTAGGTATCCTGGCCAAAACTATGACTATGAGGACTTTAAAAGTTGAACTGTATTTTGCATTATTAAACACACAGAGAACTTTGGAAATAAGGGTTGGTAGGTTATGTCTAAAACATAATGTGATGTGTGTATGTGATAGGTTAACAATGAATGAAGCTGTGATGGTTAATTTTATATACTTAAAACAATATAGAATTGCCTGGGAGGGAAATCTGAATGAAGGATTGTCTATACTACTTAGTCTGTGAGCATGGTTGTGGGCCTGCATCTTGATTACTTTTAATTTATACGGGAAGAACTTCCCTTGTTGTGGCACCATTATTTACGATGGGGATTCTGGAGTGTATGAGAATAAAGAAAGCAAATTAAGCTCTAGTAACCATACAAACATCAATTCCTTGATCTCTACTCTTGACTTGTGTCAAGTTTCTGCTACTTCCTGTTGCACTGATGCCCCAACAGTGATGGACTATAGTCTGAATTTGTGTGTAAAATAAACTTTCATGTACCTTATTTTGGCCAGGATACCTACAGAAAGTTATAAGGTGCTAACCTTCTTAATGCAGTTCATGCTTGCCTCAAACTTTCAATACTACTCCATTTTCTCTTCCTCAGTGCTAGTTTTTTTATAAGCCTAATATAATATGACTAAATAAATTTTCTTTTCATTTTTAAAACACATTTATTATTATTATTATTATTATTATTATTACTAATACTATTATTATTATGTGGCAGCATATGTGATCTAGAGCACATGTGGAAGTCAGAGCATCACTTTGCTAAATGCAGTTCCCTCTTAACATTCATGTATGTTCTGAGAATGGAATGAAGGCCATCACAATTGCTTAGCAAGTGCTTTATTTGTTTAGCATCTCATCAACCTCCTGTTTTGTGTTTCTTTGTATTTGATATTGTTTTTGTTTTTGTTTTGTTTTGTTTTGGACTCAGAACCTCCCTATGTAGCTCAGCATTGCATTGAACTTACACTCATCCTCCTGTCTTTCACGTACATAGATAGTAGGTATGCATTATCATGACCAGTGAAGTTCATTATTTCTATGCTCTATCTGGCCCACCGTGAACATTCAGTACTTGGTATTCCATATGAGCTACATTGGCATACTAACTTGCCTTAGTTAGGGATTGTATTTAGGTGATAAGACATCATGAACAACATCAACTGGGAGAGAATATGTTTTGGTTCATAGTTCAGTTTGTAATTCATCATACATGAAAGTCACACCAGAAACCCTAGACTGGAATTTGGAGCAGTTAAGACCTGAAGTAGAGGACATGTAGAAAAATTGCATACTGGCATATTCCCCATGTTTTGATCATCCTACTTTTTTTTTATAGCATCCAGTACCATCAGTCCAGAGCTGATACTGCCAACTGGGATATCTTTCCATAGAAATCATTCATTAATAAAATTCAACAAAGCCTTTTCCAGGCAAAAGTTTGGTGGGGTTATTTTCTCAATTGAAAGTCAATATTCTCAAATGGTTCTGGCTTGTGTGAAGTTGATATTTATTTAGACAGCAGAGGACTTTAATGATTACAGCCATAGGCATGATGTGTTAAGTAAGGGGAAGAAATGTTGTCTTGGGCTTATCCTTAACACGAAGGCTTGCAGCTGCCTAAGTAGATTTGGTAGAGTACTTTATTCTCATGCATGAAGCCTTGGGTTTTATCTCTAAAACTGCATCAAGTAGGGCATGCTGGTACCTCTCTTTAGTACTAGCTGTTCTGGAAAATGAAAGCAGGAGGATCAGTGGTTCATAGTCATATTGAGCTATTAAGTGAGATAAAGGACAGTCTGAACTATATGGAATATATCTCCAAAGCACGTAAGGATTATAATACTATATAATACCAATACACAAACAAAAGCCAGCTTATATCACATGAGACTGTGACTCTCTCAGTTTTATTTAAGCCTCCCCTTACATAATCCAATAGCTCTACCATCGATCTCTATCCACAGTTTACCAGTGGACCTCATGGCTGCACATGTCTAGGGTGTAATTTATTTTTTTCAAATATTTATTAGGTATTTAGCTCATTTGCATTTCCAATGTTATACCAAATTCCCCCATACCCACCCACCCCCACTCCCCTACCCACCTACTCCCCCTTTTTGGCCCTGGCGTTCCCCTGTACTAGGGCATATAAAGTGTACAAGTCCAATGGGCCTCTCTTTGCAGTGATGGCCGACTAGACCATCTTTTGATACATATGCAGCTTGAGACAAGAGCTCCGGGGTACTGCTTAGTTCATATTGTTGTTACACCTATAGGGTTCCAGTTCCCTTAGTTCTTGGGGTGCTTTCTCTAGTTCCTCCATTGGGGGCCCTGTGATCCATTCAATAGCTGACTGTGAGCATCCACTTCTGTGTTTGCTAGGCGCTGGCATAGTCTCACAAGAGACAGCTATATCTGGGTCCTTTCAGCAAAATCTTGCTAGTATATGCAATGGTGTCAGCATTTGGAAGCTGATCATGGGATGGATCTCTGGATATGGCAATCACTAGATGGTCCATCTTTTCGTCACACTTCCAAATTTTGTCTCTGTAACTCCTTCCATGGGTGTTTCATTTCCTATTCTAAGAAGGGGCAAAGTGTCCACACTTTGGTCTTCGTTCTCTTGAGTTTAATGTTTTTAGCAAATTTTATCTTGTATCGGGTATCCTAAGGTTCTGGGCTAATATCCAATTATCACTGAGTACATATTGTGAGAGATCCTTTGTGTTTAGATTACCTCACTCAGGATGATGCCCTCAAGGTCCATCCATTTGGTTAGGAATTTCATAAATTCATGCTTTTTAATAGCTGAGTAGTACTCCATTGTGTAAATGTACCACATTTCCTGTATCCATTCCTCTGTTGAGGGGCAAATGGGTTATTTCCAGCTTCTGGCTATTATAAATAAGGCTGCTATGAACATAGTGGAGCATGTGTCCTTATTACCGGTTGGGGCATCTTCTGGATATATGCCCAGAAGAAGTATTGCTAAATCTTCTGGTAGTACTATGTCCAATTTTCTAAGGAACCGCCAGACTGATTTCCAGAGTGCTTGTACAAGCTTACAATCCCACCAACAACGGAGGAGTGTTCCTCTTTCTCAACATCTGCGCGAGCATCTGCTGTCACCTGAATTTTTGATCTTAGCCATTCTGACTTGTGTGAGGTGGAATCTCAGGGTTGTTTTGATTTGCATTTCCCTGATGACTAAGGATGTTAATCATTTTTTCAGGTGCTTCTCTGCCATTCGGTATTCCTCGGGTGAGAAATCATTGTTCAGTTCTGAGCCCCATTTTTAAATGGGGTTATTTGATTTTATAGGGTGTAATTTATTTGAGTAGTGTCTCTGAGTCACCTAATTTGTGGAAGACTGGCAGATTTCATACTTTGGTTATGAGGCACCTCTTTTAAGTACATTCAACTCAAACTTCCTTTAAACTGATAGATAAAGCAAAGTACTTTTCCCTATTATTTAAATGTGTGTGTGTGTGTGTGTGTGTGTGTGTGTGTGTGTGTGTGTGTGTGTGTGTATGTGTTGGTACGTACATATGTATGTAAGGAAATGCACATGCCCACAGGTGCCAGAGGCCTCCTGAAGCTCAAGCTAAAGGTGACTGTGAGCTAACCAATGTGAGTCCTGTGCAAGAGCAATACTCACTCCTCATTACTGACCACTCTAAACTCAAAGTGCTTTTATTCCCTGGCAACATAATCATGCCCCTAAGTATAACTCTTAAATTATTTTTGTTTGGGGAAATTCTTTTTATACTTTCTGGTACTTATAGACCTTGTACTTCTGATATTGCTCATGATTCAGTCTCCAAAGTACAGGATTCATAAAGATAAACTACTAGTTCCAGTAATTACATATTTTCAGACAGGATGTCATAAAGCCTAGGCTGGCCCCAACTTAGTATGTAACCAAGGATAGCTTGGAACTTCTAATCCTTCCAATACTAACTTGTTCCATGCAAACCATTCTATTTTTTGAAAGCACCCATAGAGTAAATATTATTTTTTGTCAAATTTCTCTTTATAAAAGTTCAATTCAACTAAAGACTATGTCATGTATATTCGACCTCTTTTGTAATCATGTAAAGAATTCTTTGACAAACTATATAAATCTGTTCCTGTGACAGTTAGGACCTCTATTCTATATCATGAAAGAAATATCTGTGCAGAGGGGTTTTACTTCACCAAAGTGGACAAATATAAATTTTATTAACTATCTTTTCAGAGCTATTTATTATCAGCTATCTTTGTCTGGGCATCTCTAAGGGCTAAAGTTTGAAATCTTGCTTTATCTATATATTATTCAATAATTATGTTAGGGATATTATATACTTATTATAACTGACATACATTGTTCTGATAGATTAGAATAACGCCTGGATAGCTATCTCAATATATTTCAAAAGCCCAAGTACACATATTTCAGGGTTTCATATCTAGGGGCTACACAAATTAAATACAGAACTGAAAAATATTATTTCTGATAATTAAATCAAAGGAAAACATATTCTCACAAAAATATACTTACATATTTTTACTATATTTGTTTGTAATCGTTGTTAGCTAAAAGCAGGTGTTTTATCTGGGAAATGACCAAATCACTGGTGTGTCTAGTGCATAGATTATTTCTCAGCAATTAAAAAAAACAATGAGTACTCCCACCTTATGTTCTCTTTCTCCATTTATTGTTCTCCCTCTGATACACAGACACAAAATTTTCAATCAATAGGAACTCCTCTGGAAGTATCAGGAAAGTGCTACACACTATAAAACAAGCATTGGGTAATTTCCAGGCCAATACTCTCATTTTAATTTTGTAGGAAAAAAAAAACTCCCTTAGATACCTTAAAGAGGCAGAGACTCACCCCTTCTAAACATAGGTAGAATAATAGGTGACTGTTGGTAAATATTCTGGAGCAAAGCAGGAAGTGAGAAATAGGAAGAGAAGGAAGAGGAGAAAGGAGAGAGAGAGAGAGAGAGAGAGAGAGAGAGAGAGAGAGAGAGAGAGAAAGAGAGAGAGAGAGAGAGAATGTACTCAAAAGAAATAAACCTTTAAAAGCCAGTGTTCATTAAGAATTTATTTATTTATTTATGTATTTATGTATTTATGTATTTATTTATTTATTTATTTATTTATTTATCTTTTTTGATTTATTTAATCTTTTCTTCACACTCCAGGTGTTATACCCCTCTAGGTCCCCACTCCGATTGTTCCACATCCCATACCACCGCCCACCATTTCCACAAAATTGTCTTCAACCCCCACCTCACCAGAACTACCCAAGAGACTGTCTGTGGCCTCCAGTCTCTTGAGGGTTTGGTGCATCTTCTCTGACTAAACCCAGACCTGGCAGTCCACTGCTGTATGTGTGTTTGGGGCATCATGTCAGCTTTTATATTCTGCCTGATTGGTGGCTCAGTGTCAGAGAGGTCTTGGAGATCCAGGTTAAATGAGACTGCTGGTCCTCATACAGGGTTGCCCTTTTCCTCAGCTTCTTCCAGCTTTTCCCTCATTAAACCAGAGGGGTCAGCAGCTTCTGTCCATTGTTTGGGTGTAAATATCTGCACCTGACTCTTCCAGTTGCTTTTTGGGTCATTCGGGTATAGTCATAATAGGCCCCCTTTTTTGAGCACTTACTACATAGCCTCAGTAGTAGTGTAAGGCCTTGGGGCCTTTCCCCAAGCTGGGCCCCACCTTGATCCATTCACTGGACCTCATTTCCATCAGGCTCTTCTCTGTTTTTGTTCTTGAAGTTCTTTTTGACAGGAATAGTTCTGGGTCAGAGCTTTTGACGTGGGATGGCAACCCCATCACTCACTTCATGCCTTCCTTATCTTTCTACTGGATGTGGATTCTACAAGTTCCTACTCCCCATCTACAAGTTCCTACTCCCCACTGTAGGGCATTTCATCTAAGATACCTCCATTTGAGTCCTGAGAGTCTCTCACCTCCCATGGCTCTGGTACATTCTGGGAGGCCATACCTCCATAGGTTGCCTGTTTTCATTCTTTCTGCTGTACCTCAGGGCTTCAGTTTTTTTTTTTTTCTAACCAATACCTGATCATGTTCTTCTCTAGTACTCCTGGTCCCCATCCCACTTGAGACCCTCCCACCACCCACACCCACTCTGTGATTTCTTTCTTCTCCCTTCCAAGTGGGATTGAGGTTTCCTCACTTGGGACTTGTGGCTTGATAACTTTTTTAAGTTCTGCGGAATGAATACAGGGAGTTCTGCGCTTTTTTGGCTAATATCCAATTATTAATGAGTATATACCATGCATGTCCTTTTGGTTCTGAGTTACCTTACTCAGAATGATATTTCCGAGTTACATCCATTTGCCTGAAAAACTCAGGATGTCTTTGTTTCTTAATAGCTGAGTAGTATTTCATTGTGTAAATGAACCACATTTTCTGTATCCATTCTTCTGTTTTGGGACATCTGGGTTATTTCCAGCTTCTAGCTATTATAAACAAGGCTGCTATGAACATAGAAAAACTTGTGCCTTGGGGCATGGTGGGACATCTTTTTGGTATATGCCCAAGAGTGGTACATCTGGGTCTTCAAGTAGACCTATTTCCAATGTTCTGAGCAATTTCCACACTAAATTCCAGAGAAGTTGTACCTGCTTCCGTCCCACCAGCAGTGGAGGAGTGTTCCTTTTTCTCCACATTTTCACGAACATGTGCTGTCATCTGAGGTATTGATCTTAGCCAATTTGATTGGTGTAAAGTACAATCTCAGGGTTGTTTTGATTTGAATTAACCTGAGCACTAAGGACTTTAAACATATCTTTAAGTGTTCCTTAGCCATTTTAGACTCTTCTGTCTTGACATCTCTATTTAGATATATACCCCATATTTGATTGGTTTATTTCGTTTCTTGAGTTCTTTATATATTTTGGATATTAGCCCTTTATCAGATGTGAGGTTAGTTAAGATTTTTTTCTCCAGTCTGTAGGTTGATGATTAGTCCCATTGCCTGTATGGTTTGCTTACAGAAGCTTTCCAGTTTCATGAGGTCACTTTTATGAATTGATGATCTTAGAGCATGAGCCATGGGAGTAGTTTTTAGAACATTTCCCTCTCTGCGTCAATGAGTTTATCTTCTATTAGATTCAGTGGATCTTATTTTATGTTGATAATCTTGTTCAATTTGAAACTGAGCTTTGTGCAAGGTGATAAGTATGTATTTATTTTTATTTTTCAACATACAGACTGCAAATTAGAACAGCATCATTTATTGAAAATCCTTTCTTTTTTCCATCATATATATATATATATATATATATATTTCCAAATATCAAGTGTCCATAAATGTATGGTTTTCTTTCTGGTTCTTCAGTTCTAATCCACTGATCCATCTGTCAGTCTCTGTATCAATAACATGTAGGTTTTTTTTTTAAATCACTACTGCTCTATAGTAGAGTTTGAGGTCCAGGATTGCTCTGAGCCAGGATAGCAGTGGAGTCACAGAGTAGGACCCTGGCAATGGCTTTAAAATCAAAGTGTCTCAGGGATTTCTAGCTCTCAAATTGTACTGAAATGCTGATGATAACTTCGAAAAAGTACTTGGTCTTTCTGAGGGTAGGCTGGCTTAGGTGATTAACACCTGTAGCCAAACAGAGGAGGATTAAGCAATGCAGCCTTTTTTTCTAGCTCAGCAAGAATTGCTGGGCTCTAACTTTGAGCCAACAAGCCAGATGTCACTGGAAGAGAAGGAATTTAGAGAAGTGATTATAGAAGTTATTACTAAGTTATAAAAATATTTTTATGAAAGTTATATAAGGGCAAAAGCAGAAAGATCCTAAGAGCGTAAAGGGAAAAATTCTTATAAGTGGGTAAAAGGAAAAAAAAAAAAGGCTAAGTGGAGAAAGGCAAAAAAAAAATTCTTCTCTCTCGATTTTCCTCGTCTCTTTGTCGTCAGCACTTATACATATTTCAGAATACATGACCACATGTTACAAAGTTCATCAACTGTCTCAGATCAACAGGTTCACTGAAGGTATCAAACCATAACTATGATATTAGTGAAGTTTTGTATAGGTAAACCCAATCAATATTTTATCTTTTACCCTAGAACCTATAATAAATCATTAGTTCACTTATAATGACCTTTGGTTAATTGTTATACAACCTCTTGGAATGTGCTCTGAGTAGGAGAAAGCCGAGTTAATATCTAAGAACAATTAGCCAGTGACACTAGGAAAACTTGCAGTTCTCATTGCAGTTTTGACTCTCAGTAAAGAACCTAATAGCCCTTTTAGTTTGGGGAGAATTTTATTGAGCATTTTTGCATTGATATACATAAGAGAAGTTGGTCTGAAGTTGCCTTAATCTGGAATCAATTCACCAATAAAAACAAATAGACTAACAGACTGGCTATATAAACAATATACAACATTTTGCTTCATAAAAGAAACCCACCTCAGGGACAAAACCAGATACTACCTCAGAGTAAAAGGCTGGAAAACAATTTTCCTAGCAAACGGTCTGAAGAAATAAGCTGGAGTAGCCATTCCAATATAGAATAAAATCAATTTCCAAACTAAAGATATCAAAAAAGACAAGAAGGGACAGTTAATGATCATGAAAGGCAAAATCTTCCAAGATGAAACCTCAATTCTGAATATCTATGCTCCAAATGCAATTGCATCCACATTCTTTAAAGAAACTTTAGTAAAGCTCAAATCACTCATTGCAATGCACACCATAATAGTGGGAGACTTCACAACCCACTCTTATCTATAGAAAGATCCGGGAAATAGAAACTAAACAGAGACACATTGAAGATAACAGAATTTATGAAACAAATGGATTTAATAGATATATACAGAACATTTTACCCTAAAACAAAAGGATATAACTTCTTCTCAGTACCTCATGGTACCTTCTCCACAATAGACCATATAATCAGTCACAAAACAGGACTCAACAAAAATATTGAAAGTATCCCATACACCCTATCACTTCACCATGGAGGAAGGCTGATCTTCAATAACAATATAAATAATAGGAAACCAACATTCATGTGAAAGCTGCATAACACTCTACTCAATGATAACTTGGTCAAGGAAGAAATAAAGAAGAAATTAAACACTTTTTAGAGTTTAATGAAAATGAAGGGAAAATATACCCAAACTTATAAGACACAATGAATTTATTCCCACAAAGAAAACCAACAGTTCTGAGTGCCACCAAAAAGAAACCAGAGAGAGCACACACTAAGAGCTTGACAGCACACCTAAAAGCTCTAGAACAAAAGGAGGCAAATTTACAAGGGGTTGTAGAGAGCAGAAAATAATCAAACTCATTGCTGGAATCAACCAAGTGGGCACAAAAAGAACTATTCAAAGTATCAACCAAACCAGGAGCCTGTTCTTTGAAAATAGTATCAAGATAGATACACCCTTAGCAAGAAGAACTAGAGGGCACAGGGATAGTATCCTAATTAACAAAATCATAAATGAAAAGGGAGACATAAGACCAGAACCTGAGAAAATCCTAGGCATCATAACATCCTACTACAAAAGGCTATAATAAACAAAACTGGAAAACTTGGACTAAACGGACAATTTTCTAGACAGAAATCAGGTACCAAAGTTCAATCCAGATCAGAATAAAGATCTAAACAACCCCATATCCCCTAAAGAAATAGAGCAGTCACTAATAGTCTCCTATCCAAATAATGCCCAGGACCACCCACATGGGTTTAGTACAGAGTTCTATCAGACCTTCAAAAAAGAACTAATTCCAACTGTTCTCAAACTATTTCACAAAACAGGAACAGAACATACTCTATTCAATTCATTCTATAGAAGCCAAAATTTCTCTGATAACTAAACCATATAAAGTCCCAACAAAATAGAGGACTTCAGATCAATTTCCCTTATGAATATTGATGCAAAAATATTCAATAAAGTCCATGCAAACTGAATCTAAGAACATATCACAAAGATCATCAATAATGATCAAGTAGGCTTCATCCCAGTGATGCAGGGATGGTTTAATAAAAGGAAACACATCAACGTAATCCAATATATAAGCAAACTCAAAAACAAAAACCGCATGATCATCTCCTTAGATGCTGAGAAATCATTTAACGAAATCCAGCACCCATTCATGATAAAAGTCATGGAAAGATCAGGAATTCAAAGCCCATATTTAAACATAATAAAAGCAGTATACAGCAAAACAATAGTCAACATCAAACTAAATGGAGAGAAACTAAAACCAATCCTGCTAAAATCAGGGACTAGACAAGGCTGCCCACTTTCTTCCTATCTATTCAATATACCACTTGAAATCCCAGCCAGAGCAATTGGACAACAGAAGTAGATCAAGGGACACCATGGTCCCTGGCCCGGGGGATTCTTCGGGACACCTGCAAGGACCCATACAGGATCCTCCATGGGATCCTAAGACCTCTGGTGAGTGGAACACAGCACCTGGTTCAATCCAATCGCGCAGGACCCTAGACTGCACATTATTATTATGCACATCCGATAGGCATTTGTGTGTGTGTGTGTGTGTGTGTGTGTGTGTCTGTGTGTGTTTGTGTGTGTATGTGTGTGTTTGTATGTGTGTGTGTGTGTGTGTGTGTGTGTGTCTGTGTTTGCATATAAGCATGTAGGTATGTAGCACTTGTGACCAGAGGAATGCAATCATGCAGTATCGTTCTTTATGTCTCTCTGCCATTTTCCTATGATGCAGTGTGTTGATTAGAATATCTTTTGCCCATGGGATGTGGCACTATTACAAGGTGTTGACTTGTTTGAGGAAGTGTATCAATGTTTAGGCTTGCTTTTATGTAGTGCACAATGTCTGCCCAGTGACGAAAATCGATCCTCTTCCTTGCTACCTGTGGCTACAAGCTTCCTCCTGGTTGCCTTCAGACTAAGATATAGACCAATTATTTCCTTCCCCAGTACCTCCTCTCCCTGGATGCTGCCATGCTTCCTACCAAGATAATAATGTACTGACCCTCTGAATCTGTAAGACAACCTCAATTAAATTTTCCCTATAAGAGTTTCCTGAGTCATGATGTCTCTTCACATCAATGAAACCCTATTGAACATAGGCAGTATGCTAACCTGATTTTTAATGCTTACAAGATAATTGCAACCAGAATGCAAGCACAAAGTAAAGATGATGAATGAGTTTCTGTATTTTTTGAACTTCTGAATTTTTGAATGAATGTGGGGATTGGGAAAATTAGAAAGTTTTGGGAAGGAGAAAGAGAGGATGCAAATACCTTTTGGGCTCCTGCCACTTGCTTTTGTATTCAATATTTCTATTTTAAAACAACACCAACAACTAAAACAACCAACGACAGGGCATCCATACAACAGATTCATAGAGAAGACACCAAAGGGCATTACTTTCTTGTAAATGATTTTCCAGCTAATGTCTGGTATATTGAGCCTAAAGATTTTACTGTCAAACCCTGATGATTAATCACTAGATTGGATCCCCTAACACAATGATAAATGACACTGTGGTCAAAAGGACAGTTAACATGTATAAATACTTTGTTTTTCAAACTGTCAGTTTGAATTGTTACTATATATCCCAGTTTTTTTTTTTGCATTTCATCTCCATTAGTGTGTTGTTTTCAGCCCTCACTTGCTACATAGAAAACAGAATCTTTTACACTATATTTAATTTAGGGTGCACAATGGAACCTAAAGACTATTTCAGTCCATTTCAAAGTAGAGCTCTCTGTTCTCTTTCCAAAATTGAAATTAAACTGTTTTCAAAAATATTTTGCACTTGCGTGGCTTAGTTTAATTAAGGTTGGGGGGGTTATTTCTCCCACAGTCTCAGTTGTCTCAAACTGGGAAAACTGTCTAGAAATGTTGTGGAACCTTTGTGACTGTGCCCTAGCAGAAGTAGATCACTGGGACAAGAAGGAGGGAGCTGGGTGGTTCTGAACTAAATCTTGGCTTCTAAATCCAACCAAATGTGAGAAGGGCCCATTCAGGCTCTCAATGCCTCAGATCAACTTCTTGTTTCCTCCTATGCTGGCCTTATCATGACAGTCTGTCCCCGGTAAGTGTTTGCCATATACATCTCCTCTTCTTTTTTTTTTCTTTTCCATTTTTTATTAGGTATTTAGATCATTTACATTTCCAGTGCTATACCAAAATTCCCCCATACCCACCCACCCCCACTCCCCTATCCACCCACTCCCCCTTTTTGGCCCTGGCGTTCCCCTGTACTGGGGCATATAAAGTTTGCATGTCCAATGGGCCTCTCTTTCCAGTGATGGCCGACTAGGCCATCTTTTGATACATATGCAGATAGAGTCAAGAGCTCCGGGGAACTGGTTAGTTCATAATGTTTTTCCACCTATAGGGTTGCAGATCTGTTTAGCTCCTTGGATACATTTTCTAGCTCCTCCATTGGGAGCCCTGTGATCCATCCATTAGCTGACTGTGAGCGTCCTCTTCTGTGTTTGCTAGGCCCCGGCATAGTCTCACAAGACACAGCTACATCTGGGTCCTTTCGATAAAATCTTGCTAGTGTACGCAATGGTGTCAGCGTTTGGATGCTGATTATGGGTTGGATCCCTGGATATGGCAGTCTCTATATGGTCCATCCTTTTATCTCAGCTCTAAACTTTGTCTCTGTAACACCTTCCCAGGGTGTTTTGTTCCCAAATCTAAGGAGGGGCATAGTGGCCACACTTCAGTCTTCATTTTTCTTGAGTTTCATGTGTTTAGAAAATTGTATCTTATATCTTGGCTATCCTAGGTTTTTGGCTAATATCCACTTATCAGTGAGTACATATTCTGTGAGTTACTTGGTGAATGTGTTACCTCACTCAGGATGATGCCCTCAAGATCCATCCATTTGGCTAGGAATTTCATAAATTCATTCTTTTTAATAGCTGAGTAGTACTCCATTGTGTAGATGTACCACATTTTCTGTATCCATTCCTCTGTTGAGGGGCATCTGGGCTCTTTCCAGCCCTTGCTATTAAAAATAATGCTGCTATGAACATAGTGGAGCATGTGTCCTTCTTACCAGTTGGGGAATCTTCTGGATATATGCCCAGGAGATCTATTGCATGATTCTCTGGTAGTACTATGTACAGTTTTCTGATGAACCAGCAGACTGATTTCCAGAGTGGTTGTATAAGCCTGCAATCCCACCAACAATGGAGGAGTGTTCCTTTTTCTCCACATCCCTGCCAGCATCTGCTGTCACCTGAATTTTTGATCTTAGCCTTTCTGACTGGTGTGAGGTTGAATCTCAGGGTTGTTTTGATTTGCATTTCCCTGATGATTAAGGATGTTAAACATTTTTTTCAGGTGCTTCTCTGTCATTCGGTATTCCTCAAGTGAGAATTCTTTGTTCAGTTCTGAGCCCCATTTTTGTATGGGGGTTATTAGATTTTCTGGAGTTCACCTTCTTGAGTTCTTTATATATGTTGGATATTAGTCCCCTATCTGATTTAGGATAGGTAAAGATCCTTTCCCAATCTGTTGGTGATCTTTTTGTCTTATTGACGGTGTCTTTTGCCTTGCAGAAACTTTGGAGTTTCATTAGGTCCCATTTGTCAATTCTCGATCTTACAGCACAAGCCATTGCTGTTTCGTTCAGGAATTTTTCCCCTGTGCCCATATCTTCAAGGTTTTTCCCACTTTCTCCTCTATAAATTTCAGTGTCTCTGGCTTTATGTGAAGTTCCTTGATCCAATTAGATTTGACCTTAGTACAAGGAGATAAGCATGGATCAATTCGCATTCTTCTACATGATAACAACTAGTTGTGCCAGCACCAATTGTTGAAAATGCTGTCTTTCTTCCACTGGATGGTTTTAGCTCCCTTGTTGAAGATCAAGTGACCATAGGTGTGTGGGTTCATTTCTGGGTCTTCAATTCTATTCCATTGGTCTACTTGTCTGTCTCTATACCAGTACCATGCAGTTTTTATCACAATTGCTCTGTAGTACAGCTTTAGGTCATGCATGGTGATTCCACCAGAGGTTCTTTTATCCTTAGGAAGAGTTTTTGCAATCCTAGGTTTTTTGTTATTCCAGATGAATTTGCAAATTTCTCCTTCTAATCCGTTGAAGAATTGAGTTGGAATTTTGATGGGGATTGCATTGAATCTGTAGATTGCTTTTGGCAAGATAGCCATTTTTACAATGTTGACCTGCCAATCCATGAGCATGGGAGATCTTTCCATTTTCTGAGATCTTCTTTAATTTCTTTCTTCAGAGACTTGAAGTTTTTATCATACAGATCTTTCACTTCCTTAGTTAGAGTCACGCCGAGATATTTTATATTATTTGTGACTGTTGAGAAGGGTGTTGTTTCCCTAACTTTTTCTCAGCCTATTTATTCTTTGTGTAGAGAAAGGCCATTGACTGGATTGAGTTAATTTTATATCCAGCTACTTCACTGAAGCTGTTTATCAGGTTTAGGAGTTCTCTGGTGGAATTTTTAGGGTCACTTATATATACTATAATATCATCTGCAAAAAGTGAAATTTTGACTTCCTCTTTTCCAATTTGTATCCCCTTGATCTCCTTTTGTTTTCGAATTGTTATGGATTTCTTCAGGATCTGTTGCTATGTCTCCCTTTTCATTTCTGATTTTGTTAATTAGGATTTTGTTCCTGTGCCCTCTAGTGAGTCTAGATAAGGGGTTATCTATCTTGTTGATTTTCTCAAAGAACCAACTCCTCCTTTGGTTAATTCTTTGAATAGTTCTTCTTGTTTCCAACTGGTTGATTTCACCCCTGAGTTTGATTATTTCCTGCCATCTACTCCTCTTGGGTGAATTTGCTTCCTTTTTTTCTAGAGCTTTTAGATTTGTTGTCAAGCTGCTAGTATGTGCTCTCTTCCGGTTCTTCTTGGAGGCACTCAGAGCTATGAGTTTCCCTCTTAGAAATGCTTTCATTGTGTCCCATAGGTTTGGGTACGTTGTGGCTTCATTTTCACTAAACTCTAAAAAGTCTTTAATTTCTTTCTTTATTCCTTCCTTGACCAAGGTATCATTGAGAAGAGTGTTATTCAGTTTCCACGTGAATGTTGGCTTTCCATTATTTATGTTGTTATTGAAGATCAGTCTTAGGCCATGGTGGTCTGATAGGATACATGGGACAATTTCAATATTTTTGTATCTGTTGAGGCCTGTTTTGTGACCAATTATATGGTCAATTTTGGAGAAGGTCCAGTGAGGTGCTGAGAAGAACGTATATCCTTTTGTTTTAGGATAAAATGTTCTGTAGATATCAGTCAGGTCTACTTGTTCCATAACTTCTGTTAGTTTCACTGTGTCCCTGTTTAGTTTCTGTTTCCACGATCTGTCCATTGATGAAAGTGGTGTGTTGAAGTCTCCCACTATCATTGTGTGAGGTGCAATGTGTGCTTTGAGCTTTACTAGAGTGTCTTTAATGAATGTGTCTGCCCTTGAATTTGGAGCGTATATATTCAGAATTGAGAGTTCCTCTTGGAGGATTTTACATTTGATGAGTATGAAGTGTCCCTCTTTGTATTCTTTGATAACTTTGGGTTGGAAGTCGATTTTATCTGAAATTAGAATTGCTACTCCAGCTTGTTTCTTCAGACCATTTGCTTGGAAAAAATGTTTTCCAAGCAAATTTGATTATATAGGGTGTAATTTATTTGACTAGTGGCTCTGAGTCAATAAGACAAAAAGACCACCAACAGATTGGGAAAGGACCTTTACCTATCCCAAATCAGACAGGGGACTAATATCCAATATATATAAAGAACTCAAGAAGTTAGACTCCATAAAATCAAATAACCCCATTAAAATATGAGCCTCAGAACTGAAAAAAGATTTCTCACCCGAGGAATACCGAATGGCAGAGAAGCACATGAAAAAACGTTCAACATCTTTAATCATCAGGGAAATGCAAATCAAAAGTCTTATTTTCATATTTTCATTATTTACAGACCATTCTGTGTTATAAATAGGAATCTAGAGGAGAAAAGATGTTTAGAGTCACTGACACATACACTTAACTGAGGTTTACTTTGCACAGGAAGAAGATATACCCATCCTCTATATCTGGAGAGTTTCTCTAGGACCCTAATGATATAAAAGTCTTCAGGTCTCTAGGCTAAAACAACATTGCTTTTGACTATAATTTATGCAAAGTAACCTCTTTTATACAGTAATCATATTGATGTGTGTATGCATACAGAAATATACATGTAAGTGCAGAGGATTGGGAAGGGTATACTGTTTTCTGTTACTTCAGTCCCTAATTTTCCCCTCGTGACAGGGTTTCTTGCTGAACTAGGAGTGAGGCTGACATTCAGGAAGCCACAGTCATCCTTCTGTTTCTTCCACTCCCATTCCTAAGCACCAGTGTTGCAGGTGAAAGTTTGACCAAACACTTGGCTTTACCCCTGGGCCATCTCCCCAGATTCTTCTTTATTTTAAATAACCTCTGGATTACTTTTGCCCTCAATGTAATGAAACTGCTGTATAAGAAGTTGTTATTTAGAAGATGGCAATATAAGTGGTCTATATGTGTTCAGTACAGACATGGTATATTAAGAACTACTTTCCTTAATACCTTGAGAATTGCATACAAATATTTTGAAAGGATTTACTTTCCAATTCTTTTAGTAACTCTTCCCAGAACAAAACACGGCCCATCCCCACCTAACTCCTCCTGCCAACTTCATATCTCATCTTCTCTCTTTTGTTACAACCCATACAAATCATTTGTGTTTCCCATAAACTCTTGGACATCTGGCTTCCACTAGAGCATGGCCAATCTATCACCTTCAAAGGCAATAGCTTTGATGAAAACTGACTGTTCATCCCTCATCAACTGCCTATACCTTATTAGATAGTGATGATGGAGAGTGACCCCTCCCCATTCAGTGATGGAAGACAGAATGGCCTGATTTTGTGCAGAAAGACACAGTTTTATAATTTTTAAGGTCATTTTAGAGTTCTATTGTTTTCTTATTTATAGAATTTTAGGGTTTTAAAAATATTTATTAAGAATTAAAAACTAGCTTTTTGGGTCATTTAGTGTTTGTTTAATAATTTTAGGGTTTTTTAGGGTTTTAGGTTTTGCTTTATTGTTTTAGTTTTTTTTAAGATTTTAAATGATTTTAGGGTTGTTCTAAGTGTATTTGGCCAGGGTTTTTTTTTTTTTTAAGCCTTAGTGTGGTTATTGTTGCTCTTTGCTTGTTTGTTTGTTTGTTTGTGGTAATGATTTTATGTTTTTTTGGGTCTTTGTAGAAATCTAGAATTTTTTTGTTGATTTGTTTGTTTGTTTGTTTTCTTTAGGGTTTTAAGTTCTTTTAGTTTTCTTTTTTTCAAAAATTTTATGTTATTTTTTTTTGTTTGTTTGTGTCTTTGTTTTTTTTGTTGTTGTTGTTTTTTTTTTTTGGTTTTTTACGGTTTTTGTTGTTTATTTAAAGCTTCAAGTTTATTTTCTTTTCTTTTCTCTTCTTTTTTCTTTTTTTTCTTTTTTAGAGTTTTTAGGGTCTTTAAGGTTCAGTCTCTAAAAACATAGAAACTGAACCTATTGCTTTTAGATTATTCATAAAATGTATTCCATTCTGAAAACAAGAAACACTATAAAGTCATGTTTGCTAATTTGTGTGTATGTCCCCAGGAGCTATAGATTATGTGTGCCTAATGCAGAGCTCTAGAATATGTCCTGATCATACAGATTTAAATGTCACATCATAAAATTTCAAAACTATACTATAAAGCTATATTTATGTATCCTAGTTTATTCATCTTTCAAACAACTATAGTAGAAATGTCACAGAGGGCAGAATTTATTGATCATGATTTTGAAAAAAGGACCTCAAAAGTCATTAAATCAAGTATCTTATACTAGCCAAAATCTACCCGTCTATCCAGTTCACTCCTGTAAGAATAATTGTGTTTTGGTTAATTCTTATTAAATTCTCCAGTTAAAAAAAAAAAGACCTTTATTAGCCCCCTTCCAGCTTAGTGAAAAACTCCATTCACTCTCCTTCTGAAAGCAAAAGCATTTTTCTTTCACAGACTATGTTAATTTTACAACATTTGCAACTGGATTGTTTCCATTTCCACAGTTGTGTTTGCCATGACTCAATATTTCATCTCTATTCAGACAACTCCTCTCATATATCACAGGATAATACACAAAGGCTCATTTGTGAGTCATGCCAAGAAAGCGGAATGAACTTGGGGGATACAGAAGAGGGAAAGACACAAGAGCAACAGAAGTATCATTAAGCTGGATACTACTCTAGAATACTGCATGCTATTCATGTATCCTGGGGATCCAGAAATTCATCTAGACTGGACCCTAGTTATCCACTGGAAGGATGTAGTCTGAAGCTTACCCTATTAACTGGCAGCTCCCATAGCTTTGAACTGATCCAATGATTGATATCTTCCACACACCAACCAGTAGTATCCAAGCTACATTCCCTGTCACAGGCAAAAGCCCGGAAAAAGAAAAGAAAGCACTGTACTGTGTGCTCGGGTAGTACTCATAGACGGTATTGGCAATCTGCACTGAATCTATTAGCACAACTGCAAAGGTATGTGGCACAGGCAATCCAAGGATCACCATGCTTCCCATTTTATCTCTCCAGTCTATATATCCACTCCCAACTCTACACACTATGCTCCTAATCCTAGGGATCATTTAGAGGTCTCATAAATACCACCATGTATAACCCCAGAAGATGAGAGAAGTTTGAAGCACATCGATAGATTTTAAGTCTGACAATTGTTGATGTCATCAAAACAATTTTCTGAGGTGTGCTGTGCTTTTGTCAAACGATGGGGCTAGAATGGCCCTGCCAAATCTAAAGCAGAAATTATAGTTTATTGTTTGTTTGTTTGTTTGTTTGTTTGTTTGTTTTTCTATTATTATATTGGACCTGTCATCATCAATTGCACTTCTTCAGTCTAAAATAACAGGTGATACTTACATTTATTTGCTGCCATCTCTAAAGTCAGGGCAAGGCAACTTCTGTGATTCTCCAAGCCTTGCTTCTTACCAGTTCTGGGCTAAATGCTGTCAGGATAATGTTCTAAACAGGGAATTCTATGGATATCCAGATTTCAATAGTTTTCCCTTCAAAAATATAGTAAAAAAAAACTCCAATTGTACATTTATTTTAGTATTTCTGGTCAACATTTTCCTACTGAAGTGACAGAAATATTTACTATTTTTATATCTTTATACTAACATTATATTTATGTTTAATTTGTAGGGGACAGGTTTATTTGAGACAGTCCTACATTACTCATGCTGACCTCAAACTCGCTATGTAGCTATGGACAGACAAAGGCCTTGATCCTCCTGCATTCAACTGCCAAATGTTGGGATTACAGATTACAGTATCATAGCTATTAAAATATTTTCTATGACTGATAAAAGAGGTGAGGATATGACTTTAGGATTTGGATATTTTTCTAATTGTAGTCATAGATTACATTGAATAGAGTCATTAGGTGAAAGGTAACAGAGATTCTGGTCTTTCAGATTTCTACTCATTAGTATATCAGTTAATACATTTAAATATCTGCTAAAAATGTCATGGCATACAGGAGAACAGTGCTTTAAGATCTTCCCTAGGGAGTTTTCTGATTTTTAAAAGATTCTGTAAATAGGAGTAGATTTATGAGTTTAACATGAATAAGCATGTCTTATATAATTTGCCAATCTTATACATAATAGTACAAAACATGCATTTTAAGTTTTTAGAATTATTTTCCTTAAGACATATATACTTATGACCAAATGAGCTAGAATTACTCATAATAAATATTTAATATTATAAAAAGCCTAAATTTTTGTTGAAAGAAAATGAAACTTATTCTGTTGAATTTATTGTAGTCTGTTATTTTGATAAGTATTTCTGAGGTTTTTAGAGATCTAAAGACAAAATATTCAGTGTATTTTTTATGATAATTTTCAAGTAAGTTAGTATCCTGAGACTAGGCTGGTAAGTCCAATGCCCTCACTACAAAGAGGTTCTAGCTTTTGGTCTGTAAATGACTACAATGTTTTTTGCCATGCTATGAAAGGTTTAAAAATTGCCTTCATTTGGAGTATTTATTTATTTATTTATTTATTTATTTATTTATTTATTTATTTTTATCTTTAGTCCCTATCTCTTTCCTGAACTGACTCATAATGCCAGCTCTCTTCATGATGTTGACAGGCATGAAATGATCTCCTGTTCATTTCTAATTGAATACCCCCCAAACAATTAATCAACCAAATTAAAAAAAAATGGTTAATATGGTAATTGCCTCAGATCTTACTTGGAAACCATGTGATGACTACAGTGATTGTTAGATTAAGGGGGAGATGATCTAAATTAGTTTGGTGATATTCTTCCACAGGAGTATTCTGCCATGGTTGTTAGGAAAGTTTTTTCCATACACTTTTTTTTTTTTTTTTTTTTTTTTTTTTTTTTTTTACGAAATAGGGACTAAGTTTAGGATTGTAAAAACTGATTTGCTAGTTTGAGTTGGTTTTCTAAAATTAACGACAGAGTCCAGATGACAACAGTAAGTAATCTTTCTCTATCTTTCAACTATACCTGAGGCTGACATATTTTAAAACTGGTAATCCTCTCTTCATCTCTCAGCAAATGTCTGCCTCTTGGAAATTTATGATCTGGTCTCCAACAAAATCCTTAGTGGTTTTCATTTGTATAGTATGTGACCATACCTCTCTGATTTACAATTCAGTAGGACTAGAACAGAACCAAGGATAGTTAGATAATGAGACTTAATTTAGTTTCATGTGGTGAACACAAGGCTAGTTTCTCCATTCCTACTTGATACATAGGTATACAAGGTTAATTATAAAGTTATTTATGATATCAACCACTGATTTTTCTTGTTCTTTATTGAATTTCTGTACACCCACATACAACTTCTGAAAAATATTTTATACTGCTCATATAATTTGTTGTTGATCATGTTCCTGTAAAGCAAAGTAATGAAAGCAGTCAAATTTATACAAATATGAAAAGAACGCTCAAAAAATTAAATTATTCTTTTCATACTATAACAAGAAAAATAGCAGTATAAAATTATCTAATGGGAAGTAATTACAATTTTTTTCCCTAAGAGATTATCAGA
The DNA here is from genome assembly GCF_000001635.26 of Mus musculus. NCBI lineage: Eukaryota > Metazoa > Chordata > Mammalia > Rodentia > Muridae > Mus > Mus musculus. Next base: position 48,165,997 of record NC_000087.7, read on the forward strand.
GAAGTTTTATTTTATGTTTTAGATTTTCAAATTTATAGTTTTCATACGTACAGATAGATAGATAGATAGATAGATAGATAGATAGATAGATAGATAGATAGATAATCTTTTTTAGAAAATTAATTGTATTTCAAAGTAGGGTTTTATTCTGTTCTACCAAATAGAAGGTCAATTTTTTTCCCTATATTTACTCAGTTAAGACATAGTGTAAAAGATAATTCAATTAAAATATACAAATTGCCTGCATATGTAACTGATTATTGTTCATATTGTTAAACATAATAATCCATAAAGTACATTTCTAAAACTTTGTGCAAAATTTCTGTATTTCCACAACGAATGCAAATCAAATTTTAAAATCTCATTAACATTTACTTAAAGTAGAAAATACATTTCTGTTGCTGGCATAAAGCAAGTGATTGATCTGTGTGACAAGAACATCAAGCCTCTGAAGAAAGAAATTGAAAATCTCAGAAGATCGAAAGACCTCCCATGCTCATAGATTGGCACGATTAATTCAGTAAAAATGGTCATCTTGCCGAAAGCAATCTATAGATTCAGTGAAACCACAATCAAAATTAAAACTCAATTATTCATAAAGATATAAAGAACACTTTACAAAATCATCTAGAATAAAAAAAAAAAATCCAGGATATGGAAAAACTATTCTCAACAATAAAAGAACTTCAGGGGAATCATCCTCGACCTCAAGCTGTAGAATAGAGCAATAGAGATAAAATTATATGCTAATGATACAAAGACAATGACTTCATTAAATACACAGGCAAATGGAAGGATATAAAATATATCATCCTGTGTGAGGTAACCCAATACCAAAATTACAAACATGGTACACACTCACTGATAAAGGGATATTATTCCAAAATTTCAGAATATCCAAAATGTAATTCACAGACCACATGAAGTCAAGCAGAAAGAAGATGAGAGTGTGGGAGTTTCAATCCCTCTTAGAATGGGGAACACAATACTCCTTGGAAAAAATATGGAGAAAAAGTGCAGAGCCGAGACTGAAGGAATAACTATCCATTGTCTGCCAAACCTGTGGATCCATCCCATATACAGACACCAAACCCAGTCACTATTGTGGATACCAACATGTGCTTGCTGACAGGAGCCAAATATGGCTATCCCCTGAGAAGCTCAGCCATTTCTTGGCAAGAAAAGAGGCTGATGCTCAAAGACAACTATCAGGCTGATCATGGCGTCCCCAGTAGACGAGTTACAGGAAGAACTGAAGGAGCTGAATGGGTTTGCAACCTTATAGGAAGAATAACAATATGAACCAACCAGACTGTCCAGAGCACCCAGGGACTAAGCACCAACCCATGGTTCCAGCTGCATATATAGCAGAGTATGACCTTGTCAGACATCAGTGGGAGGTGAGGTTCTTGGTCCTGTGAAGGCTTGATTCCCCAGTGTAGGCATGTACCAGGGTGGGGAGGGTAAAATGGGTGGATGGAGGAAGACCCTCGTAGAAACACCGAGAGGGAAAATGGAATAGGGATTATCTGTGGCGAAACAAAGAAAGGACTAATATTTGAAATGTAAAGAAAGATAATATCTAGTAAAAATAAATAAATAAATAAATAAATAAATAAAAATAGTTAAGAAACACTACATATAAAAAGAATAATTCACTATGATGTCATACAGTATATTAACTAATATTTCCTAATATAGAAATTATGCTACTATATGGTTTAAAAAAATATATATATCAAAAAATGTAATTTCAAATTTTCCCAGAAGATTTTGTACTGGAAATCTATAAAGAAATTAAAGTTTTAAAAAGTAAGAATGCAGATGTTAGAGTTTGATGGCTCAGCTTTTGACCTACAGGCATGACAATGAGATTTTAACCCACACCACTATACCCTCCAAGAAAACCATTAAAATTAAAGATTAATCATACAGAATTATTGTTTGGAATATACATCATATGCAAAATATTAATGTAGATTACTTGTTATACAATCAATTATACTTTCATTGAAATACTTACACTACGAAGTAAATAATAAGTTTGAACATATTACAGTGTATCTCCAATTACTTCTTCAGAATTTGCATTCTAATTATCATTAGTTACTGGAGATTCTGTTCTTGGTTGGTAATACAACAAGATATATAAACAATTATTATTATTTTTTTGCAAATATTAATGAAATACTTTTCGCCTGACTGGACTTATATTTTAATGCTACACAAAGAAGCTCTGCATTCAATCTTCAACAATGAAAAAAAAATAAATAAAAAATAAAATTTAAGTATAAAATATATAGAAGACATGTTTCCTTAGGCCCCAGTAAAGTTGTAAGGCTGAGTACATCATTTTCAAGGACAATCCACACTGCACATGTGCTTTGAGATAGTACTGAAATATAGTTAGAGCTTACCTTCCTATACCAATACAACACATACATAAACACAGCCTTCCCTGAATTATGTCTGAAGTACCAGCTCTTCTGAGGTTGAGAGGAGCCTCTGGATTTGGAAGCAATTTGGCGCCTATATATGCAAATTTTGGAAATCTGGCCTTTCAAAACCAGGTAAAGGAAAATGAAGACTGGTCTTCAGTTTGTTTTTAATGAATTCCTGGTGGGCAGCAGCAGTACAGAAAAGTATCTAGTCTGTTTCCACCACTAACTGACCCCCAGTTTACTCACAACTCACATCCCCAGGCCCCAAGATTACTTTTAGATTCTCTAATTCCCTAGCCTTCCTGGTTTCTGCTAGGTGATAACCTGTTCAATCTCCTGCCCATAGCGAAAAAGTTCTCTGTTTTTCTTGGGTAAAGTGGATTGTGAACCCAGAAGCATTAACAGCAGGAGTCCAATGAGGGTCACCTGCTCTCCTTTCTCCTTTAGCAACACCTCCATCCCTCCACCATCATCCCACTGGGACCCCCAGCTGAACCAGGATTAACCATCTTTCAACAGTTCACTGACTAACTCCACAGAGACTTCTCCCTACCATGCTTCCTCAAGAACTTTACTTCCTCAGGAACTCAGCTTCCTGGCCACCACAAAGCATACTGAGTAACAGGGTTTGGACAGCAGGAAAACAATCTTAGCCCAACCCATTGCTGATTGGCCCTGTTTACACATTCCTACAAAGGGTGACAGAGGATTTATCAGTCATCTGTCATCACAGTAGCAAAAAGTATTATAGCTTCCACTACTACTAAGAGTTTTTTCCATTTTTCAAGTTTGCAATACTAACTTGAAAGTAAGAAAAAAAAAACACCAAAGAAGTCTCTCCTACTTTGTTTTAGTTGAAGGGTCTGTTATGTGTAATTCTAAATTGTTTTATTTATTTACCTAACATGGTTTTGCACATTTGTATTTTTACAACATGCATGTCTGGTGCTCTTAGAAACTAGACTAGGATGGTAAAATCCCTTGGATCTTGAATTAAAAATTGTTGTGAGCCATTATGTGGGTCCTAGGAACTAAACCTTGGTTCTGTCCAAGAGCAACAAGTGCTCTTAATGTCTAAGCCATCTTTCATTTCCTGCCCTGTGTGTGTGTTTTAAAGTATGTTGGATCATTTCTCTCGATAGATGTTTAATTTTACTATACAGTGGAGATAATAAAAATATGACACTTTCTTAAAATTTTGTATTTCCAGAAAAGAAATAAAAGCACCATAATTTGAATAGATTGTGTAAATCAGAAAAATTGTTTCAGCAAAAAATGATGTGTATACATTTCAGTATATGTGTGCATACGGAGGTCAGAAATAGACAATTGTTTTCTTCTAAATTATATTCTAACTTTTTTTTTTTTATGAGACAGGGTTTCTCAGTATAGATCTGTTTGTCCTGGAACTCACCCTTTATACCAGGGTGGCCACAAACTCAGAAATTTCCCTGCTTTTTCTTCAAAACTGCAGGTATTAAAAGGCATGTGCCACCACTGTCTGACACAACTTAAAAGTTGAGACAGGATATCTCTGAATCTGCAGCTCACAAATGCCACTAGCCTGGCTAGCCAGCCATCTGTCTCCACCTACTCAGCACTGGCCTGCAGAATGTATTTTTTAACGTGGATTCTAGACCCCCATCTTAATTCCATATAATTTCAAGGAAAGCAATTTACCAAAACAACCATCTCTCTAGACTCTTTGTGAGATTTGTTCTGTTGCTGTAGTCACTACCATTTTTTCTCTATTGCTCTAATCATGCCTAAGTTTAGGCTAATAAAGTGTTTAATGCTGGTTTTGCTTGTGTCCTTACAATAGCAAATTGGGTTTCTTGCTCAATTTACATTATGCAGTTAATTGGGTAAACTTGTCAGACTCATATTTCATTTGTGAGACATGTTGCTATGTTTTGTTTTCTTGTTAGGTTTTTGTTTTGTTTTGTTTTGTTTTGTTTTGTTTTTATATGGTGGGTTGGTTGAATTTTTTGTTTGCCTGATTATTTGGTTGCTTTTTGTTTTTTTAATTTTGTTTTGTTTTTTTGTTTTATTTTTCATTTTGTTTTGTTTTTTCCACAACTGAAGATGAAACTCATAACTGTTACTTGGTGCTTTGACACTGAGCTACATCTTCAGGTAAACATTAGTTCTAAATGTTGGGTGAAAAGTCATCTGTATGTGTTTTAAGGAAAACTATGATTTCTGTGAAACCTAAAATTATTTGCCTATGCTATGGGGTCTATAGAGATGTAATGCCCTCTTCTGGCCTCTTCAAAAAACAGGCAAATATCTCCAAAAACACATAATTCCAGATTTATCCAACATACTGTCTCATTCATCTTTTAGAAGAAAGAACAATAAAAGATTAAAGCAAGAAATATAGTAGAAAGCTAGTGTAAGTCACCCCAAAGCTGTGCCTATGCTCAAGTCCCAGGATGAGCTGGCCAGCACCCCAGTGACTCCAGAGAAAAATCACACCTGATGCAGACTGCAAGAGGTTTTATTATCAGCAAGCTGAGGATGAAGTCCCTTCACCATGCAGGGCAGGGGAGTTTGACCCTGAGCAGTGACAGTAGAGGGCTTTTAACAGCTAGCTGAGGAATTGGGAGGAGTTGGGAGGAGAGTTGGGAGAAGTTGGGAAGAGTTGGGAGGTGTTAGGAGGAGAGTTCTTTTCTTCTGGGTGTCCTTGCTGAAATTTACAGGGCAGGAGTGGGGAGTGAGATATTTCTGAATTTTTATCTCCTTGTCCTTGTCACAGGAAGGCAGGCATCTCTAGTTGTAAAGTATAAAAAAAAAAGGCTTTTTGCCTGATATAGAGAAAAAGAGCTTCTTTCTGAATGTATTTTCAGAGATCAGGGAAAACAAGCTTGGGGAACATCTAGAGGCTTTACCTTCCTGGGAGAAACACTTTAAGTTGGGGTCACAAATTCCCAACTCCTTTAAGTATATAGTTCTTATCTTAGAAATGGGAAAATTAAATCTCTGGCCCAGTTGTCAAATAAGGCCAACATGAGTTTGCATCTTTAGAATTTGTAGCATTGAGAGCCTCAGAAGCACCTCAAATGAGACTAGAGAGTCTCTCGTCAGTGGTAGCAGAGAGCGAGGAGGTTCCTCTGCAGTGTCTTCAGAGTGTGAGCAGGGCCAGGCTAGTGGACCTCTGTATGGTCAGGATGGGTAACCAGGCACATGCTGGAGGAGCAGCTGGACTTTTATCTAGGTTCAAGGTTCCTGGAACAATGATGCCAGACCAGGACAGGATCCCCTATTTGACCTTTATGTGGCACCGTGGTCAGTGCCTGGTTCTTACTTTTTTTTTTCCAGCAATTTCCAGGTGTCCTTTCCAACCAGTTTTAAGGCCTTCAATCGAACTAGAAGGGGTTGGAAAAAAAGGAACATCAGGGTCACACATTAAGGGGGGCAGTCCCCCAAGGTGAATTTCAAAGGGTGTAAGTTTAAATTTTCCTGGGGTGTTATGTACTTGGAAAAAAGTGAAGGGAATGAGAGTTGTCTAATCTTTTCTACAGTTTCTAAAGTCAATTTTTTCATGGTTTCTTTTAATGTTCTATTCATCTGCTCTACCTGTCCTGAACTCTGGGTCTATAAACACAATGTAACTTCTGATTGATCCACAATTGTCTGGCTAACTCTTGACTTACTTGGGCAAGAAGGAGGGGCCATTGTCTGAGGAAAATACCTTAGGGATGCTGAATATTGGGAAAATTTCCTCTAATATCTTCTTTGCCATGATATTGGAGGTCTCTTTCTTAGTGGGGAAGGCTTTACTCAACCTGAAAATGTGTCTATAAAAACTGATAGATATTTATTACTGTACTTGGCTGGTTTAACTTCAGTAAAATCTAATTTTCAGTATGCCTCTGGACAGTTACAGCTTAGCCACCTTCCAGGGGACTTCTTGTTGTTTCTGACATTGATGAGATCACAAGCTTGGCATTTATTAGCACTATCTTGAGCAATGTCAGATATTTTTATAACATAGTAGTTTGAGCTCTTAACAGTTTCTTTGAGCTTCTTATTTCCCAAATGTGTGAGCCTGTGCAGACTGGCTACATATTGTTGCCCTTTTCTGGTGGGCAGGTAATAGCAACCATCTTGGGTCTTAGCCACTTCCTGGGGAGTGTACCCACATATGTCAGGTATTTTGCCAATTAGTTCCTGATCTTCTGAGTTTATTCAAAGCCTGTGTCTTTGAGTTTATAATGGTCTTTAAGTTATTTATTTTTCTCTCAGAGCCGCCTGTTTTTCAGCCAGGTAAGCCATCTGATTTCCTTTCCCTCTGGCATCAAGGCCTTTCTGGTGACCAGGACAATGTATGGTGGCTAGTTTTTTTGTTTGTTTTTTTGTTTGTTTGTTTGTTTTGTTTGTTTTGTTTTGTTGTTTTGTTTTGGTTTTTGTTGTTGTTTTATTTTGTTTGTTTTGTTTTGTTTTGTTTTTGTTTTGTTGTAATTGTTGTTATGTTTTATTTTGTTTTGTTTTGTTATGTTTTGTTTGTGTTTTATTTCTTTTTTTTTAATTCATTTTCAAATTTTGGCTTCTAATAGGCTCAAGATTTTTTTTTTTATTATTAATATCTTTCCCAGCAGAAGTGAGTAGCCCCCGTTGCCTATAGATTGTCCCACATGTGTGAGTGGTGGTGAAAACTTACCTGCTGTCTGTGTAGATATTGTTGTTTTTCTCTTTGGCCAGATGCAAAGCTTGTGTGAGTTCAATTAGCTCTGCTCTCTGGGTTATTGTCCCTTCAGGCAACGTGCTGTTGCAGATGGTTTGATTTCCATTGCCCAGTGCTGCCCCTGCCTTTTGCTTACCTTTAACCAAAAACCTGCTATCATCCGTGCACCAGTTGGGGCAGTCTGGCCATGGCTGATCAGTGAGTTCTTTCTTAGTTCCAGTTTCTTCTGCCAGGATGCCCATACACGGGTGCTCTGGTAGGGATTTGTCAGCTTCTGACAGCAAGGTGGCAGATTTCAGGATAGCAGGAGATACAAACTGCACTCTCTTAGTCAGTAAGAGTTTCTGATAATGGGTCATGTGAGCATTAGTCATCCAGATATCAGGCGGTGGTCTAATGATGTTTTCTAAGGCATGGGTCTACCACTATCGTTCCTTGACCTAGAGTCTGTTTATCAGCATCTTTGAGAAGTAGGGCCAAAGCATCGATAGCTTTTAAGCAAAATGGCCATCCACTGGACACTGGGTCTAGGTTTTTGTTTGTTTGTTTTGTTTGTTTTTGTTTTTGTTTTTGTTTTTGTTTTCGTTTTTGTGTTTTGTTTTTTTTTTTTTTTTTTGAAGAGTATTCCACAGGTTGTTTTTATGGCCCCAGAGCTTAGATCAGAACCCCACTTTCTATTCCTGCTCATTCCTCTATATAGAGTGACAGGCTTAGTCAGGTCTTGCAGGGCTAGGGCTGGTGCACTAAGCAAGGCCTTTTTAATCTCTTTAAAGGCCTGCTGTTGTATGGGGGTTTATGAGAAATTCCCAGTCTCTTTAGTAAAGGGGTAGAGTGTGGCTGCCAGAGTGGCAAAGCTTGGAATCTAGAGTCTACAAAACCCTGCTATTCCCACAAATTCTCTCACCTGCTTTAAGGATGTTGGGATGGGGATTTGAGTTACAGTCTTTTTCCAAGTTTTTGTCAGCCACCATTTCCTTTCCCTGAGACTACTAGTCATCATCTTTTAGGGGAAAAACCTTGAGCTGTCTGGTATTTGTTTCTTTTTTGGGGCAGTCTCTTGCCCAGTGTTCCTTTTCTTTATAGTATGCACATCGGTCCTTATCTAGAGGTCGTGGAGGTCCTCTGGAGTTCTGAGGTCTTCTCGGCCCTGTGTTACCCAGGTACTCTTTCTGCCTACTTTGTCTACCTTTTCTATAAACTTCTTTATCACCTGTGAATACAGCCACAAACCTAGTTACATTTTAACAAGGCTTCTATCTTGTATATTTTCTCTTTACTCAGCCTCTCTCTTTTTTCTTTGTCTTTTTTCTTCTTCAGTATCAATCTCTTTTTAATATATTTTATTAGGTATTTTCCTCATTTACATTTCCAACACTAACCCAAAAGTCCCCCATACCTTCCCCCTCCCCCACTCCCCTACCCACTCACTACCACTTTTTGACACTGGCGTTCCCCTGTACTGGGGCATAATTAGTGTGCATGCCCAATCGGGCTCTCTTTCCAGTGATGTCCTACTAGGCAATCTTTTGATACATATGCAGCTACAGTCAAGAGCTTTGGGGTACTGGTTAGTTCATAATGTTGTTCCACCAATAGCATTGAATATCCCTTTAGCTACTTGGACATTTTCTCTAGCTCCTCCATTGAGGGCCCTGTGATCCATCAAATAGCTTACTGTGAGCATCCACATATTTGTTTGCTAGGCCCTGGCATAATCTCACAAGAGACAGCTATATCAGGGTCCATTCAGCAAAACCTTGCAAGTGTATGGAGTGGTGTTAGTGTTTAGAGACTGATTAGGGGATGGATCCCTGCATATGGCAATCTCTAGATGGTCAATCCTTTTGTCTAAGCTCCAAACTTTGTCTCTGTAAATCCTTTCATGGGTGTTTTGTTTCCAATTCTAAGAAGGGGCTAAGTGTCCATATTTTGGTCTTCGTTCTTCTTGAGTTTCATGTGTTTAGCAAATTGTATCTTATATCTTGGAGGTATTCTAGGTTTCAGGGCTAATATCCACTTATTAATGAGGACATATCATAAGCATTCTTTTGTGATTGAGTTACCTCACACAGGATGATGCTCTCCAGGTCCAACCATTTGCCTATAAATTTCATAAACTCATTCTTTTTAATAGCTGTACTATTAGTAGTAGAACTCCATTGTGTAAATGTACCACAAATTTGTAACCATTTCCTGTTGGAACAGCTTCTGGATATATGCCCAGAATTGTATTGTGGGATCCTCTGGTAGTACAATGTCCAATTTTCTGAAGAACCGCCAGACTGATTTCCAGAGTTAATTTAAAAACTTGCAATTCCACCAACAATGGAGGAGTTTTCTGCTTTCTCCACATCCTTGCCAGCATCTGCTGTCATCTGAAAATTTGATTCTAGGCATTCTGACTGGTGTGAGATGGAATTTCAGGGTTGTTTTGATTTACATTTCACTGCTGATTAATGATGGTGAACATTGTTTCAGGTGCTTCTTAGCCATTCGGTGTTCCTCAGGTGAGAATTCCTTCTTTAGCTCTGAGCACTGTTTTTTAGTGGGGTTATTTGATTTTCTGGAGTCCACCTTCTTGAGTTCATTATATATATTTGATATTAGTCCCCTATCTCATTTAGGATGGTGAAAGATCCTTTCACAATCTGTTGGTGGCCTTTTTGTCTTATTGAAGGTGTCTTTTGCCTTACAAAAGATTCGCAGCTTTATGAGGTCCCATTTCACAATTCTAAATCTTACAATGCAAGCCATTTGTCTTCTATTCAGGAATTTTCCCCCTTTCCCATAACTTTGAGGCTTTTCCCCACTTTCTCCTCTACAAGTTTCAGTGTCTCTGATTTTATGTGGAGCTCCTTGATCCACTTCTATTTGACCTTAGTACAAGGAGATAGGAATGGATTGATTCACATTCTTCTACATGATAACCACCAATTGTGCCAGCACCATTTGTTGAAAATGCAGTCTTTTTTCCACTGGATGGTCTTAGCTCCCTTGTAGATGATGAATTGACAATAGGTGTGTTGGTTCATTTCTGGGTCTTCAATTCTATTTCATTTTTCTACTTCTCTGTCACTATATCAGTACCATGCAGTTTTTATCACAATTGCTCTGTAGTACACCTTTGGGTCAGGCATGGTGATTGCACCAGAGGTTCTTTTGTCCATGAGAAGAGTTTTTTTATCCGAGGTTTTCTTTATTCCCAATGTATTTGCAGATTGCCATTTCTAATTTATTGAAGAATTGAGTTGGAATTTTGATGGGGATTGCATTGAATCTGTAGATTTCTTTTGGCAAGATGGCCATTTTTACAATGTTGATACTGCCAATCCATGATAATGGACGATATTTCCATCTTCTGAGATCTTCTTTAATTTCTTTCTTCAGAGACTTGAAGTTGTTATCATACAGATCTTTCACTTTCTTTGTTAGAGTCAAGCCAAAGTATTTTATTTTATTTGTGACTATTGAGAAGGGTGATGTTTCTCTAATTTCATTCTCAGCCTGTTTATTTTTTGTGAAGAGAAAGGCCATTAACATGTTTGGTTAATTTTATACCCAGTTAAATCACCGACGTTGTTTTTCAAGTTTAGGTTTTCTCTGGTTGAATTTTTAGGTTCACTTATATATGCTATCATATCATCTGCAAAAAGTGATATTTTGAATTTTTCTTTTCCAATTTGTATCCGCTTGGTCTCCTTTCATTGTAAAATTGCTCTGTCTAGGACTTCAAGAACAATGTTGGATAGGTAGGGAGAAAATGGGCAGCCTTGTCTAGTCATTGATTTTATTGGGATTGCATCCAGCTTCATACCATTTCATTTGATGTTGGGTCTTGGTTTACTGTAAATTGCTTTTACCTGTTCATGTATTGGCCTTGAATTCCTGATCCTTCCAAGACTTTTATCATGAATGGGTTTTGGATATACTTAAATGATTTTTTTGCATCTAATGAGATGATCATGTGGTTTTGTCTTTGAGGTTGTTTATATAATAGATTATGTTGATGGTTTGCCACATATGAAACCATCCTTGTATCCCTGGTATAATACCTACTTGGTAAGGATGAATGAAATTTTTAATGTGTTCTTGGATATGATTAGGAATAATTTTACTGAGTATTTTTGTTTCGATATTCATAAGGGCCATTGTTCTGAAGTATTTATCTTTGTTGGATCTTTCTGTGGTTTAGGTATCAGAGTAATTGTGGCTTCATAGAATGAGTTGGGTAGAGTACCTTCTACTGCTATTTTGTGGAATTGTTTGTGCAGAACTGGAGTTAAATATACTTTGAAGGTCTGATAGAACTCTTCATTTAACCCATCAGTTCCTGGGCTTTTTTTTTTTTTTTTTGGTTGGGAGACTATTAATGCCTGCTTCTATTTCTTTAGGGTATATGGGACTGTTTAGATCATTAACTTGATCCTGTTTTAATTTTGGTACCTGTTATCAGTCTAGAAATTTGTCCATTTTTTCCATGTTATCCTGTTCTGTTGAGTATAGCCTGTTGTAGAAGGATCTGATGGTGTTTTGGATTTCTTCAGGATCTGTTTTTATGTCTCCCTTTTCAATTCTGATTTTGTTAATTAGGATGCTGTCTCTGTGCCTTAAGGGATGCTAGCTAAGGGTTTATCTATCTTGTTGATTTTCTCAAAGAACCAAATCCTCTTTGGTTGATTATTTAAGTTGTTCTTGTTTCCACTTGGTTAATTTCACCCCTGAGTTTGATTATTTCCTTCCATCTACTCCTCTTGAGTGAATTTGTTTCCTTTATTCTGGAGATTTTTTATGTGTTTTCAAGCTGCTTGTATGTGCTCTCTCTGGTTTCTTTTTTGAGGCACTCAAATCTATGAGTTTCCCTTTAGTAATGATTTCATTGAGTCTCATAAGTTAGGGTATATTGTGGCTTTATTTTCATTAAACTCTAAAATGTCTTTAATTTCTTTCTTTATTCCTTCCTTGACCAAGGTATCACTGAAAAGACTGTTGTTCATTTTCAACGTGAATGTTGGCTTTCCATTACTTATGTTTTTATTGAAGATCAATCATCCTTAGTCCTTGGTTGTCTGATAGGATGTTTTGGACAATTGCAATATTTTTTATCAGTTGAGGCCTGTTTTGTGACCAATTATATGGTCAATTTTGGAAAAGGTACCATGATGTGCTGAGAAGAAGTTATATCCTTTTGTTTCAGGATAAAACGTTCTGTAGATATCTATTAAGACCATTTGTTTAATAACTTTTGTTAGTTTCACTGTGTCCCTGTTTAGTTTCTGTTTCCACGATATGCCCATTGATAAAAGTGGTTTGTTGAAGCCTCCCACTATTTTTGTGTGAGCTGCAATGTGTGCTTTGAGCTTTCTTTAATGAATGGGACTGCCCTTGCATTTGGAGCATAGATATTCAGAATTGAGACTTCCTCTTGGAAGATTTTAACTTTGATGAGTATGAAGTGTCCTTCTTTGTCTTTTTTTATAACTTTAGGTTGGAAATCAATTTTTATCGATATTTGAATGGTTACTCCAGCTGATTTCTTCAGACGATTTGCTTGGAAAATTATTTTCCAGCCTTTCCCTCTGGGATAGTGTCTGTCTTTTTCCCTGATATGGGTTTCCTGTAAACAGCAGACTATTGGGTCCTGTTTTTGTAGCCAGTATGCCAGTCTATGTCTTTTATTGGGGAACTTAATCCATTGGTATTAAGAGATATTAAGGAAAAGTAATTGTTGCTTCCTATTATTTTTGTTGTTAGAGTTTACATTCTGTTCTTGTGGCTGTCTTCTTTTTGGTTTGTTGAGGGATTACTTTATTGATTTTTCTAGAGCATGGTTTCTGTCCTTGTACTGTTTTTTTTTCTGTTATTATCCTTTGAAGGGCTGGATTCATGGAAAGTTAATGTGTGAATTTGTTTTTTTATCGTGAAATACTTTGGTTTCTCCATCTATCGTAATTGAGAGTTTGGCTGGGTATAGTAGCCTTGGCTGGCATTTGTGTTCTCTTAGTGTCTGTATAGCATCTGTCCAGGATCTTCTGTTTTTCATAGTCTCTGGTGAAAAGTCTGGTGTAATTCTGATAGGCCTGCCTTTATATGTTACCTGACATTGTTCCCTTACTACTTTTAACAGTATATCTCTATTTAGCGCATTTCTTCTTCTGATTATTATGTGTCAGGAGGAATGTCTTTTCTGGTCCAGTCTATATGGAATTCTGTAGGCTTCTTTTATGTTCATGGGCATGTCTTTCTTTAGGTTTGGCAAGTTTTCTTCTATAATTTTTTTGAAGATACTTGCTGGCCCTTTAAGTTGAAAATCTTCATTCTCATCTACTCCTACTACCAGTAGGTTTGGACTTCACATTGTGTCCTAGATTTCCTGGATGTTTGAGATAAGATCTTTTGCATTTTGTTTTTTATTTGATTGTTGTTCCAATGTTCTCTATGGAATCTTCTGCACCTGACATTCTCTCTTCCATCTCTTGTATTCAGGTGCTGATGCTTGCATCTATGGTTCCAGATTTCTTGCCTAGGTATTCTATCTCCAGCGTTGCCTCACTTTGGGTTTTCTTTATTGTGTCTACTTCACCTTTTAGGTCTTGGATAGTTTTATTTAATTCCATCACCTGTTTGGTCGTGTTTTCCTTCAATTCTTTAAGTTTTTTTTGTGCTTCCTCTTAAGGTCTTCTACCTATTTAGCAGTGTTCTCCTGTATTTCTTTAAGTGAGTTATTAAAGTCCTTCTTGACGTCCTCTACCATCAACCTGAGATCTTCTTTTAAATCTGGGACTATCTTTTTTGGGTGTTTTGGTGTTTCCAGGACTGGGTGAGGTGGGAGTGCTGCATACTGATGATGGTGAGTGGTATTGGTTTCTGTTAGTAATATTCTGGAGTTAGTTGTCATAATTGTCTCTGGTTATATCTTGTTCCTCAGGTGATTATGTTAGCCTCTATCAGCAGACCTGGGAGACTAGTTTTCTCCTAAGTTTCAGTGTTCAGAGTAATCTCTGAAGGCAAGATCACCTCTTGCAGAGAAGGGGCACAGATATCTGGTGTTTGAACCTTCCTGCTAGCATATGTTGTGATCCACTCACTAGAGGTACTAACATCCTGTGGAGATTCCTGTGGGGACCTTTGGGGTGTCCACAGACTCTGCCCCCAAGGTGCCCGGTGCTGTCATGGACTGGAAGGGACTTGTGACCCTGGTCAGGCCTGTTTCTCTGCTTCCTTAAATAATGCAGTCTCAGGTCCTACATGATAGGATTGGAGCAGAAGTTGTGTTACACTCACCAAAGGTCTTAAGATCTCGTGGATGTTTCTGTGAGGACCTTGGGGCTGTCCTCAGACACCACCCAAAATGTTGCCCAGGTGCTGGCACAGACCAGAGGGACTCGTGACCATTGTCAGGCCAGTTTTTCTGCTTCCCTAATTAATGCAGTCTCAGATCCTGTGAGATTGGATAGGAGCAGAGGTTGTGTTCCATTCACCAGAGGTCTTATGATCCCAATAAGGGTCTTTTGGGGACCTTAGGGGTGTCTGCAGACTCTGAGCCCAATGTGCTATGGTGCTGGCTTGTCAGTCTCTCTCTTATAGTACACTTTCTCTGCCTCCTTAAACAGATGCTGTAAAGATAATGTTTCACACTCTCTAGACACTTTAAACTTTTCCTAATGTCAGAAGAAGATTGCCCAATGGAAGCCATGACAACTGTCACCTGCTGGCACACTGAAGTAGGGTCAAAGGTAGTCGAACACCTCTATACCTTTAAGAGGTACTCTAAAACACTGCTGGGGGCTCCTTTTTCTCTTGTAGGATCTCTCTTACCTTGGCCAAATTTGTGGGGCACCTGCCAGCTCCTTTCAGTCATATTATCAGAACCCAGGAGAAAATTGTCAATTGCTCCATATGGTCAGTCCTGTCAGGACATGTCAGAGGGAAGGCTGAATCTATTTCATTCAGAAGTTTTATTGGTAGTCAATTGGCCCCCAGCATGCTCTTTCTTCCTTCTCAGAATCCTCTCCTTCTCCTCTGTGGTAAAATAACCTGTAAAAGCTGCTGACAGTCACCCCAAGTAGGCTGAAGAGAGAATATGAGATATTCCATTAGGTTAGCAAGGCTAGAGGTGTTTTCAAGGAAGGGGAGTGTGATTTGCCTTCCAGTTATTGAGATCAGAAGAGGAAAAAGGCCATTACAGAAGGGGCTGCAGTTGTCTGGGGTCTGCTGAAGGAGGGTCATAAGTACATAAAGGCAGTGTGATGGTTGAGTCTTGTCCCTTTGGGCTTCGAGCTCGCTGGTCTTGGGCTTTATAAACTGGTCCCTCCACAAATATCTAGTGGCACCCTGTTGAGTGTTCTTGGAGGGGACAAGTTGGAAATATGTGGGTGGGGTGCTGTGCCATTTTGGAGGTTCTTCTAACTCTGGATAGATCTTGGGAGAAACCAAGGGCTGCAGTTCAACTGGTGCCAGTTTTAACTTTTTTTTTTCCCCCTCTGGGTGGCAGAGGGCCAGCAATGGGGAGACTGGATTATTCTTTTGAACCCAAGGTTTTAAACAGGATGAGAGAAGGTGATCCTGTGCTATTTTTTTCTAGATGAGAATGCCGGGCACTCAATCTGGCTGAGACCCTGGTCCCCTCTGTAAAACAACTTTAAGAGCTGAAAACAGGACCAAACCAAGGGTGCCCTCTCGTGGCCAACTAAAATCAAAGCTGGCCATTCCGTAGAGTAGAAAGTTCTCTAAAATCTATTTCAGACATCCACAGAGAGAATGTGAGTCTTAGTCTTAATTTCAGTCCTGTGCAAAAGGGTCAGTCCAAGGGGCATGCTAATAGTTGATCCCATCATCAGAGTTACATACAGTGAAAAAAAACAATATTTACACACAAAAAGATAACAATAACCAAGACCAGGCCCCAATAAGATGGCCGAGAGAGCAGACACTCACTTGGTACCCAGTAACATAAACAATCAGCCGAGTGAGCACACTCTCACTTGGCACCCTGATGGAGATCTCCAGGTATCCCTGGAACTCCCTAAGATCTCCTGGGATGTCCCACAGGGTGTCAGCTGGTTTCTCCTCACATGTCTGTCAGTAACACTCTTCCATCTGGGAGAGGGAGTTCGTTGCTCTCATGAGCATTTACAACTGCAAACCGAGAATAGTGAATTCAAACAGAGCTGACACACGAAGATAGAGACAAGATAGAGGAAATTTATAGAAAAAGATAGAGACAAAAATACAGACAAAGATAGAATCCTACCTCCTAGCAGGGTCTCTGAGAATTGGGGTAGGCCACGAATCCTGGTGGCGAAGCCCCCAAATGTAAGACCTCAGAAGCTGGGCCTCCTCTCAAGTCCCGGGATGAGCTGGCCAGCACCCCTTTGACCCAAGAGAAAACCACAACTGATGCAAAATGCAAGAGGTTTTATTACTAGCTACAAAGTCACTCTGCCTAGCAGGGCAAGGGAGTTTGACACTGAGCTGTGACAGTAAGGGGCTTTTAACAGCTAGCTGAGAAATTGGGAGGAGTTGGATGAGAGATGGGAGGAGTTGAGAAATGTTGGCAGGAGAGTTCTTCTCTTCCTGGTGTTCTTGGTGAAATTTATAAGGCAGGAGTGGGGAGTGAGTTCTTTCTGAATTTTTATCTCCTTGTCCTTGGCAAAGGAAGGCAGGCATCTCTGGTTGTAAAGTATAGAAACAAAAAGCTTTTTGCTGGCTTTAGAGAACAAAGAGCTTCTTCCTAGCTGTATTTTCAGAGATCAAGGAAATCAAGCTTGGGGAACATCTAGGGGCTTTACCTTACTGGGAGATATACTTTAAGTTGGAGTCTCACTGTAGGACATTTTTTCTACCACACAGAAAACTTTACACAGAAAATTATTTCAATTATTTATAGTAAATATATAATATTTGGTTTGAACCAAATATCATATCCATATAAAATACATGGTAGATTTCCAAAAAAAACTTGTAATATATACTTTAAACAATTCATACATTTACACCCCACAGCAATTCTTCATAACTGTACTACCCTTGCTGAGATCCTTCTTCTTCCCAAATGGTCCCTCTCTTATTTTTATAAGGGTTCTCCTTTTCTTTGTATGTATATCTGGGAACATCTCATGCAGGTAGTAGTATTGTAATAGTTGCTATGTTTCTGTGATCACAAGGTCTAAATGACCACAATCTGGTCTTGAAATACACTTATAAGAGCATCTGACCCTGAATTGTTCTTTTTCCTGAATCTACTTCTCCAGTTAAGGGATCACAAACACCACTTTTGAAGTACTCTATCGAAATGGGAAAAAATGAAAATATTACACTGTATCTTCATCTGTTTCTACCTGAGGTGATATATTCTCATCTTGGTCAAATGCTGGTCTCTGTACTATATAGGAAAAGAAAATGGAAACATAATATGCTATATTAGTAAAAGGGAATAAAGTATTAATGATTTGTATTTCTCAGGAAATACTTCCCATGTGTATTTTTGAAACAGCTTTTAGAAATGACATAATTACATACATGAAATCTAGTAGAGGTATAGATGAGAAGTAAGGTTTCCAAATTATAGGGCTATTGAATATCTTTACCAATATTGTAGAAATAACCTTCCCTAACTTAAAGAAAGATATGTTCCTGAATATACAAGAAGCCTAAAGAACACCAAATTATTTGGACCAGAAAAAAAAAAATCCTGCCATCATATAATAGTCAAAACACCAAATGCACAAAACAAGAGAGAATATTAAAAGCAGTAAGGGAAAATGGTCAATTAATATATAAAGAAAGATCTATCAAGATAACACATAACTTCTCCCCTGAGACTATGAAAGCCAGAAAATCTAGGGCAGGTGTCATACAGAATGTAAGAGAGCAGAAATGCCAGCCAAGACTACTATATGAAGCCTTGAAAAAACAAGGTATAATGTGACAAAACCATATTTACACAATATCAACCAATGCATCCAGCACTTCAAACGATAATAAAAGGACAATTTCAATATAAAGAGGGAAATTACACTCGAGAAAAAGCAAGAAATTAAACTTGAAGGAAACCTAAAAGAAGATAGATACATGAACAAAATTCCAACTCTAATAACAAAAATAACAGGAAGCAACAAGAACTTTTCCTTAGTATCTCTTAATATCAGTGGACTCAGTTCACCAGTAAAAAGGCATAGAATAACAAAATGGATGTGTAAGCAATATTCAGCACACCAGAAACAAACACCAAGGACAAAGTCAGACATTACCTCAGACTAAAAGGCTGGAAAAGAACTTTCCAAGCAAATGATCCGAAGAAATAAGCTGGAGCAGCCATTCTAATATCAAATAAAATTGACTTTCAACCCAAAGTTATTAAAAAAGGCAAGGAGGGAAACTTCATATTCATTAAAGTTAATATTTACCAAGATGGACTCCCAAATCTAAACATTTATACTCCAAATGCAATGACACCCACATTCATAAAAGAAACTTTAGTAAAGCTCAAAACACACATTGTACCACACACAATAATATTGGAAGACTTCAACACCCCTCCCTCATTAATGGACAGATCCTGGAAAATAAAACTAAAAAGATAAAGGTGAAACTTGTAGAATTTTTAAAACAAATACATTTAGTTCATATCTATAGAACATTTTCTTCTAAAACAAATGAATATCACTTCTCAGCACCTCACGATGCCTTCTCCAAAATTGACCATACACTCAGTCACAAAACATGCCTCAACAGATATAAAATTATTGAAATAATTTCATGCTTCCTATCAGATCACCACAGTCTAAGGCTGATCTTCAACAATAATATAAATAATTGAAAACCCACATACACGTGGAATGTGTACAACAATCTAGTCAGTGACAAAACAGTCAAGGAAGAAATCTAGAACTAAATTAAAGACTTTTTAGAGTTTAATGAAAATGTAGCTACAACATACTGCAAGTTATGGGGCACAATGAAAATAGCCCTAAGAGGGACACTCATAGCTCTCTCTGAATGACTCTAAAAAGAAACTGGAGAGAGGATATAAGAGTAGGTTGACATCACACCTTAACGTTATAGAAGAAAAGGAAGCAAATTCACCCAAAAGGAGTTGAAGTCAGGAAATAATCAAGCTCAGTGCTAAAATCAACCAAGTGGAAACAAAGGAACAATACAAAAATAATCAAACAAACTGGGAGCTTGTTCTTTGAAAAAAAATCAACAAGATAGATAAACCACTAGACAGACAAAATACAGAACACAAGAACAGTATCTAATTTAGCAAAACCAGAAATGAAAAGGGAGAAATAACAACAGAAATTTAGTAAATTTGAAATATCATCAGATCCTACTATACAAGGCTCTACTCAACAAAACTGGAAAATCTGGATAAAATGCACACTTATATAGACAGATATCATGTACCAAATTCAAATAAGGATCAGATGAACCCTGTAATTACTTCTACCACTGTGAAAAGCCGCCCTCATTGTCGCCATTACAAGATGGTGCTGACAACACCATTGTCAACATTTCTCATGGTGAGTGCACGCGGGCGTCAGAATATCTTTCCATTACCTGAGGCCTGCCTCTCCCATGGCGTCATCAGGCTAATGGTGGGCAACCAATCCTGGTGGTGCACGTCCCCAACCTTATGTGGATTTCCTAAATTCTGCAAAAAAGGTTTGGAAGCTGATCAATCAATACTGGAACTCCCTCTTCTCCAGAAGGTATTTGCATTTTCACCAATGTGAAATGGTCTTTCTTATTTATTGAAAATAGCCAGAGATTTTACCCCTCTTACAAGTAGGTTTAGAATTTCACATTTGCAAAGTGTCACAGAAATGCTGCTTATGACCAGAGTGCTTAAACTTCCTTATTCTCATGAAGTTTGTCACATTACCTCTTTGATGAAGGGCACAATCATCCTACTTCTGTGCAAAACTGCCCAAGCTCCTCCCCTATCTTACTTAGAAGATTTAGACATTCACAACAGAGAGTGCTCCAACCTGTGTGGAGCACAGTGTGTTTGAGGAAATCCCCCAGATTCATCATCTTCCCAGTGTATGTCCTACCTATAACTTCTAATTTCCATGGTCTGGGAAGCACTGTTCTGACCTAAGAGATTTCAGAACACTCTGTACTGAAATCTCAAACAGAAGAGTATCAAGGTAAGGGTAAATCAGATTACTATCTTTGTTTTGTTTCCTTGGACAGAGACATCCTGGCCTCCATGCAGAGGAATGTGTGGATGGACATATATTTAAGGAAGACACTAAACCAGAAAATACTACATTACACCCTCTTAAAAGACTTCTAAGATTGTTGTCATGCCTACCACTGACATTCAGATGATGTGTATTGTTGATTGTGATTTCATGTTTGGACCTGATGAAGGAGTAAGTACCTGGAATTTCCTATATTCTCAAGGTATCAATCAGTGTTCAATTTCTGCTCAATAGTGCTGCAGACATAGGAATAACAGGATAAAACTATTCTATACAATCCTATGAAGTTTCTATCACCATCCTCCTATTTTAGAGAATCTTAGATCTATCACTAATCCCGAGATGGGCAGAAACAATTCTTCTCCTGCACATAGGGATACTGCATATGTCTCCCCTTACCCAAAGTATTCCACTTACTGTCTTTTACTGAATTGGCTTTTAGACTATACCTGAAATATTTCACTTTTCACCAAAGGATCTACCAGCCCTCCCTGTTCTAATAGAGAGCTACAGTCCACCAATATCCAAAGGGTTCTCAGACATTCCAAATATGCCCCTGTGGGAGTAAACTTACTAAGTCTATTTAATTGGGCCTCAGATCCTTCTGCTTTGACCAAAAGGATTTCAATCTACTGACTCTGAGTTACCAGGGGCCTCAGATCTCATTTTCCCCAAGTGGTAATCAAATATGCCTTTCTGACCAATAATGACCTTGCAATGTTCTCCTCTGATGCAGACACTTAGACACCCCCCACTCCAATTTTAACTCCCAAATGGACCTCCAGACCACCCAAGCTTAAAGTACCTGAGCCGAACATTAAGAAGTACAGCCCAGAACAAAAGCTCATTTCCTCAAGGCAGAAACTAAAATGATGTACTCCTCACCATTCATACCTAGACCCAGGAGATGAACATATGCCTGAGAAGAAGAACTAGTGTGGAACTGTCAGCCAGGTTTTTGATGAGTGCTCAGACTGCTTCCTGATCCAGCAACCACATTTACTACAGTGGACAGATGCTCTAGTCTCTGATGAGGAGTTGCTAGCTGTTAGGAAGAACCTGAAATGGGCTCCACTGCATGAGGTAGGCTGTGCCTTTGATCTCACGTCAAGGAAAGAACATGCAAATTTGAACTCTACCCAACCAAACATACTAGTTTACCTGTACAAAGGGGTTTTAGATTTCCAATTTCTCACAAAGATGCCCTCGTGTATTTCCCCTCTGACCATTGAGGTTTTATCTATTTTTCATGGCTCATAGGGTCTCATTTCTTCCCAATATCCATTACCTGCTCACTTCTGACCACTAGCAATACATCTCTGATTAGTGTTGGGGGTGTTCTCGGTTTGACACTATGGCCAACAATAGTGCCTACATGCCATTTCTGAATAATTGGATCTTAAATTCCACCTCTGTCCAAGTGTACTTCTGAAAGACTTTTCTCATTACATGGGGTCTCTATAGTAGCATCTTTATTCATCAGGCCTCTAGTTGTACCTTCTGGCCAAGCAGGTCTTATACTTCACTTAAAGAGATGCCAAATTTACACAATGTAGACAAAGAGGCATTGAGCATTCTCATACTCATCAATATAACATTCCTCCCCTCAGGTTTGAAGTCTCCAGAGCAGCAAAGAGAGTGGGGAGTAGAACTCATCATCTTTAGGTCACTCATCATCGATTGATTGTTTCCAACCTTAGTATACAGACATGGATGGTTGAACACAAACCTGTCAGGCTGATAAAGAACTAGACATCTACTAACGTCCTTGGAACCATGTTCAGATTGCTGCACATCCTCCTGAAGATGCCACGGATGACATGGTTCCTTGTGATTGTTGTTCTCTTCTTGTTGTTGCTCTTTTCTTTTAACTTTTGAAGAGGATACTTTATTAGTCTGTTGCTATGTTAGTCATCTCCTGGCATTAGAAACCAACATCCCACTGTTTAAATGTTTTACATTTCCTACTCTTTTTGGAAAACACAATGTATGCGCATCATTTTTCCTATTGTTTCAAAGACATACCACTATGTAATTCAACTTTACAATTGTAATCATTTTGACCAATATTCACATGAATATAAATTTTATGTGTAAACTTCTTCCTGTGCTGTGTTATTTTTCACCAGGTGACAGTTTCATTTGAGGTCATTTGGAAGATCGTTCCTTACTATGTGTCTTTAAAAGATATATTTTGGAGCTGAGGGGTATGGCTGAATATCTTCAGCACAATAAACACCTTCTGTAACATTACTATCTAGTGGATTATAAGTATCAGGTTGTACACAGTAGTCACTGAAATAATGGACTAGTTTGAGAAAGATTTTTGGGTGTAATCTCTCATAATATACAGAAAAAAGGAAATCCTAGATATTAATATAATCTATGCACACCAAATTAACATTGTGGGTTTTGTGGGTTTGTTTGTATATGTCTTTGTAGTTCAAATGTTCAACCTTTATGTCCTAATTGAGGATTGTAAACAATGCTCAGGGTGTGTGTGTGAATTAAAGGGCACCATGTCTTTAGTGTTTAGATTAATTTCGCATATAATTATCTGTCTATCCGTCATCAATGTATGTATGTATGTATGTATGTATGTATGTATGTATGTATGAAGTAATGATTGAATGTATTTATATAGATATGTATGCAACTATTTCTCTATCATCTACCTATCACTCTCGCTCTTTCATTTTTCTCTCACCCTCTTTCTCTGTTTATCTCTTATGCATGAATATATGCATGCATGTAGCTAGGTAGGTGTGGTAGTTTTAATGTAATTGGTTCCCATTGGCCCATACGCTGTATTAGGATGAATAACCTTGTTGGACTAGTTGTTTCCTTGTTGGAGAAAGGGTGTCACTGGAGGAGGTGGGTGGTCTCACACATGTTCAAGTTATGCACAGTAGGGCTCTGTGTGTTTGCTGTCTCTAAGAAGGGGCAAAGTGTCCACAATTTGGTCTTCATTCTTCAGTTTCATGTGTTTTGCAAATTGAATCTTATATCTCGGGTATACTAAGTTTCTGGGCTAATATCCACTTATCAGTGTGTAAATATCATTTGAGTTCCTTTGTGATTGTGTTACCTCACTCAGGATGATGCCCTCCAGGTTCATCCATTTGCCTAGGAATTTCATAAATTCATTTTTTTAATAGCTGAGTAGTACTCCATTGTGTAAATGTACCACATTTTTTTGTATCCATTCAAATGTTGAGGGGCATCTGAGTTCTTTCCAGCCTCTGGCTATTATAAATAAGGCTGCTATGAACATAGTGGAGCATGTGTCCTACTTACCGGTTGAGACATCTTTTGGATATATGCCCATGAGAGGTATTGTGGGATCCTCTAGTAGTACCATGTCCAATTTTCTGAGGAACCGCCAGACTGTTATAGAGACAAAGTTTGTAGCTGAGACAAAAGATGGACCATTTAGAGACTGCCATGTCCAGAGATCCATCCCATAATTAGACTCCAAACGATGACACCATTGCATACACTAGCAAGATTTTGCTGAAAATACCTGGATATAGCTGTCTCTTGTGAGACAAGGCTGGGGCCTAGCAAATACATAAGTAGATGCTCACAGTCAGCTATTGGATGGATCATAGGGCCCCCAATGGAAGAGCTAGAGAAAGTATCCAAGGAGCTAAAGAGATCTGCAACCCTGTTGGTCCAATAACATTATGAACTAACCAGTACCCCGGAGCTCTTGACTCTAGCTGCATATGTATCAAAAGATGGCCTAATAGGCCATCACTGGAAAGAGAGGCCCATTGTACATGCAAACTTTATATGCCACAGTACAGGGGAATGCCAGGGACAAAAAAATGGGAATGCGTGGGTAGGGAAGTGGGGGGGGAGGGTATGGGGGACTTTCTAAATGTACATTCTAAATGTAATTGAGGAAAATACGTAATAATAAAAATATTAACAAAATAAATAAATAAGGCTGGTATGAACATTATAGAGAATGAATCCTTATTACACATCGGAACATCTTCTGAGTATTTGCCCAGGAGAGGTGTTGCTGGATCTTCTGGTAGTACTATGTCAATTTTCTGAAGAACCACCAGACTGGTCCAGGTCCCTGCCGAGTGTATTCTGCAAAGGCCCCAGACATCCAGCCACTTTCCCGGCCAGAGGAAAGGGGGTCCGCCCGGTGCAGAAGTGCTTTGCCTGAGCATCGGCAACAGACATCTTGGTTCTGGGACCCCGCCAGGTGTATTCTGCACAGGTGAGAGTATGGACTACAGAAGCCAAAAGCTTCTTGGAGAGGCGAGAGCCACAGAGCTTCTAAGACAGCCCCCTTTTCGGGCCCCAGACACCTGGCCACTGTCCCAGCCAGAAAAAAAGGGTCCACCCGGTACGGGAGCGCTTTGACTGAGCATCAATATCAGATATCTTGGTTCCGGGACCCAGCCGAGATTATTCTGCACAGATCCCAGATATCTGGCCACTTTCCCAGCCAGAGGAAAGGGGTGTGCCCAGTGCAGGAGTGCTTTGCCTGAGCATCAGCTGCAGACATCTTGGTTCCAGGACTCCTCCGAGAGTATTCTGGACATGTGAGAGTATAGAATACAGAAGCTAACACCTTCTGGGAAAGGCCAAAGCAACTCAGCTTCAGGACAGGTCCTGTTTTGGGCCTTCGTCTTCGGCCAGGAGGGAGGTCTTAAGGCCATATATCTGTGCACCTTTCCCGTGAGAGGAGAACTTGACTGCAGAGAGTGCTCTGACCACTGAAACTCAGAGGAGAGAGCAAGTCTCCCATGTCTGCTGATAGAGGCTAACAGAATCACCTGAAGAACAAGCTCTAACCAGAGACAACTATCACAACTAGCTCCAGAGATTTCTAGATGGTGAAAGGCAAATGTAAGAATTGTACTAACAGAAATCAAGACCACTCACCATCATCAGAACACAGCACTCCCACCCCACCTAGTCCTGGGTACCCCAACACAACCGAAAAGCTAGAACCGGATTTAAAAGCATATCTCATGATGATGGTAGAGGACATCAAGAAGGACTTTAATAATTCACTTAAAGAAATACAGGAGAACACTGCTAAAGAGTTACAAGTCCTTAAATAAAAACAGGAAAACACAACCAAACAGGTAGAAGTCCTTAAAGAAAAACAGGAAAACACATCTGAACAGGTGATGGAAATGAACAAAACCATACTAGACCTAAAAAGGGAAATAGACACAATAAAGAAACCCAAAGTGAGGCAACGCTGGAGATAGAAACCCTAGGAAAGATATCTGGAACCATAGATGCAAGCATCAGCAACAGAATACAAGTGATGGAAGAGAGAATGTCAGGTGTAGAAGATTCCATAGAGAACATGGACACAACAATCAAAGAAAATGCAAAATGCAAAAGGATCCTAACTCAAAACATCCAGGATATCCAGGACACAATGAGAAGACCAAACCAAGGATAATAGGAGTGGATGAGAATGAAGATTTTCAAATTAAAGGGGCAGCAAATATCTTCAACATAATTATAGAAGAAAACGTCCCAAACCTAAAGAAAGAGATGCCCATGAACATAAAAGAAGCCTACAGAACTCCAAATAGACTTGACCAGAAAAGAAACGTTCAGCATCTCGACTTTACCTTTTCATATGGCTTGCTAGAAATTAAAAATGAAATCCCAACTGAAAGGCCTGATGATCTGAGTAATATTCTGCCAAAGAATTTCACCCTTGCATTGTTTTTATTGTTTGGTTGTTGGATTTTTATTTATTTGTTTGGTGTGTGTTTTGTTTTGTTTCATTTTTGTTTTTATTTTCGTTCTGAGAAAGTCTTCGGTTTCTGACTTGACATCATCCATGGTGGTTATTTTTCATGTTCCAACCTTTCCCTTGGTTATCTTTAAGCTGTGCTTCTTATCATAAATATTGCCAGACTCTTTGAGGAAGCACACTGGATAGCACACCAATTTTCACTTTATGAAAACCCACAGTTAGAGGAGGACTATTTTTATGCAAACAAAGCTGGAATTTGACAGGGTTAAATGACATGTGTTGAAACCAATGGCAATCATGAATTATAGATTCTTTGGAAAGTAAGAGGACAACATAGATCTTGGGCATGCTTACAAAGTTGTGATAAACTTAAAACAAACCTGATATCTCCCAGTCATATTTTAAAGGTTTTTAAAATTTACCAGCACTTCTGATTATAAGGAATTTCATAGATTAAATGCAGTAAAACAGGATGAAATAGATGAGGTAATTTTACTTTTGAAATATGTGTAGACAGAATATTGGACACAGGTACGTATAAAATTTTCTTACAAATTAGAGGACACTTTAATTGTTCATGGCACATAGATCTTCAGTTCTTCAAAAAAATCCTTTTCAGTACCTTCCATGGTCCCACCACACCCTGTACATCTTCTGCATAGGGTATGACACTATCCATAGAAAGCTAGATCCTTCAAAAACAGTCATCAAACAAAACAAAACAAAACAAAACAAAACAAAAACAAAAAACAAACAAAAAAACATTCCTTAAGTTGTGGCCACAGGCCAATGTGATGGAGGAAGTTCCTTATCTGAGATTCTATCTTCCCATGTTGATTTAAGTTAAAAAAAAATCTAAGAAGGACCACTACATATCCATATCATTAATATTGATTGCCTCACTGTGTGAAACATACATGCTATGGAGTGATTTTAGATGTCAACTACTGGATGAATGGCTTAGAAATGAGAGAGAGAGAGAAGGGGGGGAGATTTATATATTTCTCATCTATGTGTATTAGTGCAGGGCTTTGTTTTAAAAAAATGGATGGAACGGTAAAATACAATATATTAGGTTAGACAAGTAAAATTCAAAATGACAATTGTGAAAATATAAATTTAATAAGGGACATTAAAAATAGGAGGTATTTTGGAAGAGTAAGTGCAGCAGCAGGGGGGAGATTTAATAGCAATGGAGGATAGTGGGGAGGATGAAGATGGTAAAAGGACACTATAAACCTGTGCAAAGGGTCAAAGAAAAGGCCTGCGACTTGTACACTTAAAAAACACTGGTATAAAGTAACAGAGTCCAAATAATATTTTGATTAATTTGCGGATTTTAGCTTCAAGACACTATAAAATGTATTTGTATTTTTCTACTCACGTGTGGTTCTTGCTATTTTAAACTTGATATAGGTGACAGGATATGGTAATGTGCTTCAATGTTTGTGTATCATTTATCATCAAATGCACATGTCACTCAGTGAGCTGCAAGGCTATCACCGGGAAGGAGGTATCTAAAGATCTTAAGTGTACTTGACGTAGGGAGAATAACGCCCCCACACTACTATAGATGTTGAAATAATCACATGTGTTTCCCCAAAATAACTTTCTGAAAATTAATCCCCAGGTGTGAATATATTTGGAAGAAATTGAATGGGTCAGGAGGGATATGACCTACATATAAAAATAATTTAATAATGCTGTTATAGAAAAGGTTTAATTATGAAAGGGAGTTTGGTTTCCTCTTTTCTCTTTCTAGCACATTGGATCCCACTGTGATGACATCATCTCACAAGAATTCATTCATTTGCTGATGGTGTGTTCATCATTGAATATACAGACTCCTGAAAAGAGTCATACAAAATATGCTTCATTATATACTAGACAATTAGTGTCATTCTGTTTGGCAATACAACATGCATGATTATGCCTCAGAATCATGAGCAACTTGGCCATATGTGAAATATAATTAGTGTATTTCTGCTGACTGAAGATCAGATGGGTTGAGTGTTATCATGTGTGCTGTTGATGAGAGGAAGCAGCATAGATGGTGAGTATAGATCAGAGAGGAACATCCAAGGAGGACACAATGTAAGGAACCCTAGGAAGAGCACCATCACTGCTTTTAGCTAGTACACATATTTTTAGAATCCCCACTTTCTAGGGTGGAAAAGAAAACTGTATTACTCTAATTTACTAAGTATGGTCATTTGATACATCAGTGATCATCACCAAGGTGAACAGGTATTGACAGAAGTTTGGGGACTCAGAAGAAGCCTTTTCTGGGAAAACCCATTGCCTTCAAAGTACGGAGACTTCTGTCCAGCAACACTGGATGAACAGTCTACATTGGCAGCAGTAGCCCCATTGTGTTCAAATTAGTGCTTTTCACACCATGGAATTAGACTCCTTTGAGTGTTCAAACAACCCTTTCACAAGTGTCACATATCATATATCTTGTTTATAAGATATATACTTTACAATTCATGACTATAGCAAAATTATATTTATGAAGTTGCAATGAAATAACATTATTGTTGTAGAGCTGTAAATTAAAAATTCACAACATTTTGAAGATTGAGGACCACTAGTCCTGACTTCTCTAAAGTATGCCTGTCACTATGGGCTGGAGGAATAATCCCCTTTATTCAATTAGGCAAACGCAGAAAAATCAAAGCATTACCCAATAGTTATGAAAGTTAAACATCTATTGTACCACAGTCTATAAGGAGGGCATGCTGGCATCTTAGACAAATGAGATCAAATGAAAATCTCTGTGACCAAATGAGAAGCAGAGGAGAATAACCAGTACCCTAGTGGTGACATAAGTGGGTATTAGCCCAGACACTTAGAATACCCAAGATACAAGATACAATCTTCCAAACATATGAAACTTAAGGGTATTGAAGACCAAAATGCTGACACTGTGCCCCTTCTTAGAATTGGGAACAAAACACCCATGGAAGGAGTTACAGAGACAACCTTTGGAGCTGAGACAAAAGGATGGACCATGTAGAGACTGCCATTCCTAGGGATCCATCCCATAATCAGCCTCCAAACACTGACACCATTGCATACACTGGCAAGATTTTGCTGGAAGGACCCAGATTTAGCTGTCTCTTGTGAGGCTATGCCATGGCCTAGCAAACACAGAAGTGGATGCTCACAGTCAGCTATTGGATGAATCACAGGGACCGAAATGGAGGAGGTAGAGAAGGTTCCCAAGGAGCTAAAGGGGTCTGCAATCCCATAAGTGGAACAACAATATGAACTAAAGAAACCCCGCAGAGCTCATTTTTCTAGCAACTTATCAGTGCTCGTATTTCTGGCTGCATTTGTATCAGAAGACGGACTAGTTGAACATCATTGGAAAGAGAGGCTCATCAGTCTTGCAAACTTTATATGCCTTAGTTCAGGGGTATGCCAGCGACAAGATATGGGGGTGGTGGTGGTGGGGTTGAGGTGGGTATGGGAGGACTTTTGGGATAGGATTGGAAATGTAAATGAAAAAATATCTAATTAAAAAAAAAAAAGAAGAGGAAACCATTGTCAGAACGACCAGTAAGAATTTTTAATAACTGCCCTAAAGTCTGGATTTAGGATTCCTCGAGAATCTTCCAAAACAAAAGGCAACGCAGAATCTTGCTGAAGTAATTGGAGAAACAAGAGAAAAGCAAAGGAGAATTCATCACATAAAAACAGACAGAAGAAGTAGGAATTAAAGACATATTTGGGCAAGATGAATAGTGAAGTAGAGATTAGAGCAAGCAGAAGGGACTGAGGAGAGAGCTCACTGCTTAGGCCCACTGATTGCTTTTGCACAGGACAAGGGTTCAATTTCTAACATCCACATGGATGTTCACAACCACCTGCAATTCTAGTTCTAGACGATCTGATGACCTCTTTGGAGAACACGCACACACACAGACATATCACACACATACACTCACCCATAAACACACACACACACACACATCACACACATACACTCACCCAAGAGAAAAAAAACTTTTAGAAAACAATTATACAAACAAAAAGGAGTCAAGTATAGTTTTATTCCCCTTTAATAACAGCACTCAGAAGCAGGCTAAACTGTGTAAGTTGAATGCCTGCCTAACTGATAGGTGTGTTTTCAGAATTTTATTATTCTTTTCTTTTTGGGGGGGGGGGTTTAGGACTATTTCAGCATTTGTTTAAAGATTCTAGTTTTTTTTTTCTGATTTAATTGTTCTAATATTTTAGGCTTTTTTCGGGCTTTTAATTATTTTACAATTTTCAGGTTTTTTTTTTTTTGTGGGGGGCGGTGCAGGAGGGTAAAGCCCTTTGGGTTATTTAGAGTTTTAGGGTTTTAATGGTTTTAAATTTGGGAGGTTGTTTTGTCCTTACAGGTTTTTTTTGGGGGGGGGTAGGGTTGATTTTATTTATTTATTTATTCATTTATTTATTTGTTTGTTTGATTGTTTGTTTATTTATTTATTTATTTATTTATTTATTTATTTATTTATTTATTTATTTATTTTGGACCTTGATTTCTTTTAGAAATTTAAGGTATTTTAGGGTTTTAGGGCTTTTTAGGTTTTATAAATAATTTTAGGATAATTGAACTTTTTTGTGTGTTTTTGTTCTTGTTGTTCTGTTTTGTTTTGTTTTTGTTTCTTTTTACACTTTTAGTGTTTTATAGGGTTTTAGGATTTTGTAATATTTTTTTGTGTTCTTGTGTGTGTGTGTGTGTGTGTGTGTTTTTAATGAGTTTAGGATTATTTTTATGTGTTAGGATTTTAGTTAATGTTTTTGGGTTTTGTAGGTATTTTTTGGGGGGGTGGGGTTAGGATTGTTTTTAATATCTCAGGATTTTAGTTAGGGTTTCAGGGCATTGTAGTTTTGTTGTTGTTGTTGTTTGTTTGTTTGTTTGTTTTTGTTTTGCTTTTTTAAAGCAGGTTTTCAAGTTTTTTTTGAGTTTCAGAGATTTGATGTGTGAGATTTGATGTGTTTTTAGAACTTTTTAAAGGAACTTTTTTTAGGGTTTTAGAGTTCTTTTGGGTCTTTTTAAAGTTGTTGAGATTGTTTTAGAATTGTAGGGTTTTTCTTTATTTTTTAGTTTTGTTTTTTTTTTAATTGAATTAAGGAATTTTTAAAGATTGTTTTAAGTTTTTTTTGTTTTGTTTTGTTTTTAATTTGGTTTGTAAAATGATTTTCTTTTCCAGTGTTTTTGGCGATTTTTTTAAGGCAGTAGAATTTGTAGTTGTTGGGGTGGTGGTTTTGTACCTTTTCATTTTCTTTTTCTTTTTTTTAATTGTTTTTTTATTGTCTCATTAGGGATCTAGACTTGTAGAGTTTTTGGATTTTTTTTTAGGGTTTTATAATTTTTTTAGTGTCTTTTAAGAGGTCTTGTGTTTTCTTATTTATAGAATTTTAGGGTTTTAAAAATGTTTATTAAGAATTTAAAAAATAGCTTATTTGGGTCATTTAGAGTTTCTTTAGTAATTTTAGTTTTTTTTAGGGTTTTAGGTTTTGCTATTATTATTTTAGGATTTTTTTTTGTTTTGTTTTGGTTTGGTTTTTTTCTTTTTTTTACAGTTTTTAAATGATTTTAGGATTGTTCTCAGTGTATTTGGCGAGATTTTCTTTTTTGAAGACATAGTGTGGTTGTTGTAGTTCTTCGCTTGTTTGTTTGTTTGTTTGTGGTAATGATTTTATGTTTTCTGGGTCTTTGTAGAGATCTAGAATTTTTTTGTTGATTTTTTTGTTTGTTTGTTTTTCTTTAGGGTTTTAGGTTCTTTTAGTTTTCCTTTTTCAAAAAAATTATGTTTTTTTGTTTGTTTGTTCGTTTTGTTTTGTTTTGTTTTTGGGTTTTTGTTGTTTATTTAAAGCTTCAAGTTTATTTTATTTTATTTTCTCTCCTTTTTTCATTTTTCTTTTTTAGAGTTGTTAGGGTCTTTAAGGTTCTGTCTCTATGGACATAGAAACTGAATCTATTGTTTTAGATTATTCATAAAATGTATTCCATTCTGAAAACAAGAAACACTATAAAGTCAAGTTTGTTAATTTGTGTGTATGTCCCCAGGAGCTATCGATTATGTGTGCCTAATGCAGAGCTCTAGAATATGACCTGATCATACAGATTTAATTGTCACATCATGAAAGTTCAAGAACTATACTATAAAGCTATATCTATGTATCCTAGTTTATTCATCTTTCAAACAAATATAGTAGAAATGTCACAGAGGGCAAATTTATTGATCATGATTTCAAAAAAGGACCTCAAAAGTCATTAAATCAAGTATCTTATACTAGCCAAACTCTACCCATCTAATCAGTTCAATCCTGTAAGAATAATTGCACCTGTGTTTTGGTAAATTCTTATTAAATTCTCCAGTAAAAAAGGCCTTTATTAGCCCCCCTTCCAGCTTAGTGAAAAACTCCATTCACTCTCCGTCTGAAAGCAAAAGCATTTTTCTTTCACAGACTATGTTAATTTTACAACATTTGCCCCTGGATGGTTTCCATTTCCACAGTTGTGTTTGCCATGACTCAATATTTCATCTCTATTCAGACAACTCCTCTCATATACCACAGGTTAATACACAAAGGCTCATTTGAGAGTCATGCCAAGAAATCAGAATGAACTTGGGGGATACAGAAGAGGGAAAGACACAAGAGCAACAGAAGTATCATTAAGCTGGATACTACTCTAGAATACTGCATGCTATTCATGTATCCTGGGGATCCAGAAATTCATCTAGACTGGACCCTAGTTATCCATTGGAAGGATGTGGTCTGAAGCTTAGCCTATTAACTGGCAGCTCCCATAGCTTTGAACTGATCCAATGATTGATATCTTCCACACACCAACCAGTAGTATCCAAGCTACATTCCCTGACACAGGCAAAATCCCCGAAAAAGAATAGAAAGCACTGTACTGTGTGCTAGGGTAGTGCTCCTAGAAGGTATTTGCAATCTACACTGAATCTATTACCACAACTGCAAAGGTATGTGGCACAGGCAATCCAAGGATCACCATGCTTCCCATTTTATCTCTCCAGTCTATATATCCTCTCCCAACTCTACACACTATGCTCCTAATCCTAGGGATCATTTAGAGGTCTCATAAATACCACCATGTATAACCCCAGACGATGAGAGAAGTTTGAAGCACATTGATAAATTTTAAGTCTGACAATTGTTGATGTCATCAAAACAATTTTCTGAGTTGTGTTGTGCTTTTGTCAAACGATGGGGCTAGAATGGCCCTGCCAAGATCTGAAGCAGAAAAAATAGTTTTTTTTGTTTGTTTTTTTGTTTGTTTGTTTTTCTATTATTATATTGGAACATGCCATCATCAATTGCACTGCCTCAGTCTAAAATACGAGGTGATACTTACAGTTATTTGCTGTCATCTCTAAAGTCAGGGCAAGGCAACTCCTGTGATTCTCCAAGCCTTACTTCTTACCAGTTCTAGGCTATATGCTGTCAGGATAATGTTCTAAACAGGGAATTCTATGGATATCCAGATTTCAATAGTTTTCACTTCAAAAAATATAGTTAAAAAATTCCAAATGTACATTTATTTTCGTATTTCTGGTCAACATTTTCCTACTGAAGTGACAGAAATATTTACTATTTTTATATCTTTATACTAACATTATATTTCTGTTTAATTTGTAGGGGACAGGTTTATTTGAGACAGTCCTACATTACTCATGCTGAACTCATACTCACTATGTAGCTATGGACAGTCAAAGGACTTGATCCTCCTGCATTCAACTGCCAAGTGCTGGGATTACAGATTACAGGACCATAGCTATTAAAAGATTTTCAATGACTGATAAAAGAGGTGAGGATTTGACTTTAGGATTTCGGTATTTTTCTAATTGTAGTCATAGTTTATATTGAATAGTCATTAGGTGAAAGGTAACAGAGATTCTGGTCTTTCAGATTTCTACTCATTAGTAGGTTAGTTAATACATTTAAATATCTGCTAAAAATGTCATGGCATACAGGAGAACAGTAGTTTAAGATCTTGCCTAGGGTGGTTTCTTATGTTTAAAAGATTCAGTAAATAGGAGTAGATTTATGAGTTTAACATGAATGAGCATGTCTTATCTAATTTGCCAATGTTATACATAATACTACAAAACATAAATTTTAAGTTTTTAGAATTATTTTCCTCAAAACATATATATTTTTGACCAAATGAGCTAGAATTACTCATAACAAATATTTAATATTATAAAAAGCCTAAATTTTTGTTGAAATAAAATGAAACTTGTTCTGTTGAATTTATTGTAGTCTGTTATTTTGATAAGTATTTCTGAGGTTTTTAGAGATCTAAAGACAAAATATTCAGTGTATTTTTTTATGATAATTTCCAAGTAAGTTAGTATACTGAGACTAGGCTGGTAAGCCCAATGCCCACACTACAAAGAGGTTCTAGCTTTTGGTCTGTAAATGACTACAATGTTTTTTGCCATGCTATGAAAGGTTTAAAAATTGCCTTCATTTGGAGTATTTATTTAATTTTTATCTGTAGTCCCTATCTCTTTCCTGAACTGACTCATAATGGCAGGACCCTCCATGTATTTCGCAGGCAGAAAATGATCTCCTGTTCATTTCAAATTGAATACCCCCCAAACAATTAACCAACCAAATTAAAAAAAAATTGTTAATATGGTAATTGCCTCAGATCTTACTTGGAAACCATTTGATGACTACAGTGATTGTTATATTAATGGGGAAATGATCTAAAATAGTTTGGTGATATTCTTCCACAGGAGTATTTTGCCAGGGTTGTTAGGAAAGTTTTTTCCATACACTTTTTTTTTTTTAATAAATAGGGACTAAGTTTAGGATTGTAAAAACTAATTTGCTACTTTGAGTTGGTTTTCTAAAATAAACGACAGAGTCCAGATGACAACAGTAAGTAATCTTTATCTTTCAAGTATACCTGAGGCTGACATATTGTAAAAGCTGGTAATCCTCTCTTCATCTCTCAGCAAATGTCGGCCTCTTGGAAATTTATGATCTCGTCTCCATTAAAATTCTTAGTGGTTTTCATTGGTATAGTATATGATCATACCTCTCTGATTTACAATTCAGTAGGACTAAAACAGAACCAAAAATAGTTAGATAATGAGAATTAATTTAGTTTCATGTGTCAAACACAAGGCTGGTTTCTCCCTTCCTAATTGATACATAGGTATACGAGGTTAATTATGAAGTTATTTATTATACCAACCACTGTTTTTTCTTGTTCTTTATTGAATTTCTTTTTTTTTACCTTTAAAAATTTTTATTATTATTATTTTTTTTCCATTTTTTATTAGGTATTTAGCTCATTTACATTTCCAATGCTATACCAAAAGTCCCCCATATCCCCCCCCCTTCACTCCCCTGCCCACCCACTCTCCCTTTTTGGCCCTGGTGTTCCCCTTTACTGGGGCATATAAAGTTGGCAAGTCCAATGGGCCTCTCTTTCCAGTGATGGCCAACTAGGCCATCTTTTGATACATATGCAGCTAGAGTCAAGAGCTCCGGGGTACTGGTTAGTTCATAATGTTGTTCCACCTATAGGGTTGCAGATCCCTTTAGCTCCTTGGCTACTTTCATTGCTCCTCCATTGGGAGCCCTGTGATCCATCCATTAGCTGACTGTGAGCATCCACATCTGTGTTTGCAAGGCCATGGCATAGTCTCACAAGAGACAGCTACATCTGGGTCCTTTCAATAATATCTTGCTAGTGTATGCAATGGTGTCAGCATTTGGATGCTGGTTATGGGGTGGATCCCTGGATATGGCAGTCTCTACATGGTCCATCCTTTCATCTCAGCTCCAAACTTTGTCTCTGTAACTCCTTCCATGGGTGTTTTGTTCCCAAATCTAAGGAGGGGCATAGTGTCCACACTTCAGTCTTCATTTTTCTTGAGTTTCATGTGTTTAGCAAATTGTATCTTATATCTTGGGTATCCTAGGTTTGGGGCTAATATCCACTTATCAGTGAGTACATATTGTGTGAGTTCCTTTGTGAATGTGTTACCTCACTCAGGATGATGCCCTCCAGGTCCATCCATTTGGCTAGGAATTTCATAAATTCATCCTTTTTAATAGCTGAGTAGTACTCCATTGTGTAAATGTACCACATTTTCTGTATCCATTCCTCTATTGAGGGGCATCTGGGTTCTTTCCAGCTTCTGGCTATTATAAATAAGACTGCTATGAACATAGTGTAGCATGTGTCCTTCTTACCAGTTAGGGCATCTTCTGGATATATGCCCAGGTCCTCCATTGTTGGTGGGATTTCAGGCTTGTACAACCACTCTGGAAATCAGTCTGGCGGTTCCTAAGTCATCTTTCATTCCCTGCCCTGTGTGTGTGTTTTAAAGTATGTTGGATCATTTCTCTCGATAGATGTTTAATTTTACTATACAGTGGAGATAATAAAAATATGACACTTTCTTAATATTTTCTGTTTCCAAAAAAGAAATAAAAACATCATAATTTGAATAGATTGTGTAAATCATAAAAAGAGTTTCAGCAAAAAAACGATGTGTATACATTTCAGTGTATGTGTGCATAAGGAGGTCAGAAATAGACAACTGTTTTATCCTAAATTATATTCCAACTATTTTTTTTTATGAGACAGGGTTTCTCTGTATAGATCTGTTTGTCCTGGAACTCACCCTTTATAACAGGGTGGCCACAAACTCAGAAATTTCCCTTCTTTTTCCTCAAAACTGCAGGTATTAAGGCATGTGCCACCACTGTCTGACACAACTTAAAAGTTGAGACAGGATATCTCTGAATCTGCAGCTCACAAAAACCACTAGGCTACCTAGCCAGCCATCTGTCTCCACCTACTCAGCACTGGCCTGCAGAATGTACTTTTAACGTGGATTCTAGACCCCCATCTTAATTCCATATAGTTTCACAGAAAGAAATTTACCAAAATAACCATCTCTCTAGCCCCCCCTGTGAGATTTGTTCTGCTGTAGTCACTACCATTAGTATTATTTTTTTTCTATTGCTCTAATCATACCTAAGTTTAGGCTCCTAAAGTGTTTAATGCTGGTTTTGTTTGTTTCCTTACAATAGAAAATTGGTTTTCTTGCTCAGTTTACATTATACAGTTAATTAAGTAAACTTTTCAGACTCATATTTCATTTGTGAGACTTGTTGCTGTGTTTTGTTTGCTTGTTAGGTTTTTTTTTTTTTTGTTTTTCGTTTTTTGTTTTTTTTTTTTTTTTTAATTTGGTGGGTTTGTTGAATTTTTTGTTTGCTTTATTATTTGGTTGCTTTTTGTTTTTTTAATTTTGTTTTTTTTTTTGTTTGTTTGTATTATTTTTTGTTTTGTATTGTTTTTTTTTTTTTTGATTTTTCCACAACTGAAGATGAAACTCAAAACTGTTACTTGGTGCTTTACCACTGAGCTACATCTCCAGGTAAACATTATTTCTAAATGTTGGGTACAAAGTCATCTGTATGTGTTTTAAGGAAAACTATGATTTCTGTGAAACCTAAAATTATTCCCTTATGCTATAGGGTCTATAGAGATGTAATGCCCTCTTCTGGCCTCTTCAAAAAAGTTAAATATCTCCAAAAACACAAGAGGTTTTATTATCAGCAAGCTGAGGATGAAGTCCCTCCACCATGCAGGGCAGAGGAGTTTGACCCTGATCAGTGACAGTAGAGGGCTTTTAACAGCTAGCTGAGGAATTGGGAGGAGTTGGGAGGAGAGTTGGTAGAAGTTGGGAATAGTTGGGAGGTGTTAGGAGGAGAGTTCTTTTCTTCTGGGTGTCCTTGCTGAAATTTACAGGGCAGGAGTGGGGAGTGAGATATTTCTGAATTTTTATTTTATTGTCCTTGGCACAGGAAGGGAGGTATCTCTGGTTGTAAAGTATAGAAACAAAAAGCCTTTTTGCTGGCTATAGAGAAAAAGAGGTTCTTTCTGGCTGTATTTTCAGAGATCAGGGAAAACAAGCTTGGGGAACATCTAGAGGCTTTACCTTCCTGGGAGAAACACTTTAAGTTGGGGTCACACATTCCCCACTCCTTCTAGTATAGAGTTCTTATCTTAGAATTGGGAAAATTAAACCTCTGGCCCAGTTGTCAAATAAGGCCACCATGAGTTTGCATCTTTAGGATTTGTAACATTGAAAGCCCCAGAAGCCCCGCAAATGAGACTAGAGAGTCTCTTGTCAGTGGTAGCAGGGAGAGAGGAGGTTCCTCTGCAGTGTCTTCAGAGTGTGAGCAGGGCCAGGCTAGTGGACCTCGGTATGGTCAGGATGGGTAACCAGGCACATGCTGGAGGAGCTGCTGGACTTGTATCTGGGATCAAGGTTCCTGGAACAATGATGCCAGACCAGGACAGGGTCCCCTATTTGACTCTTATGTGTCACTGTGGTCAGTTCCTGGTTCGTTCCTTTTTTTTTTTCAGCAATTTCGAGGTGTCCTTTCCAACCAGTTCTAAGGCCTTCAAGGGAGCTAGAAGGGTTTGGGAAAAAAGGAACATCAGGGTCACACATTCTCCCTGCTTCTGTTAAGG
This sequence comes from Mus musculus, assembly GCF_000001635.26. NCBI lineage: Eukaryota > Metazoa > Chordata > Mammalia > Rodentia > Muridae > Mus > Mus musculus. The sequence continues at coordinate 48,204,626 of NC_000087.7, forward strand.
GGGGCAGTCCCCCATGGTGAATTTCAAAGGGTGTAAGTTTAAATTTTCCTTGGATGTTCTGTACTTGGAACAAAGTGAAGGGAAGGAGAGTTGTCCAATCTTTTCTTCAGTCTCTAAAGCCAATTTATTCAAGGTTTATTTTCATGATCTATTCATCTGCTATTCCTGTCCTGAACTCTGGGGTCTATAAACACAATGTAACTTCTGGTTGATCCACAATTGTCTGGGTAACTCTTGACTTACTTGGGTAATGAAGGAGGGGCCATTGTCTGAGGAAAGTACCTTAGGGATGCTGAATCTTGGAAAAATTTCCTCTAATATCTTCTTTACCATGATATTGGAGGTCTCTTTCTTAGTGGGGAGGGCTTTACTCAACCTGAAAAAGTGTCTATAAAAACTGATAGATATTTATTACTGTACTTGGCTGGTTTAACTTCAGTAAAATCTAATTTTCAGTATGCCTCTGGACAGTTACAGCTTAGCCACCTTCCAGGGGTGTTCTTGTTGTGTCCGGCATTAATGAGGACAAAGGCTTGGCATTTATTAGCACTATCTTGAGCAATGTCAGACATTTTTATAACATAGTAGTTTGAGCTCTTAACAATTTCTTTGAGCTTCTTATTTCCCAAATGTGTGAGCCTGTACAGACTGGCTACATATTGTTGCCCTTTTCTAGTGGGCAGATAATATCAACCATCTTGGGTCTTAGCTACTTTCTGAGGAGTGTACCCACATATCTCAGGTATTTTGCGGATTAGTTCCTGATCTTCTGAGTTTATTCAAAGTCTGTGTCTATGAGTTTATAATGGTCTTTAATTTGTTTATTTTTCTCTTTGAGCCACCTGTTTTTCAGCGAGGTAAGCCATCTGATTTCCTTTCCCTCTGGCATCAAGGCATTTCTGGTGACCAGGACAATGTATGGTGTCTAGTTTTGTTGTTGTTGTTGTTGTTGTTTTGTTTGTTTTGTTTTTGTTTTTTTGTTGTTGTTTTATTTTGTTTCATTTTGTTTTTTGCTTTGTTCTTGTTTTGTTTTGTTTTGATGTGTTTTGTTTGTTTTTTGTTTTTTTGTTTTTTTAATTTACTTTCAAGTTTTGGCTTCTAAATAGCTCAAAATTTTTTTTATTATTAATATCTTTCCCAGCAGAAGTGAGTAGCCCCCGTTGCCTATAGATTGTCCCACATATGTGAGTAGTGGTGAAAACTTACCTGCTGTCTGTGTAGATATTGTTGTTTTTCACTTTGGCCAGGTACAAAGCTTGTGTGAGTGCAATTAGCTCTGCTCTCTGGGTTATTGTCCCTTCAGGCAAGGTGCTGGTGCAGATGGTTTGTTTTCCATTGCCCAGTGCTGCCCCTGCCTTTTGCTTACCTTTAACGAAAAACCTGCTATCATCCGTGCACCAGTTGGTGCAGTCTGGCCATGGCTGATCAGTGAGGTCTTTCTTAGTTCCGGTTTCTTCTGCCAGGATGCACATACACTGGTGCTCTGGTAGGGATTTGTAAGCTTCTGACAGCAAGGTGGCAGAATTCAGGATAGCAGGGTGTACAAACTGCACTCTCTCAGTCAGTAAGAGGTTCTGTTAATGGGTCATGTGAGATTTAGGCATCCAGCGATCAGGCGGTGGTCTAATGATGATTTCTAAGGCATGGGTCTACCACTATCATTCATTGACCTAGAATCAGTTTATCAGCATCTTTGAGAAGTGGGGCCAAAGCATCGATAGCTTTTAAGCACAATGGCCATCCACTGGACACTGGGTCTAGTTTTTTTGTTTGTTTGTTTGTTTGTTTTTTGTTTTTTGTTTTTTGGTTTTTTTTGTTTGTTTCTTTGTTTGTTTTGTTTTTTGTTTTTTTTTTTTTACCAGTATTCCACAGGTTATTTTTATGGCCCCAGAGCTTAGATCAGAACCCCACTTTCTTTTCCTGCTCATTCCTCTATATAGAGTGACAGGCTTAGTCATGTCTTGCAGGGCTAGGGCTGGTGCACTAAGCAAGGGCTTTTTAATCTCTTTAAAGGCCTACTGGTGTATGGGGGTCCATAAGAAAGTTCCAGTCTCTTTAGTAAAGTGTTAGAGTGTGGCTGCCAGAGTCGCAAAGCTTGGAATCTAGAGTCTACAAAAACCAGGAATTCCAACAAATTCTCTCACCTGCTTTAAGGATGTTGGGATGGGGATTTGAGTTACAGTCTTTTTCCAAGCTTCTGTCAGCCACCATTTCCTTTCCCTGAGACTATAACCCAAATAGGTTACTTCTGTCTGGCAATTCTGGGCTTTCTTAGAAGATGCCTTGTATCCCAACTCCCTCAATTCTGCCAGTAATTTTTCAGTTCCCAGTCTGCACCATTTTTCGGTGGTGGCAGCAAGAAGCAGGTCATAAACATAATGAAGAAGAAAAACTTGGGGGATTTCTGACCTGAACAGTGCCAAGTCCGAGTGGAAGGCTTCATCAAAGAGAATAGGAGAGTTCTTGAATTTTTGAGGTAAATGTCTCAAAGTTAGTTCGTCCAGCCTATCCCTAATCTGGGTCTCTCCACTTGAAAGCAAAGATTACCTGACTCATGGGATGTAGTTTTAGGCAGAAGAATGTGTCCTTCATGTGCAGGACTATATAACAATGTCTGTCAGGGTGGAGAGAAGTAAGTAGATTGTAGGAGTTAGGAACAGTAGGATGAATATTTCATACTCTTTCGTTTACTTTTATTAAGTCTTGTACTGGAGATAAACATTAGTGCCTGGCTTTTTAACTGGTAGTAATGGAGTATTCCAGGGAGATTGACAAGGGACCAAAACACCTAGTTCTATGAGCCTTTGAATGTGAGGTCTGATGCCGACTTGGGCCTCTCTGCTCATGGGGTATTGTTGTACCCCAATAGAAGTCGCACCAGTTTTCAGCTTCACAATGATGGGGGGCACCCTGTTTGCCTCTCCCATACCTTCCATCTCTGCCCAGGCGTGAAGATAATCTCTCTAACCAGGTCCATTCTAGAACTTTTCTCAATGTGGCTTGAGGCTCATATAATCTATATACTTCTTCTAATTTTGAAACTAAAATTATAGAGAGAGGGGCTTATCAATAGATTGAATTTCCTTCCAAAGAGAAGTTTATTTGGGCTTTTAATGTGATAGTAAATCTCTTCCCAACAATGGGGTTGACATTCAAGAATGTTGAGGAAGGAATGAGTTACTTGGCTTCTTTTTAAATTAACTTTCTTATCAGTGGTCCAAGAGTATGGTTTCTGATCAGTAGCCATGATTACTACGATTTTTGTTTTGTTTTGTTTTGTTTGGAGACTGATTAGTGGATGGATCCCTGCATATGGCAATCTCTAGATGGTCTATCCTTTTGTCTAAGCTCAAAACTTTGTCTCTGTAACTCCTTCCATGGGTATTTTGTTTCCAATTCTAAGAAGGGAAAAGTGTCCACAGTTTGGGTTTCATTCTTCTTGAGTTTCATCTGTTTGGCAAATTGTATCTTATATCTTGGGGGTATTCTAGGTTTCAGCGCTAATATCCACTTATTAGTGAGTACATATCATTACCATTCTTTTGTGATTGAGTTACCTCACTCAGGATGATGCTCTCCAGGTCCAACCATTTGCCTATAAATTTCATAAACTCATTCTTTTTAATAGCTGTACTATTAGTAGTAGAACTCCATTGTGTAAATGTACCACAATTTTGTAACCATTTTCTGTTGACATGCATCTGGATTCTTTCCAGCTATTGGCTATTATAAATAAGGCCGCTATGAACATAGTGGAGCATGTGTCTTACTAGTTGGAACAGCTTCTGCAGATATGTCCAGGAGAGGTATTGTGGGATCCTATGGTAGTACAATGTCCAATTTTCTGAAGAACCGCCAGACTTATTTCCAGAGTTAATTTAAAACTTGCAATTCCACCAACAATGGAGGAGTTTTCTGCTTTCTCCACATCCTTGCCAGCATCTGCTGTCATCTGAATATTTGATCTTAGCTATTCTGACTGGTGTGAGATGGAATCTCAGGGTTGTTTTGATTTACATTTCACTGCTGATTAAGGATGGTGAACATTGTTTCAGGTGCTTCTTAGCCATTTGGTATTCCTCAGGTGAGAATTCTTTCTTTAGCTCTGAGGCCCGTTTTTTATTTGATTTTCTGGAATCCACCTTCTTGAGTTCTTTATATATATTTGATATTAGTGCCCTATCTGATTTAGGACAGTGAAAGATCCTTTCACAATCTTTTGGTGACCTTTTTGTCTTATTGAAGGTGTCTTTTGCCTTACAAAAGATTTGCAGCTTTATGAGGTCCCATTTGTCAATTCTAAATCTTACAATACAAGCCATTTTTCTTCTATTCAGGAATTTTTCCCTGTTCCCATATCTTTGAGGCTTTTCCGCACTTTCTCCTCTACAAGTTTCAGTGTCTCTGATTTTATGTGGAGCTCCTTGATCCACTTACATTTGACCTTAGTACAAGGAGATAGGAATGGATTGATTCACATTCTTCTACATGATAACCACCAATTGTCCCAGCACTATTTGTTGAAAATGCAGTCTTTTTTACACTGGATGGTTTTAGCTCCCTTGTAGATGATCAATTGACAATAGGTGTGTGGGTTCATTTCTGGGTCTTCAATTCTATTCCATTGGTCTACTTCTCTGTCACTATATCAGTACCATGCAGTTTTTTATCACAATTGCTCTGTAGTAAAGCTTTGGGTCAGGCATGGTGATTGCACAAGAGGTTCTTTTATCCATGAGAAGATTTTTTGCTATCCTAGGTTTTGTTTATTCCCAATGTATTTGCAGATTGCCCTTTCTAATTCATTGAAGAATTGAGTTGGAATTTTAATGGAGAGTTTATTGAATCTGTAGATTTCTTTTGGCAAGATGGTCATTTTTACAATGTTGATACTGCCAATCCATGATAATGGATGATCTTTCCATCTTCTGAAATCTTCTTTAATTTCTTTCTTCAGAGACTTGAAGTTGTTATCATACAGATCTTCCACTTCCTTAGTTAGAATCACGCCAAAGTATGTTATATTATTTGTGACTATTGAGAAGGGCGATGGTTCTCTAATTTCCTTCTCAGCCTGTTTGTTCTTTGTGAAGAGAAAGGCCATTGATATGTTTGGTTAACTTTATATTCAGCTATTTCACCGACGTTGTTTTTCAAGTTTAGGTGTTCTGTGGTGGAATTTTTAGGTTCACTTATATATACTATCATATCATCTGCAAAAAGTGATATTTTGAATTCTTCTTTTCCAATTTGTATCCCCTTGGTCTCCTTTCATTGTCAAATTGCTCTGCCTAGGACTTCAAGAACAATGTTGAATAGGTAGGGAGAAAGTGGGCAGCCTTGTCTAGTCACTGATTTTAGTGGGATTGCTTCCAGCTTCATACCATTACATTTGATGTTGGGTACTGATTTACTGTAAATTGCTTTTATCCTGTTATGCCTTGAATTCCTGATCCTTCCAAGACTTTTATCATGAATGGGTTTTGGATTTACTTAAATGATTTCTTTGCATCTAATGAGATGATCATGTGGTTTTGTCTTTGAGTTTGTTTATATAATGGATTATGTTGATGGATTGCCATATATTAAACCATCCCTGTACACCTGGTATAAAACCTACTTGGTAAGGTTGAATGAAATTTTTAATGTGTTCTTGGATATGATTAGGGATAATTTTACTGAGTATTTTTGTTTCGATATTCATAAGGGCCACTGTTCTGAAGTTCTTTATCTTTGTTGGATCTTTCTTGGTTTAGGTATCAGAGGAATTGTGTCTTCATAGAATGAGTTGGTTAGAGTACCTTTTATTGCTATTTTGTGGAATTATTTGTGCAGAACTGGAATTAGATATTCTTTGAAGGTCTGATAGAACTCTGCATTAAACCCATCTGTTCCTGGGCCTTTTTTTTTTTTTTTTTTTTTTTTTTTTTTTGGTTGGGAGACTATTAATGCCTGCTTCTATTTCTTTAGGGTATATGGGACTGTTTAGATAGTTAACTTGATCCTGTTTTAACTTTGTTACCTGGTATCTGTCTAGAAATTTGTCCATTTTGTCCAGGTTATCCTGTTCTGTTGAGTATAGTGTGTTATAGAAGGATCAGATTGTATTTTGGATTTCTTCAGGATCTGTTTTTAATGTCTCCCTTTTCAATTCTGATTTTGTTAATTAGGATGCTGTCTCTGTGCCTTAAGGGATGCTAGCTAAGGGTTTATCTATCTTG